>NC_137657.1:13830471-14245471 GCF_963422515.1 Blennius ocellaris
TACAGGTCCGTTCTCTCAGTGGATGGGGAGGGTGATCGATCTGGAGCTCCAAACGCTCGTCCCAAGTTTGTTATTCATGTATTTTCTTTTGTCGCTAATTATTTGTTGTTGGGGGATGAGGCTGCATGAGTCTGCAGTGCAGTGTGGGAAGTGTGACTCTTGTCCAAGTCCTAATAAGTGCAGTGTCAATGTTCTGGACGATGAAGGTGTCCTTTGCGACGCGGCACAGAGTATCGTGTAAAATGACTTCTCGCTTCATGTGAAAGTCAGCGCGCGGGTGCAGTGTTGACCAACGGCTCTGATGGCTGTGCCCCTTAAAGACGACCCCCCCCCCCACAACCCCCCACCACCCCCACTGTCCGTCGTCACCTACGCCAAAAATGACGGTCTGCGTTTATTTTGATGCGATAGACAAGCGGTGGTCAGTGACGGAGTGGTGGCCGTCGGCAACGTGGGAACATGTGCCCCAACATAGCTGTTGCTATGGTAACAGCAAAAAAAAAAAAAAAAAAAAGACTGGTGATCGAGTTATAATTGGACGGAGCAAATGGTGGGTTGTGGGAGGGAGAGACACAGAGCACAGGGGTGGAAGATGAATTAAGGGATGAGAGGAATGGGATGGGAGAGCGAGTGAAGGCGGTGCTCTGCCTGCATAGTGCCGGTGTAGGTTATAAAGAAAAAGGGAAAAAAAGAGAGGAGGAGAGGAGGAAAAGTTTCTCATGCGGTGTCACGTGGCATTTGACGGATGTAATTGGGAGCGAGAGACATGCCTGTGTTTGCACAATAAAAGCACGATGTCTCCGAGTCGGAGGCAGCCAATGAAAGCCGCTGAACACCTACACAAATGTTGCACTGCCAGCGCAGCAGCGTCGCTTCAGGGGGAAAATTCTCTTTTGAACTGTTTTTCTTCACACCTTCTCGCGTACTCTTGCCAGCTTTCAAAACTTCTCTTATTTTATGTGACTAAGCGCTAAAACTCTTGATATTCCCAACCATTGTTTCATATCGACTTTCACGACTCCTCTGTGCAACTTCGTGTGTGTGCAGGGAACATATTTTCATGTTTCACCCACACATCTTTTGTGCTCCAACGGCTGCGACAACCACTATTGTCTCTCCTCCACCACCTTTATACGGACTCTTTTTACAGCCTCTCGTTGGCGAACCAATCGCAAATTCATCCATGTCTTTAAAAAAATAAATAAATAAGAGGAAAAACTCATTTGTCTTCTCTAAATAATTAGTCAGATGTAAATTCATCAGTCAGAAATGACGCCGTTTACTCAGGGCTGTAACCACTGAGCAGCCACAGTAATCCCTCATCTCCACCCCTGTCCTTTCACCCTATTTTCCTTTCACTGCTTGAGCCAAGCGACTCCCTCCTCTCTGCGTTGACTGGATTGACTTGTTGTGAGCTCAGAGGAGTTGATAAGCCTTAATCCCTCTCTCTCTCTCTCTGTGTCTGCTTTTCTAACAACTGTTGTCGTGGGAGCCAGATTTTAAAGGACACTTTGTCACGTTGCAGTATATATATATATACGTTACTGGTGTCAGCGGCTTCTCAATCATCTTGTTCTGTCATAGTTGTCAGAAATTCTCTGAGGCAGGACTCAAAGGGTTAACTTTTTCTTACTACTGAGGACTGCAGCTGCCAGTTGTTCTTATAGTCTTATTGGTCAGATTGAAGCTCCTGATGTGCTGACTGGCTGGCGCTGATAATCAAGTCCCTCCCCAGTATTGTATTTGTCTTATGGATACAAGAGCCAAGCTTAGCATGACTTCTTGACTCATACAGTATAGCGGGAAACCACACCACCATATATATGCACGCCATCTTACTTCCTTTACCTTTTGAGTTACACATGTACAATATTTTACTTCTCCTTTGTCTCCCACTGGCTCCCCCACACGCTCCTCGCTTCAAGAGAACTGTTTTCACAAGTTGTTTTCTCTCTACCACCACCACCTCCTCCCTCTCCCTCCCTCTCTACCTCTCCTGCTGAAAATGACTCTTAGTCTATTTTTACCCTCTGGTCCTCTCCACTCTTTGCTTGTTCCACCCATTTTTTCCCTCTTATTCTAACCACCGTGACTCTCCTGTTTAAATTTCTATTTTTCTTTTTCGCTTTCTGACTTTGTCTCTCGTGTCCCCTGGGGTTTTTTTCCCCAGCAAAAATGTAAAGCAATCTTTCTTGGGGAGGCATGTTTGCATCGTGGAGTGAAGGAAAAAACTGTTTCGGGATATGCAAGGGCTGTTGGTGGTGCAAAATTACATCACTTAAATCCCTTCTCTGCATCTGAAAAGTAAATCATCAATAGATCAGGGGACTTTTTAATCTCTCTTTGACTTTAACATGAAACTATTCTGGCAGTTTGTTTCATGTTCAATAGGTACAGAAGTGCATTGAAATTTTGACCCCAAAGCCTTGACTGCATCCTCTGCAGATGACAGTCTCAAAGCAGCGTGGCAGGTAAACAGTGGTTTGCACAGCAGCGCCCCTCTTCACTGAAGGTCTTCTCGGGTATTACATTTGGAACACAGCATTTGCGAGGAGGCGGGATCTTGTCTGGCTTCTGTTAAGTCATTGGTTGGCCTACATCTGAGTGTCGACTGTTGATTCGCGTCTTCGAGCGTCAATCAAGGTTTACTACGACTCATCCGCCAATGAAAGGAGGACTGGGTGGGTTTATGGAGAGAAACAAAAAAATACGCACTTTTGAGGCTTTAATATAACCTCAAATAGAGTACGTGGATTCAAATGACCTAAGTATGGTGTGTTATTTATTGATTCGTGGTACATATAAAAAATAAGGGTATGTTTTTGAGGATGAGAAGAGATTACAGCGGTAAATCCAGGTTGGATTTGCATATGACTGGCATTCCAGTGCACACTACGACCAATCACAGCCCGCCGTGGGCAGATGACAGCTGGCTGTGCCGACCAATGGGCGATCGGCATTTGCTTGGAGGGGGCGGGACAAGGCTGGGCGAGGTTGACAGGACGAGAAGGGGAGGGGGCCCGAGCACTGGTGGGGGGGCAGGCAGCCTAGTTTACAACAAGAGGAAGAGGGAGGGAAAGAGAAAGAAAGGGCCAAAGCTGGCGAGAGAGGCGCACAACGAAACACAAATTAGGGAGCAAACTTGTGGCGGGCGCTGTGGAAGATGCGACACGAGGACTTCCGTCGGCCAAAACAACACTCGTAGCACACGGACTGGACAGCGCGCGCCGATGTCGTCCGCCTGTACTGGCTAGCTAACCTGCTGCAGACGGACGGAGCTCCTCTCCGGCAGCTTTAACCTGCACGTCGCTTGTTTTTTTGTTTTTTTTTGTGTGTTTTTTTTTTTTTTATTTCTTTAAAGCTCCCCCCCACCCTTCTCTTCTCACCGCATCTTCCATCAGCCACTGACTTGTCTGCTTCGGAAAGCTTGTCCGAGGAGGAGGAGGAGAAGAAGAAGAAGAAGGAGGAGGAGGAGGAAGAGTGAGGGGAAGAGAAAAAAAAATCCAGCAGTATACATCCTTGTTTTGTGCTCGCTGTTACCGCTGTGTTGTAAGTGTGGCTTAGCTAGCGTCAGGTCCGTGGTCACATCGCTCAGGTAGGAGCTGCTTCACGGTAACCGTCCGGGCTCTCCTGGTTGATCACGGCGATGGTGTAGCGGGGCTAACGGGGTGATGGATGAATGCACCAGATTTACGGTCAACAACACCATCCTCGGCGTGCTCACCGGGGGCAGATCCGAGCTGGCGGGTGGTCGCTCCTAGCAGGTGATAAGCCAGGCTTTAAAACAGGTGCATTTATTGCGTGATGTTACGGGGGAGATAGCGATAGGACTGATCAGACAATCGGCGTGTCGCCACCGTTACTACGAGTTCGCCAGTGCACACTGGGGCTTGAGATATGAGAACAATTGCGCTGCTCTTGGCCGTGTCTGTGCGGCGGGTGCACGACCAGGGGCGTTCCCGAGAGGCTGGTCCAATCTGGAGCGGTGCACTTGAGGCTCCCGTGATTGCGAGAGGCAGATAGATGGTCCTCTCGCCGTGTCCCCCTACGATTCCGCGAGTCGTGTTAAAAAACAGTGGCCATCGACACTTCATAAAAACTGACTCCAGCCCATAGCCATAGACCCTGATCGATACGGGGCTCTCTGGCAGCGGCGAGCTCTTGGGGTTGGTTGAGAGGGGAGGACAGGGGGGGTCTTGATGAGTTTTCTCAACACCCCGCCGAGCCAACCTGCCTGCGGCCGTACTGTAGCGCAGGCAATGGTCTGACATGGCCCAGGAGGACTGCGTAGTTCCCGGGCGGATGTTTTAACCCAGGCCGTGGATGGGCTGCAGGCCTCGTTAACCCCTTCGTGGCCGAGCTGCTGTAGTAATGTAAACAAACAGGGCGCGAGGGCATCGGGGGTAATTAGACCAACGGGAGGAGGAGGATCGCCTCCCATCACAACCACCCTTCTCGGCGGGTCGTCTCTGCACCGCCACATTCTCACAGACGCTACCTTTTTCAAGTTTCCTTTTTTTCTATGGTGATCGTTTACAGTACATTTTGTCCGCCGATGACGTTCTTCGATTGCGGCGCTCTGCGAAACGGAGTCCCGTTGTCCTACTTTATTCACCTGAAGAAGAAGAAGAAAATATACCTCCGTATGACGCACCTCGAGGAGCTCGTCAGCTCCGGGAGATGATGCAGTAATTGTTGTGAATGATGACTGCAACCTGTGGGGATGAGACGTGATACGAACACCGCTGAGCACGTGTCGTCATCCGCTTCCCAGCAGTCGCTTGCTCGAGATTCTGGATTAAACGTGTCTCCTCTCTTGGATCGCTGTGTGTCGTAGAGGAGAGACTTTTGAGGAGAAAAGAGAAAGACCAGTCATTATCATTGTTTTTTTTTTTTTTGGAGGAACATCAAAGATTTCATTCAACCATGTTCTCATCTGAGAATCCTCAGTATCTTCGCCAAGGATTAAGCATGTTTGGTTAGTCCACTTCATTTGTTTTTTTTCCTTCTTCCTGTCAGTTCTATATATCTACATCAGTGTTTACTGACTGTTTGGCTGTAGTAATGTGCAATCTGAGGTTCAACCAATTTATGAAGGCTATAAGAGGATGGATTTCAATGTTGTTGTTTTTTTTTTCTTCCCCAGAAAAGCCTTTTTTGGACTTTTTAATTTAATAATGAAAATGCACATGAGTTGAACAGCTTTTGAGTCCTTTACAATGGTTCAGAATGTAACAGCTTCTGTTCTCCTACATGCAGCCTGTTGTTGAGAACAGAGAGTCCTTTTGTACATCTGCTGTTGTTGAAGTGATTTAACCAGTTAAGTGGATTGAGGTCTGCATTTGTGGCTGCACTGATATTCCTGGTAGTTCTGAAAGCACTGGTGCTCTTCTTTTCTGCCAGGTAATGGGCTGCCACCCACCCCCCACCACCTCTAGTGTTAGCTAACCTCCAAGTTGAAATAATCCATTGCTCTATATCCAAACAAACATTCATAGATTCAGTGTTTATTACGACTCCCCAACTAAAGTTAAAACAAAGGCACAACGTGAAAACGATCTCAATTGGTCACTAAAATATCAAGACAGCCGCAAAGTAAGTGTGCGAGCTGTGGTTTCCTGACAAAGGAGACAGTAGCATGATCATGTGAGTTTAAAATGGACTGCCTCCTTTAAATGTGATTGCTGAGAATGATAGAATTCTAATTCTTTTCTCCTGCAGTGTGGACCAATGTCGAGCCCAGATCAGTTCCAGTCTTCCCTTGGCATTCGTTGGTCCCTTTTCTCGCACCCACCCAGTCAGATGCTCCCTCCCAGCCAGGAGAGGCGCAGCACCCAGTGAACCACCCCCAAGCAGCAAGCCTGAAGACAGGTACTGTATCAGCTTTAAGATACTGATGTAATCGCTGTGGAGAAGTTATTTTCACCACCGATCTGCCAGTTTTCAGAGGTTTCTTTTTTTTTTTTTTTTGCTTGAATTTGCTGTTCATGTCTTTTGTTGTTTTGTTTTTTCCCCCCCCCAGAATGTCAGGGGGTGGCAGCGCTGTCACTAGAGCCTGCAGAGGCCCCTCCCACAGTCGAGCGAGGTCCCCCATCCCGGCCCCCACCTTCCTCTGATGAGCCGCCTCCAGAGAAGGAGAAAGGAGATGCAGAGAGGGAGAGGCCAGACAGTGAAACCGAGAGTGATGTGGATGACCCGTAAGAGCAGCTGCATTTCTGTTTGTTTTTTTGTTGTTTTTGTTTTGATTTATTGATGATTTAGTGGGTGAAGCCCACCGGCTACAGAAACTCACGGAGATGCATAAGCACATACTTTGAGGTATTATCCTTGTTCATCCTTTTAAAGTGGTTACGTATTTTGTTCAAGCCAGCCTTCACAGCAATCTTTTTCGTGTGGTGCTGTGTACCCACACATACAGTAAGGGAGTGTGATATTTTCTGTATCCTCGCTCTAATTTGGGCAGAGGAGCTCAATGCCAGAACAAAGCAGATGGGAACAAAAGCATTCCGTCTCTGGTCTCTATCACTATATGAAAGGCAGTAGCCAGGCTGCTGAATCTGCTGATGCATCTCATGGGAGGTGAACTACTTGTGTTTTGCATCTACATCTAAAAAAAAAAAAAAAAAGAATTCACATCTCCAAGGCGAATCATACCCAATGTGACGTAGAAAAATGACAATTTCAAACGGTGAAGAGGGAAAGGGAACAAAAAGTGTGTGTGCCAGTGTCCGTCTGCACGCCGTCACGGTCATTAAAATTCTGCTGAAGATTATAGACAACGGGATGTTTTTTGTTCCCCTGTCAGCTTCCTCCCAGGAGTCATACCTGAGCCGCCCCTCACTACCTCTCCAGTAAAGAGACGCACTCAGTCCCTCAGTGCGCTGCCCAAAGACGGAGACAAGAGCAGCCCGGGAAAGGTAGATTTTGCACGGCAACCACAGCATCGTGATACTCATTATTCCTTGAAATCATATGTGTATTGTAATATTTCTGCTTTTTTTTTTTCCAGAGGGAGAAGGACCACATCAGACGGCCAATGAACGCATTTATGATTTTCAGTAAGCGCCATCGAGCGTTGGTGCACCAGCGACACCCGAATCAGGACAACCGGACGGTCAGCAAGATTCTTGGGGAATGGTGGTATGCCCTGGGGCCGAAAGAGAAACAGAAATATCACGACTTGGCCTTTCAGGTACACAGATACTCGTACAAAAATATCTAATCAAAGCAGTGGGACGCGCATATGACCCGGTATTTATCCTTCTCTGTTCCCCAGGTGAAAGAGGCCCACTTTAAGGCCCACCCAGACTGGAAGTGGTGCAACAAAGACAGGAAGAAATCCAGCTCTGAAGGCCGCGGGGTCCCAGGGGGCAAAGACATCCGAGAGAGGAGCATGTCTGAATCCACGGGTCAGTGTCACCTGGCTGTCACGGTGCACAACGTCCAGACAAGTTTCAGTTTTGTTGACAGGCTTTTTTTTTTTTTTTAAATGTCATTTAATGTTTTAGAGCCCCATTCTGTGGAGCTGAAGGGAGTCATCGCAGGTGTCGTGGGCGTTTCGGAGAGGAGCGCCGCAGAGGGTCCCGGGGGTCAGCTTACTCGTCCCAGGGCGTTTTCTCAGAGTGCCGTGCACAGCCTGGAGCGGGGCGACCGGGGAAACACACAAGCTCTGGCAGAACTGGCGCAGGTAAGAGGAGAGCGCTTCCGTCTTGTTATGAAACACACTGCAAGCGGTCGGTACTTGTAGCAGCGCTTCTAGAGGTTTATTGAAACAAAAACTAATTAAAGCCACAGTTTGTTGTCCCTGCATGAGATATCACTTGCTTGATTTGCATTTCACTTCATCGTTTTTGATGCAACTTGCGAGCACAAACATCTGGCGATGCCGTTTAAGAGAGCATGTGCAGATGCACCTCACTTGCAATAAGAAACCTGCACCAGCGGGGAGACTTTTCAAATGCGTGTGTCCCCGTCCTCTCAGATGTGCGGAGACGGCGGCAGCCAGTTTTCGAGCCACGCTCCTCCGCTGTCGCAGTCTCAGCGGGGAGTCAGCGAGGACATGACCAGCGATGAGGAGCGAATGGTCATCTGTGAGGAGGAGGGTGACGATGATGTCATTGGTGAGAAGTCAGCTTCACTCTTCTCGTTTAGATCCTATCAGAGCAGGCAAACTAAAGCAGAAGAATACTGGTCTTCTGTCACTGACCCAGATTGTTACTTTCGTGCAAGTAGAAATCCCCTCCAACGGCACAATAATGTCCTGTCAGGATTCAGACCTGGCAGCGGCCACGCTTTCATGTGACCTCATCACAAGAGATTTTGTCAATCAGTTGCATGTTCTATATTCTGTAAGACTTTTCATATACGTACCATGGAAACAGTCATTTCTGTAACCGATACTTTGTCCAGGTCTTTTTTTTAATTTAATTTAATTCTCGTTTTGTGAAAGTTTCGCCCAGAAGAGGAATACAAACGCAGAATAACACGTTGCACAATGACTAAACTTGTTCTTTGGACCTGTAAGCAGTTTTAAAATAGATTTTTGGTTTTCAAAGCTTGTCAAGTGAAGCTGTAGTGGTTTTTTTTTTTTTTTTTTTGTCTTTCCCCCACAGAGGACCCTTATCCTAGCAGTTCCATAGACCTCAAGTGTAAAGAGCGGGTGACTGACAGCGACAGTGAGAACGGTTCAGGAGACGAAAGCGACCGCAAGGTAACAACATTTTGTCTCCCGTTTGTTGATAGTTTCACTTTCTGACATCCCAATTTGATTAATTAATAAGATGCATCTGTCATCCTTTTCAGAGAGTTTTTGCTCCAGTCATCTGCTCCTCTGCATCATCCTCATCCTCACATCACACCCCTCATGGCAGGAGTGTCTCACTGTCCTCTTACCCCACCAGCAAGCGATACGACGAGGGGAGATCAGGAGGCGGAGGCTTCTCTGACCTCAGGAGGAAGGAGAGAGGAGAGGGAGATGGTAAAGATGCGTTTGTGGGGGAGGGAGTGGGAAGTGTTCCCGCCTCTTCTCTCTCCCTCTCCCTCTCCTCTGGCCATTCAATCCCTTCTTCAGCTGGAGGGCCTCCGTCTTCATCAGTAGGTCCACTGGGCACCAGCTCCCTCCTGGGCATTGGCGCAGTGAGAGTGGCCTCCACGGTGGTGACCAACGTGATGCGTCCGGTCATCAGCACGCCGCTCCCAATTGCCAGCAAACCCAGAGATGGGGGCACTTCTTCCAGCCCACATCCACCAGAGAGGAAGTCCCTGACCCCCCAGCAGCAACAGCACCACCACCACCACCACCATCACCACCAACTGGTGATCGGTTCTGGATCAGGAGCCGGGGCCACAGCGAGCGGGGGTGGGTACTACTCCTCCTCCTCTCCGAATCCTGTAGGCGCAGGTGTGGGCCCCGGTGGTGTAGTGACTAATTTGGTGTTAGGGGGGGCTTTGTCCGGCCAACCTGCTGTACAGCTCATCACCCCCTCCCCTCAGCCACACCCCTCCCCGCAGCAGACCTTCTCCTCCACCGCCGTTTCAGCCCCGCACAGCCAAACCAACGGGCCCCTGCCCATGTCCTTGCTCCAGCCCCAGTTTCTCCCCGCCTCCTCGCTGGCTCCCCCTGGGGGTAAGGCCATCACGCAGGTTCAGTACATTCTGCCCACCCTACCTGCCAGCACCAACCCCAAGAGTCCACCCCAGCAGCTCAGCCAGCCAACCAGTATCTTCAACCTGCCCACAGCCCCACCAACACACATGTCCCTGGCCAACGGGAAACAGCAGGGTACAAGTTCACTGACAGGATACTCGTCCAGCCCGGCGGTGGGAGTGGTCAGCCCGGGAACCAGAGGTGAGAGCTTCCCCTGCAGACATGACAGTGCCATTTGTTCTGCCAATAATCTGTAGTGACCCCCCCCCCTCCCCGCCCTGTCGTCTCTTTGTCTCTGCTTCAGTGCAAACACAGTCTCCGGTGCTCCAGGGTAAAATGCTCGTTCCCATGGCAACAGTCCGAACTGCGCCAGCCCCCACCCAACCGTTTCCCCTTGTGGCTCCACCTCTTCCTGTCCAGAACGGAGCTCAGTCCGGAAGCAAGGTCAGCAAGTGTGCCACTGATAAATCGGCCTAAACTGTCGCCGTTTTTGTCGATCACTTTCCAAGTCGACGCAAACCCGTCGACTCAGCCACTCACCCTGCCTCTTCATTGATTTTTGTATTTGGTTTCCTCTTCCCTTCACGGCCGCCTCTTGTTTGTGCCGCCGCAGATCATCCAGATTGCCCCCATGCCTGTGGTGCAGTCCCAGCTGCCTCAGGGTGGAGCAGTGCATCCTGCCAGCCCCTTCCCAGTGACGGTGGGCGCCGCCGCTGTGGTGGCTCCGGGATCGGCCCCTTCACAGGCTGTGCTGTTACCTCCTGCACCCACCAGGTAGGAATCTGCAGAACCAGCATGAATGCAGTAACCTCTGTAACCGGCCCAAGCCACAAACTTGATGCTTTTCTGTGTGGCGCTTATCTTTTTCTGGCAGGCGGCAATTTTGGTGGAACAACAGGATCAATTTATAATCATGAACGACCAAAAACAATACGTTTCACACATGAAAATTCACCCTGCAACATTTTTGTCTGTCTCTTAAGACAATAAGAAGTGAGGTTTAAACTCAAAATACTACGATCTAAATGCTTTTGTTGGTTCAGTGCTTCATTTACCAAACTACATCATAAAATTTGTTCAATTCAGATCTAAAGCCTTTAAAAAAAATCCACTATTAAGTTTAAAAAAAATTTAAATGACAGTTTTATGCTTTATTGTTGTACTATATTTATATATTTTTTCCTTATTTGTAATTGAAAGGTTATTATTATTGCATTTCGTTGTCATCACAGGCAAAAATTCTTCCCATGGATCAGCAGAAGCTCTTTTCTGCATCTAGTTCAGCACAATTAGAATTTAACACAATTGTGCCTGTAGTGAAGGCAGGAAGAGCAATGCAGGGACTCCTTACACTACCTCGTGACACAATGTGGTATTCAGTTGGATTTCACTGGTTAGCTTGGCATATCATATTTATTTTGTTGTTTTGGAACATTTTCGACTGAAAATAATCCATATATTACCTTCAAGCTTGCTCTGGACACTGTGGTTGGTGTAGATTATAACTCGGATGATAGAGAAGATGGTCTTGTCGTCTCTATTCACCGTGAAAGCTCCCCCCCCCCTGATAATATTTAATCTCACAGCTGGATTTTTGAGCTCTGTCTTGCAGCTTGAATCTTTAAGCAGTCGCAGTGGGACGTTTCCGTAATGCAGACTGACAGCCTAAAAGCTATAACAGAGAGATGGACCCGACAATATTTCAAATCAGATGTCTGGAAGGGTTATAAACAAATTATGTGCCAGTAAAGCTTGAGTCAGCACCGACAACAGACATCCATTAATGAACACGTGCCAGCTCCGCTCACCGTCGCCCCTCGAGCCCCTGAGCCACTGTTTTTCTGCGTAATCGCTCCATTATCGACAGTTTACGTCCGTGCAGCTGACAGTGGTGATATCTCATGTATGAAATGTGCATTGGTGTTTACATGTCGTGTACGAACTCCCGACATTTTAACTGTGAGAACCTGCTCTTTGCTGCTTTTTTAGGCACCACAGCAGCAATTAAACGAACCCGGCCAGCCACTCATGGTACTTTTATTCAGAATCTCCCATAAACATTGCCTCACCAGCAATATCGCCCCTTGAATCATTTAGAGCTTTAAGGAATCCGAGTGAGTACGCAAAGTAGAGTGTGTTTACTCCCAAAATAGATGGCAATCAGGAGGAGGGTTTTACGTGACAATTTTACCCGTTGGACAGATAATAAAAGGTTTACTAAGCAGTAGTGGACGGAGTAAAATACTTTTCCAAATGGACTGTTTTATGCCTGTCGGGGTTTCAACAATTAAAATATTTTTTTGTCTCCGTTGGGCTTTTCTCATTGTTTGTTAGAGGAAAAAAAATTCATGATGTGGCGATCACTCTATAAGAGGTGTTGTCATCGTCGAATACAAAGTGAATTAAGGAAGAATAAGTTATATCGATTGTTAGGAAGTGGCATGATTTTTAGTCCTGGTTTTTTTCAAATGCAGTGAGGAGACAATTTAAAAGCCCAAAACTCCAGTAGGGGTGCAGATGTAACCGCAGCTCTATTCTGGATGTGTTAGTCATTCTGCTGGTGGCCTCCCACCCCCACACTCCCTCTCAGCTCCTCACACACACTAGTCACATCGTGCTACTTTGCTGGGATGTGCTCACAAACTGACCCCCCTCGCCGCAGCGCTTCTCTTTTTGTCTTCCTCTTTCTTTTTAGTCACGCCTCATCATTGAGCCGCAGCGCCGTTTCTCTTCTACTAATCGCAATCAAATGTCGCCCATCCATTGTCTTTTGTTTTTAATATTCTGCTCCTTCCCGTGCAGGATCACCTACGTCCAGTCCACCCCAGGCGTCCCCTCGACCATCCCCGTCGTCTCCACCACCACCGGCGCTTCTCCCACCCATCAAGCTCTGCCGGTGCCCGGATCTGCGTACGTCCCCTCGCCCCTCGCCACGCTCGGGTTCACGGCCATCGCGCCACCCGGGCAGACGCTCGTCCAGCCGCTGATCGCAGGTAATAGGATGGAAAAAAAAACAAAAAACAACAACAATTTGCCATTTCTTTCCAAATTGCTTAAAGTGACTGAGAATACATGTTTAAAAAAAAAAAACTTCTCAGGGGGTGAAAACACAGCTAAGCATATTAAGTTTAACTAAAAACAAAGACAAGCTGTTGAAGCTGTAATAAACTTTTTTTTAGGCCACTAAAGGTTTCATCTCCGTAAAGTAAAACAAAAAACCCTTAGATTACAATTGTGGTCATTCCTGGTCACTGGTTCAAGCAAGTGAGAGAAATATGATCACGTGAAATTTTTACTGTAAGTAACATGTTCATGACCTAAATGAGGAACCATGGATGAAAAAATGCTTGAATTTTTTTCACTTTATTTCTAATAAATCTATGAGACGTTTGATGCTACATTTATCTACTTATTATAGAAGTAGTATTTTTAATTCCTTAAAGATTTGTTCTAAATTCCTTCAAAATGCATTGTCCACATCCCATCTCCCCAAAAATCTCCAAATATAATTACATTAACTATTAAAAAAAAAAACCTGTATTTTAATGTATTAATGATAGTGAATTACCTTTTCTAAAAAAAAAAAAAACATGTTGAAAAAACAAACAAAAAGACTCATTACTTTAAGAAGCTAAGTTCACTTCTTTAGATATTTATATCTGTTGTAGTGACTGTTTTATTTTTCTGTTGTAGGTGTTATAAAAAGAAGAAAAACCCTCCATAAACAAGGGAGTCTAACACAAATGCTCCAAACAGAGTTGTGAAATGTTGCATCTGTTGATCTCTATGTTTATAAGAGTGTACACATGAACCATGAATGACCTTTACAGAAGGTCACGACTGTCAACAGGTCGTCTGGGTAACGGGCTTAAATTCTGATCCACGTTGGCCAATAAGGTCCAAGTTAATTATACATTTTTATTGTCTGGAGAAACGCGAAGCATTTATACAGCATCTTTTCTCGAGAGAAAATCAACCTGACAAATCTCTCGAACAGACCTGCGTGTTTTGGTTTGGGGTTTTTCTCAGCAGCGCAGGAATTATTCCCAGGCGCCTGGAATAGTTTTTATCTAGGAAAAAAAAAAATCAACTGTGTCAAACCCCTTTAAAATGAACCCTGAGTTACTCACGGAAAAATAAGAACTGGCCAAGTATTTTATTTTTGTTGTCGTTTTTATATTGAGCTGTAAAAATAGTTTGACACCAACATGTTGGAGTTAATGAGCTGCAGATTTTAGGTGCAAATATCAGATTGTGAGTCCAGTCAGCTGATTTAACTTCTTTTCTGACCCTTCAGTCAGTTATGTGAATCTGAGAACCGCGCCATATGAATATTTCCGTATTATCGGCGCAAACATGAGAGTCTTGACCCCGGTCTCCTTCCTGCAGGTCAGCCCCCCCTCATCGCCACGGCTCAGTCTCCGCAGCCCCCCGCCTCGGCCCCCGCCCCAGGCCCCGCGGGCCAGATAGTCACGGCCATCTACCCTTCCTCACCTAGCGTCTCCATGGCAACAGGGGTGGTCTCCATGGCGGCGGTGGCCCCCAGCGTGGTGTACTCCGTCTCCTCCAGCCCTTGCAGCGCCTCCCCCCACATCCTGCCCAAACACATGGCGGTGCCCGTCGCCGCACACCCGCACCCGCAGCTCCACGCGGACAGACAGGCCGAGCCGCCGGCGCATCCAGACAGGCAGCTGGAGAGGCTGGCGCAGACCGCCACGAGCAGCAGCAGCTCAGTGGCGCCCCCCAGTGGCTCTGCTGTGTCCTTAAGGCCCTGCAGTCCTCTTCAGATGCAGACGCCCGGTACGCCCGTCCTGTCTAGAGTCCAGAACTGGGACTTGTGATGACGCTTGCGTACTAATATCTGTATCATTTTTTGTTTTGCAGGCAGCGCGCCAGGGACGCCCAAACTCACCCCGCTCCCGGTCCGAATCCCTCAGAAGGTGAAGGCGACGGTGGCGACCATTCCTGTGGGCAGCTATGATGGGGGGGGCCGGGGGAAAGAGAGAGACCGGGACAAAGAGCGGGAGAGGGAGAGGGAGAGGGAGCGAGAGAAGGAAGCTGCCGCCAACAGTCATTTCTCCTTTGATCCCGAGCCGGCGGGGCAGACGAGGTCTCCGTCGACACATCCCAGCGAGGAGCCCCCGCCCCCCGACAGGGGCCCGGAGGGAGGCGGCGCCGCAGACGCCCCGGAAACCAGGAACCGAGAGAGCGCGACCAAAGAGGTGAGAGGCGAGACGTACCCCGCCGGAGTCCAAACCAGGCCCGACTCGAACCGCTGCGTGGTGCCGTCTGTGCAGGCCGCGTGGAAGGAGTCCCTCCCCTCCTCCCCCCTCCCCCCTCCCGCAGCCGCCGAACCCACCCTGCCTCCCCCGCCGACCGACAAAGACGGCCCGGCTCCCACCAAAAAGGTCAAAGCTCGCCCGCCTCCGCTGAAGAAGACCTTCGACTTGGTGGACAAGTGAGTTGAAACGCCCGGGGGGAGGGGGTGCAAGGCGGGGCTGTTGGCTGGACGGCGTGTCTATATACTGTGCGGTGTGTGCGTGTGTGCGTGTTGGACTGGCAGGGCGCTGTCGGAGGTGGATTTCGAGGAGCGCTTCGCCGAGCTGCCCGAATTTCGGCCCGAGGAGGTTCTGCCTTCGCCCACCCTGCAGAGTCTGGCCACGTCCCCCCGAGCCATCCTGGGCAGCTACCGCCGCAAGAGGAAGAACTCCACAGGTCTCACCGCTCTTCCTCATTTATTGCACTCGTCCAATCTTAAATCGGCCCTCTGGACCATTTGAAATCAGCCGGTTTTGCTGTTAATGTGGGATTTGTGGATTGTTCGCGTTCAGATTTGGACTCGGCCACCGACGATCAAGTGTCTCCAAAGAGGAAGAGTCGGCGGCGCTCCAGCTGCAGCTCCGAGCCCAACACGCCGAAAAGCGCCGCCAAGTGCGAGGGAGACATCTTCACCTTCGACAGAGCAGGTAATTCACACCGCGCCAGAAGCTTTAGGACACTTCTATAATCAAGGTGGTCCCACTTTGTCCCACCGACTTTGAAGGCTTTGACAGAATAAACTTTGTGATGGTTTATTAGTGTGTGTAGAGGAGTGTGGCTACGATGACGTCATGAGGGGAAGTTGAAGATTTGCTTCTTAACTTCAATAGTAGAACAATACACAATAAAACCAATAACGTCATTTTGGAAGTTTCTTTGATTGTTTTATAGTAGAAAACGACAAACTGTATCATGTAATTGGCAAAACTGTAGCAAAGCCTTAGAGCCACGAGTTGAAACGGTTTCGTACCTTCAACTCTGAACGCAGAGGTAAACACCTTGAAATTAATATTTTTGTCATTTTCCTCATTTTATTTTCGTCTCTCCACTGATAAACTGCCCATTTTTCAAAGTTTACTGTCAACTGCAGTGTTAAAAAAGTAATAGTCAAATATAATCGTGTGTGTTTCTGACATTGAGGATGGCAAGAATCAGATTTTGTTAGCTTTTCTTATCATAATTTTTTTTTTTTTAAATCTGATATAATGGACTTTTTTAAATCACGCACAATTTAATCTCACATTGTTGTCATTCCAGTAATATTTGAGCTTTACAATCTGTAATCGGCTACTATGCAGTGTTTTGTTGTGCCTGTTGCTGAAGAACAAAGACTAAACTAAGCTGTTGAATCCTGAAGCGCTCCATGTGCCTGCTCCCCTCCCAGCCCCGGACGGAGAAGACATCCTGACCGAGCTGGAGTTTGACAAGGTGCCGTACTCGTCACTCAGACGAACCCTGGACCAGAGGAGGGCGCTGGTCATGCAGCTATTCCAGGAGCAAGGCTTCTTTCCGTCAGGTACGACGTCAAACCTCACATCAGATCCAGGTTTTTTTTTTTTTTCCTGCTGGTATTTTTTTTTTTTTAATTACATTTTTTTTAATCTTCCCGCTCCCCAGCTCAGGCCACCGCCGCCTTCCAGACCCGCTACTCCGACATCTTCCCCACCAAGGTGTGTCTGCAGCTGAAGATCAGGGAGGTCCGGCAGAAGATCATGCAGACGGCCACTCCCTCCGACGGGCCCGGCCTGAGCGCCGCCGACCTGGTGGGCTCGCTGCCCGGGCCCTCGGGCTCCCAGGCGGGGGAGGGGCCGGCCAGAGGGGGCGGGGACCTGCAGGACGACGACGTGGAACAGGGTGCAGACGCCGGCCCGGAGGACGCCCGCGACTCCCAGGACTCCTCGAGATGAGGGATGCTTGACACATTCGAGTTGACCAATCAGTATCTGGTGACCTTTTCACCACACACACACACGCACACACACACTGTCACGCTTTACTCGCGCTCTTTACTCTTGAATTTTGGTTCCATCCTCTGCAGCCGACCTTTGAGAGCGAGAGGTTAGTATGCAATGTTGGGACCTACTTTTTTTTTGTCACATGTGATCCTTACACCAAAAAAAAAAGGACATTTAAAAAAAAACCAGTGGCACCAAAACTCCTCCACCGCACGAACTCCAACCCTTTTTATTCCCTCACTTGAATTAGCAATCTGTATTTAGCCTCTCATCGATGCCAGTGAACGAAGGACCACTGTGTACGTCTGCACTCATTTTGCCTTGAAGGAGAAAACGAGGTTCTCACGTCGGACTGAGACCCGCGGTGGCGGTCGGCGCTTATAAAAAAAAAAAGAAAAAGGGGGACATTCTTATGTTTTGATATGTTTTTTTTTTTGTTGGTTTTTTTTGTAGTTTTAGAATAAAAGCAGCTGAAGTACCTGCTTGAGGAACAACCTTGTTATGTACGTGTTGTAAACTGGTGTTTCGGTTCCTGTCGGGGGCTGGGCCCTCAGCAGCCGGAACCCATTTGATTTTGACGAGAGAAATCGTTGCAGTGGACCTGGAAAGATGTTTTTGTTTTTCCTTTTCTTTTCTTCCTTCGCTCACCTGTCGACCTTCAGGGGAGGTTGACCACGGAGTGACTGAAACAAAGTGACTGAGACATTTTTAAAGTGGGGACTTTTGGCAGTGCCATCATTCCTGTTTGGTTTTTTTTTGTGTTTTTTTTTTTTTTTTAACCTGACCTGGCCGAGTCCTCCCTTCTGGCGGCCGAGCCGAGAGCACGAGCCAGTGGGTCGGAGCCGAGCATTCCCGTGCCTCTCGTTCGCTCGCCATGAAAGGAAGGAGGCGGGGTCAAGAGTCACCGGGCACATCCTGGCTCTCAGTGTCACTGGTCAGGCTGAGACGACCTTAATCCTCTATTGCCAAGCAGTTTTATTAACCTTTTTTTTTTTTTTTTTTTTTATAAAAAAAACAAAAAACCCAAACAAAAAAAAACAAACATTTGATTTGTATTTAACATTGTCATACTCAGTTTGTTGTTGTACTCTTCCTACGGTTATTATGATTCTTATTCTTATTATGACTTCTCATATTGTTGCAGTGAGCCTGGGTCCTTGTTTCCGTTCTTACAGCAGTCAGACAGATGTTTCCTTCACTTCTGCCAGCTGTTGGCTTATTGCGTTAGTTTTTTTTTGTTTTTTTTCTTTCTTTCTTTTTTCGGGTGAGAGAAGCTGCTCCACACCTGTACAGTTCCTCCATCGTAGTCTTCCCTTTGACTTTCCTCTTGCCCCCAGTAAAGGACCTGCGGTGCAATTCTTTTTACGGTTTCATTTCGAGAAGAACGACGACGTAGACGTTTTTTTTTTTTTTGCATTCTCTCAGCAGTAATAAGCCGTTTGTTTTTGAGACCAGCCCGCAATGCCTCTCTTGTCCCTCGACCGAGTTCCATTTCTTTGAGCCTCAACACTTGTACATCTCCTCGGTTCCTCCCCCTCCTTCCTCCCTTTGTCACTTTATTGCTCTCTCCAGAGCCGTTTTTTTCCCCAGACGGGGCGGAGAGAAACCCGGAGGAAGTGGCGGGGAAGGTAACCAATCAAAGAGCTGGTAGGACATAATACTGGTCGTGTCTTTGTGCAAGACTTGGTTGTGTTGTAAATAATTACTGTAGAGTCAGTAGACTCGTTATATTATTGATAAGGAAATCTGTCATTGAACATAAGTTGACTTTTAAAGACACCATTACCGAAGGTGAAACACGTGAAATGGAGGGGAGGGAGGGGAGGGGGACAATAATAAACATGGCTATTAATGGGTTTTTGTTTTTTTTCTGTTGTACTCCTTGTGTTGCTGTTCAAGTATGCAAGAGAGGAATTTCTATCCATAATTTAAGTTTGTAATCTGTATGTTTCAGTATGCAAATAAAAACTAGGTGTTCAATTAAAGTGACATCACTGCGAATGTGAAAAATGGCTTTTTACTTAAAGATGCAGTGAGCGAAGCCACATGTGCCCACCGGGTGGCGCTGCCACGTCGCTGTAAAGTCCCATCTGGACGTTCATTCAGTCATTGTTGTAGCAGAGTGTTTGTTTATGTCCACTTTTGTTTTGTTTCTCCTG
The DNA here is from genome assembly GCF_963422515.1 of Blennius ocellaris. Taxonomy (NCBI): domain Eukaryota; kingdom Metazoa; phylum Chordata; class Actinopteri; order Blenniiformes; family Blenniidae; genus Blennius; species Blennius ocellaris. Next base: position 13,849,551 of record NC_137657.1, read on the forward strand.
TTGGACTGAGGGGGTGCTACTCGTCACACCACCTAGTGGTTAAAAGTGGTAATTTAGTTCACATCAGGCTGAGGTTACATTGGATAATCGAGATCAGTCCCGACACGAGTCAGCATTTTTTTTTTTTTTTTTTAGAAGTAAATCTAACCAAACTGATGAAACACTCATTTGATAGCACATCATTTGGTTTGAACGCAGAAGAGACGAGTGCAATATACCTGAATTTCAAAAAGAAGTTGAGCTGAAATGTCTTTAATTAAAAAGTAATTTCAAGCTCATTTGGAAAACAATCTTATCCATCGATTCGCCGCGTTTCCCACCTTGCTCAGTCGGGAGCACAAAAAGCAACAAAGCACAGAAAAGGTGATTAAAAAATCAGTTACAAGGCAGTAGAATTAAAATACACTTTACATTCTGATATTCACGTTAAGTTTGAACATTTTATGTCTGGTGGCACCTGAAGGATTTAGAAAAATATTCACATTGAATTTCAGATCATCAACGGACACCGGATAATGATGAAAAACATTTATTGACGTCACATTTTTACATGATCACGGACCAAGTCACATCCATTTAATAAAAATGATCAAATAAATCATAGAAATATCTGAGGCACAACTCATGGTCCTTTCCTCCCCCCATAATTTACAAGTCAAATGACTTCAGTGAGCGTCGTTTTAACAGTGATCAACATACTTTGGTCTTTATTATGTCCTCTTGGCACAAAAACCCCTGGCAGTGAGTCTTGGTTTCAGCCAGGATGAGGATTCACTCTGGTTTAGTTTTTTTTCCGTGGGCTCAGATCAGCTGCAGTCCGTCCACGGCCAGGCCGTTCTCCAGGGCCGTGTGGTAGATCTCCAGGGCCTGCTCCAGAGGCAGCGCCCCGCCCTCGCTCGTCTCTATGATGGCGATCGTCTCCCCAAACTCGTTGCACATGATGGTCGGCGTGCCCTGTATCTGCCGGGGGACATGGGAGACGATTCAACACCTGGACAAACCCCGTTTTGCAATCTGAATTAACTGAGGAAACGTCGCAGAGGGACGAGTGTCTTACCTGCTGGAGGTCCGAGGTTTGGATCTGGATGAGCTGCGGTTGTCTGTTGGACAGGTCCACTGCCGAAGCGTCCTCCACGGCCACGGCCGAGCTGGTTTCCATGGCGGCCTGAGCGGCGGCGGCAGCGGCGGCCTCCTCGTCCAGCCGCTGCTGCCGGGCGTGCGTCTTCTTGTGGTTCCTCAGGTTGGAGAAGGTCTTGAACGCTTTGCCGCACTGGCCGCAGGTGTGCGGCCGCTCGCCCGTGTGCGTGCGCCGGTGCTCCACCAGGTGCATGCTCTGGACGAAACCCTTGCCGCAGACGTCGCAGTGGAACGGCCGCTCGCCCGAGTGCGTGCGCAGGTGCTCCCGCAGGTGCGTGTTCTGGCGGAAGCGCTTGCCGCACACGTGGCAGGGGAACGGCCGCTCGCCCGTGTGGACCCGCTGGTGGAGCGCCACCCCGGAGGACGACACGAAGAGCTTGCCGCACGTCAGACACTGGTGGGCTTTGGAGCGCTTCCCCGGGGGGAGGCGGGGCCGCCGCGGCCCCGCCGCGAAGTGGCTCAGCCTGTGGAGCCGCAGGTTGGCGGCGGAGTTCAGCTTCTTGCCGCAGATGTTGCAGTCCAGGCCTCCCCTCACCAGGCCGGGCGGCGCCCCCGAAGCAGCGGCGGCCGAGGTGGAGGGCTCCTCGGACGCGTCTCGGCCGACCCCCGGCTCGCTGCCGGCCTCCTCCGCCCCCGCCTGCACCAGCGCCGGGTGCTGCTCCAGACAGTGGGCGTCCCGCTGCCTCCTGGTCAGGAAGCCGGCCTCGCAGTGCGGACAGGGGAACGGGGCCGGGGACCCCGGGTGGCGGGCGAAGCGGTGCGCCGCCAGCTTCTTGGGCCACCGGAAGACGGCGGGGCAGTCGGGGCAGGTCAGCGCCGGGGCGGCGGCGTGCAGCAGGCTGTGCTGGCGGAGGTTGGACGACTGCGTGAAGGACACGTGGCAGACGTCGCAGCGGTAGGGCCGCAGGCCGGAGTGGACGAGGCTGTGCCGCATGAGGTTGGCCAGCGACGAGAAGGTCTTGCCGCAGTCGGCGCACTGGAAGGGCTTCTCGCCGGTGTGAGTCCGGATGTGGTTCCGCACGTGGATCTGCTTCTGGAAAGACTTGCCGCAGATGCCGCACAGGAAGCGGCACTCGGGGGCGTGGGCCTTGCGCCTGTGCTGCACCAGCTGCAGCTTGGTGGGGAAGGCTTGGGGACACGAACGGCAAGAAAAAGCCGCTTTGTCCGCCGTGTCCGCCGACGTGCAGTCTGCCGAGTCGGCGGTGGCCGCGGGACCGCCCGCCGGAGGGGCGCCCGAGGGAGAACCGGCAGCTTCTCCCAGCTGTTTTGAATCGCCTGCTTTTCCTTCAGGGGGCGCCGGCGCCTCCACGCTGCCGCCGGTTTCCTCGGATTCTCGCCGGTCGCTTTGCTTTGGGTTCTCCATTTCGCTGGCCTCTTCCTCCGTCAGCGGCGCCATCTCGTTGAACTCCGCCTTGTCGCTCTGAGAGCTCCTCTTCTCTCTCGCCCGCTCCAGGATGGCGAGGGCGGAAGCAGACGCTCGTCTTGGGGCGCAGAGCTGCGGGAGACACAAGGACACGTCAAGACGAAAAATGGCGGTGACGAAAGCTCGAGATGTGGACGTTTGTCCATCACGTGTTGTGAACTTGATCAAAATTCAACAGGAGCCGTTTTTCCCATGGTGTCATGTTTACCAACTTTCCCTTAACTTTCAATGAAATGCATAGAACTTAAAAATCGTCACGCTGCAGCAGTGGTTCAATGTGAGACGAACCTTTAACGTTCATCAAACATAAATGATTGATTAATTAATGGAAGCTTGACACTTGATTTAAACAAATATTTTGCGTAATGAAAGTGAATTAAAACGATAAAATATTCCACACAGCGCAGGACTGCTTGAGTCAAAACAAGTCTTAAATAAATGTGGCGACGCGATGTCCCAAACCCTCAAATCAGATTTAATACTGCTTTACACAAACTTAAAACACGTTTTCTTACCATAAAACTGATGAAATAAATGTAAACAATCCAAAAAGTGGACTTTTCAAGTATTAATAAAACAAATATTTGGCGTTCCATCACTTATAGGGTCACTTGTAAAGCTGCTCTGCCCCTGAAAAAGCTGTTGAGTTCAGCAGTCGGGGGGACTTTTAACTGAATCCTGTTCCAGACCTTCAGGCTCAAACTCTCTTTAACAGGCAAATGCGGTAAAGAAGATGGAGGGATGGTTGGACGACATGCAGGTGAGACTCTCGCAGAATAACGATGGCAAAAACACAGCGAAGACACTCGGGGGAGGAGGATTGATGTGTTCATTTAAACATCAGAACAAACTGAGAACCGTAGGAGGGGAAGAAAAAAAGCATGTTTTCATTCACATTTCAGAAATGATTACATATCGACGTCCACAAGTGTGGAAAAGGAAAGAAAACTAAAGCAAAGCGCTGCCACCTTGATGTCCTGAGGGAATACTTCACAGTGAAGGTGGGGAGGCAATCATTCTGAACGGGATTAAATAAAACATTGCAAAGACAACATATTTATTGGCGCGACACAAGTATTCACCAGACAAACGGGGCAGTTTTTATTACCACGGAGACGGGAGAGGCTGCGCTGCTCCCGTCGCGGTTGAGGTGCGTCCGGCGGTGGTAGAGGTACTTGGTCATGTTGGTGAAGGTCTTGTTGCAGAACTGACACTTGTGGAGCGGGTCGGCAGTGTGGGACTTCCTGTGGGGGGGGGGGGAGAGCATGAGACGCCACGGCGGCGACTTCCTGCTTATGACTTTTGTTTTGTTTTTTTGGAGGCTGTAGTTTACCTGTGCATGATGAGAGTCACCTCGGTGGTGAAGCCGCTGCCGCAGTCCACGCACAGGTAGCGCGCCACGCCGGAGTGCGTTCGCATGTGCGTCTCCAGCGACGCCGGCTTCTTGAACATCTTGCCGCACTCGGGACACTCGTGCGTGCCCTGCTCGTGGACGCGCATGTGAAGCGCCAGCCGGTTGATGGAGGTGAACGTGCGGCTGCACAGCTCGCACTTCTGCAGTTTGGCCCAGACGCCCGGCTTCCTGTCGCCCCTCGTCCTCAAGTCCTCCGCCCTCTCCGCTGCCGCCTCCTCCCTCCCCCGCGCCTCCTCAAAGCCACTCATGACCCCCGGGGAGCCGCTCTCCTTGTCCTGACCCAGGAAGTGCTCCCCCTGGTGCTGCAGGAAGTCCTCCGGCGTTTGGAAGAGAAGCGAGCATTCGGAGCATTCGTACGGGTGGATGACCACCACCTCCGCGGGCCGCTGCTGCTGATGGTCCCTGCCGACGCCGGGAGCCAGTCTCACCTCCAGCCTCTGCACGCCGTTCTCCAGGGCGCCCAGCTTCGAGGGGGACGCCTGTGCCGCGGTGGCGGGCAGCAGAGGGGGCCGCCGAGAGCGCTGCTGTCCGGGGGAAGAGGAGCCGTCTGCCAGCGCCTGAGCCGTGAGGATCTGCAGGTGCATGGTGGCGGAGCCTGGCGTCGGCGTGACGGGGGGCAGCAGGGCGGAGCGGGAGGCCGGGCCAGCTTTAGAGACGGCGTGATATTTCTTCTGCTGCTGCTGCTGAGCGAGGACCTGCGAAACACACAGGAGTGTGAACGAGACAAGAACTGTGGGTATTGAACAGTTATACGACATGAAGGAGTAGACTTGAATGCCACCACTACAAAACTATAAGGGATGAAATGTGCACTTTGATCTACACCGACAGCTTTGAAAGCCCCCCCCCCCCCCCCCCCCCCACAAACATATTTCTTACACCGAGGGCCTTGAAATGACAGTACCTGAGCCAGGATCTCGCCGGCCTGCTGCTCGCTCAGCACGTACTTCTGAACACTGTTCAGTGGCGTGATGGTGCCGTCCGGCTGCAGCACGTACTCCTGTGGCGGGGGACGCAAAGGCACTTGAAATGAAACACACGCATTTGCAAACAGCACGCACTGCAATCTGACGAGTCCGAGCCTGAATGCGGAGTTCAAACCCGTCGGGGGATTCGATGGCGTCATAATCGGCTTCTTTTCTTCGGTGTCCAATGCTTTTCCAGTTATAGGAAAACACTTTCATTTCACTGTGCTTGTAATTTGACGCCACCTTCCCAAATGCAGTACTTTCCTTTGACTAATCCCACTTTCTGGGTCCTCCCGACACGCAACGTGACCTTGCTGGCTGGTGTGGTTCGTCTCTTACCGTGGTCTCCGTGTTGCTGTGCGTGGTGCTCCTGCTGTGAGTGCGCCGGTGCTCCAGCCAGGTGTCGGGCGAGTCGAACAGCGCCAAGCAGTCAAGACACTGGTACTGAACCGGCTGCACCACCTGAACCTCCGATCGGGCTTCCTGCATCTCGGCGACCTCGCACAGCTCTGAGGAACGGGGTCGGGAGAAAAAAACACAGCCGGTCAACGTTTGCGATTCTTCACCTCTGAATTTGGCGAACCGAGTGAGGAGGTCCCGTCTTTCTTTCACCTTGATGCTCCACCTCCATCCCCGCCTCCCTCATGTGCATCTCCTGGTGCAGCAGCAGCTCCTCTGGGTTGACGAGGAGGCTCCCACACTCCAGACACTGGTACTGCTGGCCCTGCTCCATCATCTCTGGGACTCCCTGGATGGCCATGGCCTCGCCCGCCTCGCCCTCCGGGCCGGTGTGGATCTGCTGGTGGATGAGCACCTCCTCCAGGGTGTTGAAGAGCTCGTGGCACTCGCTGCACATGTACTGGTGCTCCACATAAACACCTTCCATCTCCTCCTCCTCCTCCTCCTGCTGCTGATCGGCCATCGTGTCTGAGATGTTTATGGAGGTTTACGAATTGATCATGAATGACGCGTGTCCGGTGACCAAGTGGATCTTCAGATTGGCCCTGATGGCAGACAACTTTTTTTTTTTTTACACTCGGGAGAGGCAACAGCACGCCTGTGGGAGACGAATAAAGCACACAAGCGAGCAGAATTAAATCACGGCATCCAGGACTCACTTGTAAAAGAGATTGTTACTCTCAATGTGGTTCCCCTGACTAAATAAAAGGCTAATGAAAGGAAAAATGAATGAAATCGTGGAGTTTTTTTCTTCAGCTCCACGTGTAACGGTGTGCAGCTTAATAACAGCCTGCAGTGTTGATGAAAGTGTGTCGTGAGCTCTCGTGAAGGCCCTCGTGCTGCTCAGCCGACTCGTCATCAGAGGCTGAACCACCGCTGCCCGATTCCCTCCAGTCTTGACTCCTATCGTTGTTTACTGCGTGTGATGGCGTATGGAGGGCTGTTGGCGGCGCTCCCTCCGACACTGCAGACCTGTTTGTCGGCACCGCGGTTTCCTGAACGCGGCTCCCGGTTCGCCGGGCGGCCCGTCAGGCGGCGCTACCCACTTTTCCCCGAAGCTTTTCAGGCTACGACGGCGGGCCCTTCTCTCTCCCACTTACGTCTCATCTACTGCCGCTGGACGAACCTTCCTGGGGCGTCACTCCTCGCTCGCAGAGCCGCGCGTCGACTCGGTCGGCCCCCGACCGCCACGTCCGGCTTGAGAATCAATAAAACGAAACGCTTCCGTGAGAAATAACGCCACGAAACGTGTAATGAAACGTTTGCCCGCCGAGTGCCTCCATTCTTGTGACACGAAGCCCCGCCCAATGCGGTAGTTCGAATATTTTTGGGTGACCTGATTGGGGGACACGGCCTGTCAATCATAACCGTCGGTCGGCTCATGGGAAATGTAGTTCTTTTCTACATACAGTTAACGCACCGTAAGCTAGTGTACGAACTCATTGAAATTTTCCATTTATTATTGAAGTTTGCCTTGTAAAGTATAACAATTTTGGTTAGTGTTATTTCCGTTGTAATATAATGTAAATGTATTCTCGTTCCTCCCAAGTATTTACATTAACAACACCAAAACGTATTAGGTGTAAAAGCAAACACTATACTATACTATACTATACTATACTAGTGAGTGTTTTACTGTAGTATAGTCACTGTTAATCATTGTACTTATTAATATTTAATATCCCCTTTATTAATTGCCATTCTCTTTGGTATTATATTTATTATAATCTGTTTGGAACAAAACTGTAAAGAATTTCCCTTTGGGATTAGTATAGCATAGTATAGTACAGTATCGTATAGTACTTGATAATTGCAAAAAGATTTTGTGTGCCTGCCTCTCCTCTGATCTTTGATCACCTCCATGAGGTGCCTCTCCCATCCACTTTGTATGGGACATTTCTTTGTGATTTTTCAGAACTGGTGAGCCAAATTGTGAATAAAAGTTGTAGCAACCTATTCCGGAACGTTCCGCACATTTTCATGTATTTTTTGTGTCCGTACTCCCAACAGTGTGGGACTAGTCACTAGTTACAGAAAAACACCTTTTCGCCACTCAGCCAGACACAAGAATGAAATAAATCTAATTTGCCCACCAGAATAAAAATGTATCTTCTGCTCATTAAACACAACATGCATGCATATAACATTTGATACCTAATTAACATGGACTGGCAGAATACATTTCTATTGCTACTGAAACAACTCGAAAACCTTTAAAAGCATACAAAAAAAATGTTTTGTGTCTAGGCTGTCTTCTATTGTAGTCTCTTGTTGTGACAGTGTATAGTTGGATCACCAATAAGCATTTTTTTTTTTTTTTTTTTTATTTTGTGTTATTTTTGCAACGTTTTCAAATATCTATTTTACATATTTCCGGAAGCATCGCTGTGTCGCCGGTAAGCCGCTAAGAACTCGGTTTCCCATCGTCCTTTGCGAGCGTTACGTCGTCGTGCGTCACCTCCCAGTCCCCCCACCGTCGTCGCTGTACAGAGGAAGAAAGGGGGAGACTGGCTGCACACTGAGCGCCGTGAGTGTAGTCTTTATTTATATAGAATATTTAAATACACACATAAAGCTTCAGTGTCTGCCGGCGTGGCTGGTGACAACGCTCAACCTTGCCCCGGCTTCAGTTCACACAAATATGAGCGGCAGCGGGCGGGCCAGGACCAGCTCATTCGCCGAGCCTCCCGGAGCTCCCGGATCCGCCGCGGCCGGTGCCGGATCTGCGGTAGCCGGCGGAAGCTCGACAGGAAAAACTGGGGCTTCGCAAGCCAGTGGAAGCAGCTCGACGAGCTTTGGGAATCTCAAACTGCCAAGTGAGTATCGCCCCGTGCTTCTGAAATCGGCTCGATGTACAGGCGATCACACGGGATTGGATCGAGCCCCTTTTCTGCAGAATATATGCGTAAAGCGTGTTTGATGCCGAACATTTTAGGGGAGCTAACCGCTGTTAGCCTGCCGTTAGCTCGCTGCTGTTAGCTGTCCCGCTAATGGGAGCTGTGTGTTTTTTTTATTTTTTTTTTTATTAAAGTAGCTTCGCGATCAGGAGCTGTTATCCTGTTGTTAAAATAAAAAAAAGTCAGATATAAGCCACGGATATTACTACATTAACAGTGGCGCTAACGTTTTTAGTTAACCTATTATTCAGCTCGCTACCGTGAGGATAGTTTGGGTTTATCCGGGTCTATAATTTCCCTAATTAATGTGAGACATTGATTGGAGCTCTTTAGATTGTCAACATTTTCACAGACTGGATTGTTAAGAACCTGATCTAAGCGTACCGTCCTCCTCTCCCCATAATTAAGTTCCATTTAGCAAATGAGGGAAATTAGGTGTTCTGTGACCTGATAATTTTAATTTTTGGTTTTAAATCAGTATATTGATAGTGTTCTTCTCCCAACGTATGCTCTATGGGCTCATGATGCCCGTACTTACAATTAAATAGACTTCTCTTTAATCCTCCTGAGGTCGCATTTAAAACCAGAAAAGAGGAAAATCACCTTTGGATGCTGCAATCAATTTCTGATCTATTCCACGAGTAGCAGCCTCACTACCTTCAGGGGGCAATGTGTTCTAAATTATGACCGCTTGTTGATTAACCTTAGAGAAGGCCTCAAGGAGGCTGTGTACTTTTTTTTTTCGTGTGTGTGGATAGTTAGGATACAGTCACTCTCCATCATTTTGACGCCTGTGCTCGACACCCTGGCTTGCCAGCAACAGCCCTTCCAGTGAGTTCTGCTGGTGCGAGGACAAGAACTTGTAGTGTGATTGGAGGGGGTCATGTGGCTGCACGGTGCTAACAGTTGGCTGAAGATGTACAGGTTTAAAGAAATCGGAAAAGATGGAGGATTAAAGCATCGGTGACTTATTTGGTAATTTTCAACTTGAAACCTGATTGTCACGCGTGACAAAGTGGCTATTAAAGAAAATTGGCACTGAAGTGATTGTGTAGATGCGACTTATCAACAGATCTCCAGGTTAATTTGCATCCGTTGACTTTACAACACTGCATGACTTTGTCAGGATGTGCACACTGTGAAGGCATTGTTCTTCTGCCAGGCTTTAGGCTGTACCTGCAGAACACCTTCCCTGCACTGTAAAGACTGGTTTAACACCCCGTGATTTGCCCTTCAACAAACTTTTGCCTGACTCGTTTCTCACAAAGTGAGTGGATGAGTCTAAACCGGAGCAGTTTTTTTTTTTTATTTAACTGGCAAAACAATCTCATCTTGTGACTTTACCTTTGTTTGTCATGTGACTCTAAACTTAATATTACTGATAGCCTGAATAAAAGTCACCACAAAAGTTTTTATTCAGAAGAATAAACAGTGCAACTGTGTTCCTGGAGAGACACAGTAGACTCTTTTAATCTGGAACCTGGAGGTCCATGTTTTAATGCGTTTGTTTTTTTGTTTTGTTTTTTAAAGATAACAACCATTTAATTCACTGCATATAGGCCTGCTTTCTGTTACCCCTGCCTGCTATCTGACGAGGTGGACTTGACATCGGACGTTCGCTGGTTCGATCCCCATGATGGAGTCGTCGCCGTTATGAATGTGACTTCCTTCGGTCTATTAACAGGCCATTTGAGCACATCACCACTTTGTTATTGTCACTGAGAGATCTGTATTATTTTTTTTTTAAATAGGTTCAACTACAGACATTATCAGACAGTGTCAAATGGGAGATGCTGATATTGTGATAAAGGCGCTCTTCCTCACTTGGCTTTCTTCACGTCCACACAGCTGGCCAGTTCTGGTGTGAAGTGGGAGTCAATGTCACTTAAGCTGTTCCACAAAGTTGGATGACGCGAATAATCCGTCGTCTTTCCTCGGAGAGGTGTAGGAGGAAAGGGTTTTCGGATACAGTTCAACAATGCAAAATGTTGTTCAAAAAGACCTAGTAATTTAGACGCCCTGCCACAATGGCATCACTGATGAGTACAGGTTTTTTAACTGTCTCGTAGAAACAAAGAAATATGTCAATGAGAGTGACTAATTGGTGTCTTTGTCAATGGAGAAAATGAGTCGAGACGAAAAGGAGCTTAGCTGTGAGAAAGGCAGGGCTGCATGTATGAATGTGTCGTTCTTGTGACTGATCGTAGACTTTGGGATTGGCGTTGGCCACCGATGTCGTCATCAGAGATGACAAAACAAACATAAAGCACCGTGTAGATTTTCCAAACTCACCCTTGCTTTATTTTATCCCATGCAATTCCTTCAAGTAATGTCTCACAAAAAGTTAAATGGGAGCCTGAACACAGTTTTCTTAAGTAAACTGACAAAGAGCTATGCAAATCACAAATAACTCCTGTTTTATTTCATCAAATATTTCGATTTGATCGATTTTTTTAATTAATTTTTATCTGGGGGGTCATCATAAAGTCACAGTTATGTCCCTTGTATCTGTTGCTTACATTAAAGTTTATAGTCGTCATACTTATCCCAAAATATAAAGTCATGCCTGTCTATTAATAAGTAGTTATTTTTGAAGTATAATGAGGTTTTCCTGCCCCCATGTCACTTGCTCCCATCAGTTTCAGTTTGTAACTGCCATCATTTAACCTTTTTTTTCCCCCTTTTGAATCATTAGCAGAGTAATTAGAGTTCAGGAGAGTTGATGCTCCAACACCGATGAAATGACACAGCTTAATATCTGCGTATCGGTATCATCAGAAAATGCAACAAACATCGGCGATGGGATGAAGTTCAATGCTTCGGCTGCTCTGACCCGGCTTGTCCCGTCCTCGTATTACCTTACATTAAAACCGATTCCAGTTTGTTCCACCCAGTGTGGTTTATTGATTACAAATTTCAGTGTGACAGAGCGGTCAGAGAGGGTCAGGCCTCGGCAGAAGCAGAATCTCTGTGTCAACATGTCACAATTGGTGATGGGAGAGAAGAGGCGACATTATTGCTTCACAAGAGGGCCATCTTGAGTCTGTGTGGCATAAATGAGAAGGTAAATGACAATATGTGTGACGGTTAATGTTCTGATCTCTAAATTAAGAGGTGGGAGTTTTCCATTAATTCACAAGGAACAACTTCCTTTTTTTTTTTTTTGATTTATTGCAAGACGCGTAGCTTTTAACTCTAATTGAGCATTGTAATGATTTAGTATTGTTTTTAACCACTGATTGTTTTGTTATTGTTTTTAATTTTGAAGCACTTTGGTCAATCTTGGCTGTTGAGTTAAATGCGCTATATAAGTAAAGTTGGATTGGATTGGATATTACGCATAAACTGAGTGCAATCAAATATATAGCAATAGAAATAAATGTAAAGAAAATACCTGAAACTGTTCAGTTTATATATTGTGTGTGTGTGTGTGTGTGTGGGGGGGGGGGGGGGGGGGGGGGCAACTAACTTCTGGATGATTTTGTAATGTTTCTTTTTCTTTTTCAATGTAGTCTTATTGACAGTCTGGTCACTTAATGCAGCTTCTGTTGTGCTCGGGGAGAAACTGAAAGGCCCCAGTAGCTTCAGAGGGATTTTAGCTGACAGTGTAACTCCTCATCACTCCCAATGAGGAAAGACGCTAACAGGCCATTAATGATGGAATATCAGGCTTAATTTATTGCACCCCCTCCAATGATTTTGATCAGATAGAATGCGCTTTTGTTTGCCGCGCGTAAACAAGCTCCAAGGTGATTGCTTATTAAGTGTGGGCGTGATCAAAGTCACTGCGCTCATCCTTTTTGTCTTACTCATCGGGCTTGCGTTGACGTATCAGAAAGCAGAGCCGTTCAGCCGACAGCTGGGCAGAGCGCTCATCTTCGCATTCATTATTCAAGACGCGATCATGCCACAGCTGCTCCATATTTAATGTGGTCCTCTGTGATTTTAACTTGTTTAAAAAAAAAAAAAAAGGAGTGTGAAAGTGATTCTAAAATAAAGCACACAAAAGGCACCGTGTATTGTGGCGGGAGCAGGAGCCACCCGGCGTCTGATCCCTCCCCCCCCAAAAAAAAGCTTAATATTTCCTGCCTGACCTGAGGGGAGAGAGATCAGATCTGGGCCAATCACGCGGCTGCTGCTAACCTTGAGAAAGTTTTGTCTGGACATTTTGTCACGCAAGAAACGGTCAAGTTCACTGGAAGCGCATCTCGTCACATAGGCAGCAGGAGCAATTGAAATAGTGATTTTTGGAGGAAATGTAAACGTCTGACTCCATTTTGAAATTCGGAGACGTGCCGGCGCTCTGGAGGGGCCCTGTTGAGACAGGCAAAGTGAGCAAGCCGTGGAAATGGTAGCACCTCTGGGTGTGCTACTGTCCACACAATTTCATCACAGGCTCCGACAAGCCTTTTGGCACTGGGCCTCTTCTCCTCCCCCCCCCCCCCCCCCCCCGCTCCTCTTCCTCTTCCAGTGCCGGTGCTCCTGGTGCCCATTTGTCAAATCATTCTTGACCCGACACTGTCAGGGGCAGAAAACACTGCGCAGCTACTTGACCCAAACTAGAGCTGTCACCGACTGTTAGGGCTCGTCCGTCTCACTTTTTCCCTTTCTGATCTCCTCAAGGTTGAACATGCGCGTGACAGTGACACTGTTCAACTCGTCGAAAAACGCATACCTTTTTTTTTTTTTTTTTTTTATTCCTCGCCGCGGAATCCTCTCTGAAGTCCTCGTCCTCTTTTATGCAACGTGATCACAAATGCTGGAGTCACTTTACTCAATTCCAGTTCTCCAAAATGAATGTTTTGGTTTTTTTTTTGTTTTAAACTCGTGTTGCATTTAAGTGAAGCCAAATAGAATATTTTCACTGGGCTCAGAAGTGGCGCTCAGAAAACACTGAATGAAAGGCGTGTTTGAAGTTTGGGATCACAGAATAAACACAGGTGATCTTCTTTCAAGAGGCCAACGTGCAGCAGCGCTCGTCAGGTGGTTGGATAGCATCACAGACCCTCGTCCCTTTTCGCCTCTCCTCGTGTTGGATGCCAATCATTTCTGCGTCTTTGTGAAGCGGCCAAGCCGGTGTTCACACCAACCTGAAGCTGTGAGTGGACAGATTTTCCGCCGATTCTGCAGCTCTCTTTGTGAAGATCTGTCCTGTACAATGCCCCCCCCCCCCACCCTTTTTTCTTTTAATTGCTTTGCTTCTCCTTTTACTGCACCCTTAAATGTGGCCGCTTGGCACAGCTACAAGCTCTTTAGCTGTGTTCTGAGTCAGACAGCTTACTGTACAAAAAACCCTGTTTTGAATCTGAAGTTTTGCAGGAAATTCCTCATTTTATCACCTTCATTTAATTTAAATACATTTCCATACCTGTTCACACTCTTCTGCTGTATTTGTTGTAGTACAGAGTACAACACGGTAGGTTCTAATCTGCCGTATTGACTTTCAGCCTTCCCATCGTTTGAAAAATGTTTGGTTTCCCGAGACCCTGAACTGAATCTAAACTTTATAGAAGATGGATGGATGGAAAGTGTTTGGTTAAATTATGTGCAACTATGTGTCTGTGGCTTTTAAATAGGATTCAAGTTGTCTATATACTTCAACTTCTCCAAACTAATTATAGTTTATATATATATATATATATATATATATGCTTTGGGTCTCAGTGCACTGGAGGGGATTACAGCTGTATTTGGTCTGATGCAGGATGGACTCTGGGCAGGTTACTGGTCTATTACGGAGAAAAACGGAGAGACGGACGACCACAAATGCTCATATTCGCACCTTTATGCAAATTGAGACCAACAAATGGAGCTCAGCTGTGGTGGTAATGGGTCCTTGGTGTACTCGCATGTCACAGGCCTGAAAGAAAGAAGAAAAAAACCTTTTAGGTGATCTGCGAAAAATAATATCAAAAGTCAGGCCAGTATTTGTCAGGCAGATTCACACGTAGGTTTGAATGAACGGCAATGAGGTTCCTCTCAAAATTACACCAAACATAATATCATTAAACCCTAAAAAAGAGCTGAATCTGTCGCTCTCTCTATCTCTCTCTATCTCTATATATAGCACATACCATTTGTGTCCACGAGATGGCACAGGATGACACCAGAATCCAGCAAACAGCACCACCAAAGAACTGCCATTACTTATGTAAATTGACTGATGCAAGTACAATGTCGCTGAAGGAAGAAGAAGAAAAGACTCCAAAGCAAAAAAATTGAAGTAAATTATGAAATATGCAGCAGAAATGTGAACCAGCGTGAAGAGTGTAAAGTTACAAATCGTTTGTTTGATCGATTGCTATGAGGCAGATTCTGCGGGAGAGAGAGAGTACCCGGTATGATAATAATGTAGCCTGCCTTCAAAATGGTAAAAATGTGAATATTTTCTGGGTTTATTTGCCTTTGTTCGGAGCAGGAGTGGGTAATTAATTTTGCTGAGGCGCCAAATAAAAAAAACCAAGGCTATTGTTGGAGGGTCAAGTCACAAGTTCAACTCGATTCTGCTGAATATTATTTTTAAATCCAAACAACAAGCGGCATGTTTCATGGCTCTAATAAGCCAATATTTCCACTCTGCATCACAGATTCTTCTTCTTTTTTTTTCTCTCTCCCTCCTTGTTTTATCTGGTAAAGCTGATTCAAATGACCCTATTGCTCTGAATGAGGGACAACCCTGATTATAAGACGGCCCCAACGCTTGTTTTTCTGGCCGTATCTTGTTTTCAGTAAGATGTGAATTTTATTCTCTCAGGCAACAACATTAAAAACCCATGGGAATATTTTTAAATGACATTATTGGGAAATCAACACACATGTACTTGGAAATTTTACTTCGCTGAGCCTCATGGATGGATGGTTGGATAAAAGTACTTGGATGTTCACATTTTCTTCTTCTAGCAGCCATTTTTCAACACTTCAGCATGGTAATGTTTTATCGCGAGGACTGGCGACTTTGTCCCGCCATTACAAACTCCATACAACGATTCGAATAAAGCAGCCACTTTGCAAATATAAACAGAAAAGCTCTATTATACGTTTTGTTTTACTGCACGTTTCTCGCTGACAAGTTTCGTTTCACCGTTTTTTTGTTTTTTTTTAAACCATTCTTTGAACTGACTCGACTGTTTACACTCACAAAACTGCTCATTTGTCCCCACCGTGAAGAGAAAACACCTTGTTGAGAGCAGAAGTTGTCAAAATGTTTTGCCTCGCTTCAGATTTAATGGGTTTGTGTGGTTCTTTTCGGTGGCGACCTTGCAGTAACGACGCCCGCAAAGACACTGGAAATTGAGATTGTAGTGTCACATTGAGGTTGTGTTCTTTTTTACAGTCCGCATGAATCGGCACACCTCTTGCAATCTGGCATTCACACATAATCCCCCCCCTCCGCGCTGCAGCGCCTCGTTTAAGACATGAAGCAGTGCCTAAACTGACTTTACTAATGTATTGGCTGGCCAGCCCTTCTGAATCCCAGTGTTTCTTGGTTTGTGGTAACGGTGACCTTTTATCTCCGATGAATGGACACGTGTTGTATAATGCATGTCGCCCGTATCGGAGGGGTTCGGGCTCGTCTCCTCCGGTTTGGGGTGGGCGGGACCAAAAGTGTCGCCCGAATTATCAGCAAGCTCATTATCGTCTTGGGGAGTGTGTCTAGGGAGCCTGCACATAGGTCACAGTCGTTTACACCGGGAGCACCGTGTTTGTTAATGTTCAGCTTCTCTCCCTCTCTCTCTCTCTCTCTCTCTCTCCCTCTCCCTCTCCCTCTCTCTCAGGGCTGCTGGTTTACGGCTGCACCAAAGAGAATCGCGTCACTGAAATGACGCCATTTATACAATCGACCTCCAGCATGCTTGTGTTTTCCCCCATGTTCCGTGCATTTGCACGCGTGTACATTCGGGATAATAAGTGAGTTTTTGGTTCCACAGGAGACAGTGGTAAAGTGACGACGGTGGTCGCCACGCCCGGCCAGGGTCCCGATCGCCCTCAGGAAGTGTCCTACACAGACATAAAGGTTATAGGAAATGGCTCCTTCGGCGTGGTCTACCAGGCTCGCCTCATCGACAGCCAGGAGATGGTGGCAATTAAGAAAGTCCTCCAAGACAAGAGGTTTAAGGTAAACGCGCGTCGCTCGTCCGCCTCTTTTACCCCGTCTGCGTTTATCTCACTTTTCGTTTTTTCCCCCCCCCCTTCGTCGTTACAGAATAGGGAGCTGCAAATTATGAGGAAATTGGACCACTGCAACATTGTGAGGCTACGTTATTTCTTCTACTCCAGTGGGGAGAAGGTGCGTTACACACTCTGTACAATGATTTGGGGGTCTTTGTTTGATGTTTTGTTGCCTATGTATTTGGTACATCAGTGGAGATTCTTGTTCTGTACAATAAATACGTAATTTCAAATATTGGGATTAAAAAAAAAGTTTATAAAATCTGCTAATCAGTCAGGCCTCGCCATGTTTCTTTTCTTTCACTGAGCTATTACAAAGTACATAGCGTTTAACAAAATGCAAAAAAAAATAAAGCATGGCAAAATCCTGCAGTGCTGCATTTATGCTCCGGAGCTTAAGTTTCCCATAAAATTGAGACGTTGCTCCAAAATGATCAAACGTGTTTACCAAATATTGCAATATACATTCACACAAAATTAACTCGAGTTTTATGTCATGAGGGTCAGTTTAGTAGGGCGAGTCTAGGTCCCGTTTAATATTTAGTCTCAGGCCAATAACTCGCCGGTAAGTATTTATTTGCTTATGTTGTGACAACGTTTAGCGTGTCTGCGGTTCACGCAGCCAACGACCAGATGCTCGCCATAGTTTCCCGCACTATAAGTTGCACTTTTTTGACTTGTTTGTCACACAGCTTCGCGATTTGTACATCAAAATATACCCATTCGTATCCAATAGGACCTCAAGATGTCACTGAATGACAACAGAAAAACCTCCGTCACTAACGTATTTGACTGACCAAGAGGGACTAAAATTACTTGGGTTTGCTGGTCAGCGTGAAAATAGTTTTCAACAACGAATAAGATTTATTTGTCCCCAAATTCCTGAGCTCCAAGAAAACATCCTTCATATCCAAGTTAGGATCAAGTCACCTGATTGCTGACCCAAATCTGCACTAAGCTCCCAGGAACACACTCGCTGTGTGATGAATGGTTTTCAACTTTCCTTCAAAGTAAAGAAAAATAGGATCCTATTTCAAAGCACGAGACGCAGCAGCTCCTTACTTGGATATTACGTTTGGCAACAGTAAGTCTCAATTTACCTCTTCTACTCAGACGGCGGTTATGCTCCTAAACCTCCTATTACTTTTCTCTTTCTGCTGACATAATCTGGCTTGCATTCCCCAAGTAGCCATAACTCTCAGACAAAACAATGAGACATTCGGGTTCGTGCCCAAATACTAGTCACCGTGGGCTTCTCAGCACAGTTTAAAACACATAATAATGTCAAATAACTGCCGGGTATTGAAAGTTAAAGTCAAATTGTTCCTTTTTTCACTTCTTCGTTCAATCACTATAGTTTTTGTGAGATTACAAGCTGCATGTGTCGGGGTGTGAATCCCACATTTGAACCCGCCACTGCTCACTGCTCTGCCGCCATGCTTCCTCTCTCCTCCAGAAAGATGAAGTCTATTTGAATCTGGTGCTGGATTTTGTCCCGGAGACCGTGTACAGGGTGGCTCGGCACTTCAACAAGGCCAAGACCACCATCCCCATCATCTACGTTAAGGTGGGTAACGATGACAGGCGGTTGTTTGCGGGCATTATCGAAAGGCCGATTCACACTTTCATCGTTAACTTGGGACAGTGGATGTCCTGAGACGCCGCCGCCTCGCCTGTCAATCTGCAGACAACCTATCCATACATTGGTTTTTTTTTTATACCAGTTTAGAGACCCAATAAGTCTGACGGGGAATCTCCCAATGAGACTCGCAAACTAGTCGTCTTCCAGCCGCGTTCCAGGACACGCTTGTAAAAGAGATTGTTAATCTCTACGTGCAAGGTTTTTTGTCTCTGTATATTTCTCAAAAAAAGACAAGATCGTTAGAATTGTGGTAGCTTGCGTGGAGAGAAATGCATCGTCATGACTATCCACGCTGGTCTTTGACGAGTCTTGACGTCACAACTGCACCACGGTCTGGTATTATTTTGGAAAGAAATGCACAAAAGACGAATACCGTTGAACGCCTCTGAAGGATCCTGCTCTACATGTCAAGGAGCAGGTTGTTCAGAAATCTGTGCTTTTGAGTTTCAAGGATACTTGCGGTAATACTTAGAATTCTCCAGCATTAGCAGTCGGCCTGCAGCACTGACACAGGCGGTGTCGTAGTTGCACTTATCCGATTTGTACTTGATGCTTTTAAACAGTTTTGGGGTTTTTTTTTATTCGCGCCCGTTATAACTCTGTCCTGACCTCCTTCGGTACAGTAATAACAGGAGGTGGGTGTTAATATTTCATCCCGGGCTTTTGAATTGAGTTTCATCAGTCGTGCAAATTCTGCAACAAAGTTAGCGGAAGCCAATTTTTTTTTTTTCCGCCCAGTAATTGCCTTTGGATGTAACAAACTGCCCGAGTGTTTTCCTGTTTGTTTTTCCCACAGACGGCTCACTGTTTCAGGATTATGAAAGCAGAAAAAGGAAAGATGATCCCAGGGGGATATTAATCTGTTTGCAATACCCTTGCTTCCCCGTCTAAAAGGGTTGTCATTTTGGAGTGTGTTTGTGTGTTTACTGTGTGTGAAGCGGTGGAGAGGACATTATAGCTGTCTCATGGCCCATTTCCCTACCTCAGCCTGCTGCTCCCCTGTGGCTCGGAGATGCATGCTGATCTCTCTCTCTCTCTCCCCTCGCTCGCTCGCTCTTTCTTTCTCTCCCCGCTGACATCCCGCCTTCCTCCAGCGACACACTTCCATCACAGTGTGCCCGGGGTCTCATCGCTCCCGCGTCCCCTGGGTCTCATGTTTTTACCATGTCTCCCTGCTGTCTACCTCAAACCTCTCCTCTCTTATAACCCCACCCCTCTCTCTTTCTTTCGTTGCCCTCTTTTTAACCGCCATCTCTCATCCCTCTTGTCATCTTGTCTGTAATCATTTTGTAATCTGGCCGGCCTGCTGTCGCTGCATCATGTGGGTAATAATGATGATAATGGCGGCGACGGCGGCGCTCATTTGTCATATTAAGACACTTCCAGTTCCACAGGCACATTAAATAAGTGCACACTTAACTGTTTGGATCATTCTTATTTTTTTCTTATTTTTTTTTTTTTTAATGTCACGCCAACAATCATTGACCTCGGACGTGTAGACAAATGTCAAATATGAGTTTGGATGAGGATGGCAACACGTCTCCGGGGGAGAATTTTTCACCCTTGTGTTATTTTGGTGTGGAAGCACGCCACTGCAGGCTGCGTCAGACACCGTGCAGCTGCTTCTTTCAACACACACCTATATACCGCGCTCAAAAGCAGAAATAGGGCGCACGGCGCTGCGACTGCCACATGATGCAAATCTATACAGACACCCAGACGCACACGTACTCCCCTTCATGACAATACATCGTCATATAATCAAGCCGATGAAATCCTTTAACATTTGCTTTGACGTTGTTTTGTTGTTTGTTTTTTCTCCTCGCTTGTGACTCATTAAAATGCAGCAGCACTGTTGCATGTCAGTGGAGCAATCAAAAGTGAAGCTTTTTACTTGAGCAATATTTTCATTTTTCATGCAAAAGCTCTTGATTTTCCTCCGTGGTGTAGCTACGGGCGAAGTGTGTGTTTGTGTTGAAATTGACCCTGGGCAGTTTGTCAGGTTGTAAAAAAAAAAAAAAAAAATATCCTGAAGTGCTGAATTTGGTTTCCTCCAGCTCAGATCTTCTTCCCACTGCACATTTCACGTTGCCCGTCCTCGTCCAGGACGATATTCCATATCTGTAGATTAGAGCGGACTCGTAGGGAGAATTTATTTCCCGCCCTGGAGACCACTAATCTTTTCCAGCTTGTCAGCACCGTCTGAGCTGCAGCAAACAGTGTCTCAGCTTAATAAAGTCAAGAGAATTAATCTTTTTTTTTTATTGATTAATCCATCCACCCATTTTCTGTCCCTTTACGTGCCCCGGCTGCCATTTAATTTATTGAATTGTCCTGCTGTGACGTATGGAAATGAATGTGATCATCTCAGCCGTATTGTCCCAACTGGATTTCTATTATATATTAAGCTGGCGCGTCGTAAAAAGAAAAAAAAAAAAAAAAAAACGGAATGAAATTGTGATATTAAAAGGAAACCTCTTTAATTTACATTTGCCGGCGTTGCAGAAAACCCTGACGGAGCTCAGCGGCTGCGCAGAGAGGCCTGGCATCGTCCCTTAAAAGGCTCTTCTTGGGATTTCTGTGTTAGATCCTGTCCAACGTCTCTGCCTCTGTGTCCACTCCCACCTCCCCCAGGTGTACATGTACCAGCTGTTTCGCAGTCTGGCTTATATCCATTCCCAGGGCGTGTGTCACAGAGACATCAAGCCTCAGAACCTTCTGGTGGACCCGGAGTCGGCCATCCTCAAACTCTGCGACTTTGGCAGGTCGGTAACGGATGCAGCCCGTGGATACGCCTGTCTTTTTTTTTTTTTTTGTCACCTTGACGACTGTTTACGTCGCTCTGCGTGTTTTTCACATCTTGGTTTTTCCATTTGTTTTTTGTTTTTTTAATTGGGATCTTCCAGTGCAAAGCAGCTCGTTCGGGGAGAGCCCAATGTGTCCTATATCTGCTCGCGGTACTACCGTGCCCCGGAGCTCATATTTGGCGCCACCGACTACACGTCCAACATCGACATCTGGTCAGCCGGGTGCGTTTTGGCCGAGCTGCTGCTGGGCCAGCCCATCTTCCCCGGGGACAGCGGCGTCGACCAACTAGTAGAGATCATCAAGGTACAGAACGATGCCGCGAAGCCGCGGTAAACCTTTTGGCGTGGCGTTGAATGGATCGTGCGGCGCGGCACAAACTTCACCCTTGTCTTCTCGTCCATCAGGTTTTGGGGACGCCAACGAGGGAGCAGATCCGGGAAATGAACCCGAACTATACAGAGTTCAAATTTCCACAGATCAAAGCACACCCTTGGACAAAGGTACGCTCCTGTTACTGGACAGTAATAACGCCACATAGTGTCAGGATTTAGCTATGATCACTAGGAACTATGTCTCCGCCTCCTCCTGGTCAGCATCTTACAGGTTCAAATATAAAACACAGATTAATTTACCCCCCCCCGCCCCGAGAATATTCAGGTCGTTTCATGTGTTTTTATTCCTCCCTTCCTCCGGCCAGGTGTTTAAGCCTCGTACCCCACCAGAGGCCATCGCCCTCTGCTCTCGACTGCTGGAATACACCCCCGTGACCCGGCTGTCGCCGCTGGAGGCGTGTGCACATGCCTTCTTTGATGAGCTTCGCCAGCCCAACACCCGTCTGCCCAGTGGGCGAGAACTGCCGCTCCTCTTCAATTTCAGTCCCGTTGGTTAGTTTTTGTTTTTTTTCCTCTGCTGTCATTCGGTTTAACCAAACACTTTTTTTTTTTTGTCCAAGACAACCTGCGACGGCTATGAAATTCACCTTAAATTAGCAACAGTTCCTCCACACAAAAGCACTTAAACGTGTACAAACATGCTTCTGGTATTCTGATTAATTAAGCTTGTTTTCTATTTGTCTTCCGTGCCCTCAGAGCTGTCCATTCAGCCCCAGTTGAACTCCACGCTCATTCCTCCTCATGCTCGTGCACAGACATCGCCTGCCTCACACGGTACGTTACCGCACTCGAAATGACCCTCTTCTTCTTTGTCTTTGTAACACTGCTGGGAGCTCGTGGCTAATGTGCTGCAGTCGGCAGAAATCGAGTCGAAAGCGTGAGTTATTGACTCCCTGTAAATGTTGCGATCTTTGAATAAAAGTGTATGAATGTGCGCATTCATTCAAAAGCATTAAATATATTTACAGAAAGAGTCAGCGACGTGTTGACTGACTTTCAGGAGTCGAAACCACCTGAAATGAAAAGAACTTAAGTGACTCGTATATGAATACGTATCACCGTCAAGGCTCCAGCTGACGCAGCTTACAATTCAGGATATTTGTAACAAGTTGCTCTTGAAATTGCTCAGTTCCCCTGAAGTAGCTCTCGGTTTAAAAAAAAAAAAAAGGTGCCTGATCCCTGCTCTAATGTAACCGTGACACTTCACTCATCATCTCATTATTTCAGTCCTTCCTTGATGTTTGCCTCAATGAATTTTTACCCTTGTGTGTGTGTGTGTGTGTATATATATATATATATATATATATATATATATATATATATATATATATATATATATATATATATATATATATATATATATATATATATATATATATATATATATATATATATATATATATATATATATATATATATATATATATATATATATATATATATATATATATATATATATATATATATATATATATATATATATATATATATATATATATATATATATATATATATATATATATATATATATATATATATAGTGATGGTTAACCTGTGTGCTTCCTCTCTCCCCCTGCAGAGGGCAGCGTGTCAGACAGTACCGCCCAGCCCAACTCAGCACCTGGATCCATCAGCAACAGCACCTGAGCATCCATCCATCCCTCCGTCATGTTTTCAGTTTTCCTTTTCTCTCCTCTATATGCTCCTCTCCCTCTCAACCATCCTCCCGGCTCCAAACCCTTAAAATAATAAAAAAAAGACAACCAAAAAGCACCCAAATTAAATTACTGGACACCCCCCCCCCCCCCCCCCCCCACACACACACACACACAAACACACAGCTTCGCAGTTTTCCCTGAATGTAATCCCAAATTTTTCTAAAAGAAAACAAACCCTGCCGCTGCCCAGCTCCGGAGGCCGCCGGTTGTCTCCAGGACATTTGGGTTTCTTATAAAGCAGCAGTTCTTCAGCCACTCCCAGAACGACTGGGCCAGATCATATAGAGACGAGGATCATGATACATGTAATGTGGATTTTCTGCCGCGTAAGAAAGTTGACTTTTAAATCCTTTTTAAGTTTGTTATATTTGCATTAGCTGTTTTTAACCTGATCCTGATTGGCTGTGGAGTGAAGACTCCTGTGAAAGGCCTGATTTAAAAATAAAAAAAAAAAATAAAAAAAATGACAATCAACCTCAGGGGAGTTGACAAAAAAAAAAAAGAAGAAGAAAAAAAAAGGTGCACTTGTACTGTACATAGTGTTGGATTGTACAGTCCACTGTGTGGATTCGTGGCTTTTCTGTCACTTCTCCACAATGAACTCTACTCAAGTTGTCAATTCACCAGATCACGTGGCGAACACGTGGTAGATTCTTCTTCTTCTTTTTTTTTTTTTTTTTTTTTAACAACCCACTTTAATACCACAACAGAGACTCAATTTTTCGTCCACGTCATTTTAAATGAACAGTTTAAAAATTTTATTACAAAGCAGGGCACCACAGCCTCTTTCTGTGTTCGTCCCTCAACTGCCTTTTTTTATTTGAACATGTGGGGGGGGGGCTTTGACCGGGCGGAGCGCACTTGTTCAGTTTCCTCATTATATAAGCTTACGTCTATATTGGTTGAGCTGGAAACCAAGCGTTCTCATGTTGATTGCACATCCTCGAAGGGCGTCGAGTGAAGCGGAGGGGCAGGTTGAGGTGTCGGCGTGGGGCTCCGCTCGCACGCCGACGGACGAGCCTCGACGTCTCAGACGTCATAAACGGCGCCGCGGGGTGAAGTCGCCTCGTTAATTATGTCACTTTACTGCGTTTACCGCTCATATCAGTTTGATTATGTTGAAGAAAATATAAAAATGGCCGCGGGAGCACGACGGGCCGACTTTCACACACACACACACACACGGGCTATTGGGTTTTCACGAGGCCCTCTTTGCTCTTTTTCAAATCAGCCGGCCAACGACGCGTCCCGTAACGCATCGGAGAAGAACGATTCGCTCGTCGGCACGGGCGCCGTCAACTCTCCTCCGGTATGCAGACGTGCATGTTCAGTCCGAGTCGACCACGGCGTGTCACTCCCGCTGTTTAGCTGTCAGAATCCGACCACAAATGACATGCAGAAACCCCCACCCCCCACCCACCCAGATGAAACTCAACAATTTTTGGAGCTTCCCCTCCCGTCTCCTCCTCATCTTCATCCCTCTGCCTTCTGCTTCCCTCTCTTCTCTTTTTTTTTTTCTTTCTCCCCTCCACTGCTAAACTGTAAATATCATGTACCTTTTATTTTATTTTGTTATTATTGTTATTATATTGTTGTTGTAATTTTTTTTTTTCTCTCTCTCTCTAGTAGACCGGCGCAGCAGCTGCCGGACTGTTTATCCTCAGTCGCAGTCTGTAAATATGATTTCTTTTCGGTCCCTGGTTCAAGAGGGGAAAACCAGAACAAAATGTTTCATTTTTATTCTCTCTCCCGTCATTTCTCTCTTCACAGCTTTTCCCTCGTCCCCCCCATGATTTGATTATCTGTTTTATTTATTGTATTGTGCTTTTTAGAGGGGTGGGGAATCATTTTTATTTGTTTTTTTTTTTTTTGGTCCATCATGGTAGTAAAATTAAGGGATTTTATTTTCGCTTCACTTTTTTTTTTTTTAGTTCAGCAATGTCACATGCTAAACACTTTCACATCCAAGATACTGTATTCAGATCCAGGTGTCGGCGTGTGTTTTCCCATCAGTGGTCTTATATGTTTGCAGGTGCACGTGTTAGCCAACAGGTGGAAGAGTTTTCCATTTAACTTCAATGTGAAGGGAATGTTACAAACCTCTGGATCTGTGGGTGGGGGGGAGGGGGGGGGTCACAGTGTTTGGGACGGAGCACGGATCACCTATTTGTGTGTGTGAATGTGTGCGTGAATGTGTGCGTCTGGAGGGAAGGGGGGGTGGGGGAATGCATCTGTCTATTGGCATAGTTCATCTCCTTTATCTGGCTGAGTCCCGTTTCCTTTTGTTTGCTGTATGACGCGTGTTGCGCGAGTGTGTGGCAGGTCTCGCCCGTCGGTGGGCGTCGTAGGCTCCACACATGCCGAGTCTCTCGAGCACAGTGTGCGGGGAATGTATGCGTGTCTGTGTACGTGCCGACAGAACGCCAAACGTTACTCTCTGTACTTTATTCCTCTATGGGTGAGCTGAGTAAATGTGCTACTTTCATGTACTTTCATCCTCTCCTGATCAGTCACCTTTTTTGTTTCTAATTTGCTGCGACTCTGCTCTTTTATCTGACGGTGCTTCAGAAAGGTCATTGTGAGATAATTTTAGGGGGGGGGGTGGTTTAAGTCGCTTTTGGATTACTTTACAGTAACTTTACATTCCTCCAAACATTTTTTTTACTAGACCTAATAGGCTGTTGCTGACTGCTCGAGCACAAATCCGGATTAGGAAAGCGAATTAGACGCTCGCTCACCAATAAACTCGGTTACAAATGTGGCCGTTACACTCTGTAAACTCTTAGTTGTCATTAACACTATACGTGCACCTTTACGTACCTGCAATAAGTTTTTGTGTGTGTGTGTGTGTGTGTGTGTGTGTGTGTGTGTGTGTGTGTGTGTGTGTGTGTGTGTGTGTGTGTGTGTGTGTGTGTGTGTGTGTGTGTGTGTGTGTGTGTGTGTGTGTGTGTGTGTGTGTGTGTGTGTGTGTGTGTGTGTGTGTGTGTGTGTGTGTGTGTTCGTTCGTTCGTTCGTTCTCCGAGGGTTTAATTGGAGCGGGTTCAGATTGTAACAGCCTGACATATCCGCCGCTCCGAGCAGTGCTGATACGTCCAGCCTCAGCTTTCCGCTCGCAGCCAGCAGCGCCGCTGCAGCTGGATGCTGTCGCACATCAGCCTGCATAGTGGAGTAATGAGCACTAAAGACTTGATGGAAAGTGTCACATCAGCTCTCCTATCGGTACATCCTGCAGTGTTGGGGCCCAGGAGTGAAAAGCAAACTGTGAAGTAACGCAAAAGTTTTTTTTGTTTTTTGTTTTTAATTTTGAATTCTCTTACCATGACCTTTCACTGGCACCGTGCTGTCGCCCTTGTCTGAGGGAAAATGTGTAAAACAACAGTTGGATAAAGGAGATGAAGAGAGAGATGGAGGGAGAAAGACAGTTTTTGTTTGTTGGTATAAATAATTAAACTCATTAATAAAGTGATGAAACTGTTGGCGTGTGTCCAGTTCATGATCAAACTTGAGTTTTGGAGTCCTATCGTGGCATTTAAATGACAGAAAATGCAAACGTCACCTGAAGCCTCGCACAGAACATGACAGACCAGACAAAGCGTCAAAGACATGATCAAAGTTGTCCCTCCTGTAGCTGCTTCACGTTAAAAGCACTCATGTTTTATGCATTATTCATTCGTATACAAGGCTTTGACTCGGGCTCAATTGTGGATTTATCAGGACTTATCTGGACCTGTATGGTTGAAGAAACAGTTTTCTTTCCCCCCAAATTAATCACTGATAGTAGGAAGCTTATTAAATGTAATGAAAGTGAGTTTTCAATTTACAATATTCCGGTTTTATCTTCTAACATATCAGAGCTTCACACGTTGACCTGCAGGATGAGCCACCCTAATTAAGAATCTCTTAACTGAAGCGTTTTCTTTAACCTGCAGTGTCTTTTCGGCTGCTCGCTTACAGATTTGGCCACAGCAGGTCGACTTGCACCCTCGACTGGGGCAGGTTTGATGCAGGATTGCAGCAACCATTCAAACCTCAACTATCAGATATTGATTAAAAGTATAGATCTGTTTGAAAATTATCAAAAAAACGGATGTCTTGTTCACATTCCATCATGTAAATTCAAAACTTTGACAAAACTGTGAATTTCTCTTGGAGATCATTAAAGTATTTATTTATCTATCTATCTATTGTTCTGCATTTGCAGAATGTATAAATTCTTGGCTTTCCAAAACAGTCCACAAAAGAATTAATCCCAGAGGGAAATGGCATTTTGGTTGTTATCACAGTTAAATGCAAATGAACATTTTTGTATTCAGAATAATTCATGAGGGTTGAGGAAACAAGAAAGTGACTTAAAAACTAAACTAAAAAACTAAACAGATTGTTTTGTAAAACATAATTGAAAAAAAAAAAAATCAAATACAAATGACTGTAAATCAAACATAGTTGTTTTGCGGGCACCTTTGCGAGCAGCGCTAACAATCATGATAAGCAAACTTGTTGGCTTGAAGTGAAATCAAAGATCAATATAGAATGAAGGACATTTCAATTCTTTTTTTTTTTTTCCTATTGAACTCAAAGAAACAGCATCTTGTGGAGAACAGATCGCTGTGTTCACAGATTAGAATATGAATCACTGTCATCAGACAAAGGATGCTGAAATACGGCATGAGCAGTAGCTATTCAAAACCACGGGAAAAAAAACTGCTCTCTATGACGATATGTACTCGTATTGAGCGCGGCCGAAATGACTCGACCCTCCACGGCAGTCCGACTTTTTCATGTGGCCCCGCAGGAAAATTGATCACCCACTTCTGCTCTAGAAGCTTCTTTCTCCCGCCCGCTGTCGGCGTCTGACAAGTCGTCTGCTGCAACTGCTCTTAAATGTTTGCCGGGGGTCATTTTTTTGCAGTTAGATTGACTCGGGTCAGGACTCCCTGTGAAACTCGTCTTTTCTGTTTATTATTGTTGGTTTGCTTTTGGACTGTTGTTCTTCAAGAAAAAAAAACCAAGACTGTCACCTTGTACCTGTTTTTGACCAGTCCTCTCCAAGTATTAGACCCATGGTTTGTTGTTGCTAAACTCTGTGTTAAACATACACACAGTCTGCTGCCAAATCATTCTTAACAGTATTGTTAAAAAAAAAAAAAAGTCAAACAGTGGTGCTTACGGAAATCCAACTTGACCCATGATCAATTGTTCTAGTTAAGTCATGTGTCCTTCTCACCTCTGATAACCGCCACCATCTGTTCCTCCCTCACCTCTGGTTTGTTTCCTCCATCCCTCAAATCTGCTGCTATAATAACCTCACTTCTAAAGAAACTCGACTCAGACCCCAACAACTTCACTGAGCTTTGTCTCATTTCTAATCTACCATTTTTCTCAAAGATACTGGGGGGGGGGTAACATACCAAATTCACTGCAACAACAACCTTAATGAGAAGATTCCGTTCATTTCCATCCTCATCATACCAGGGAAGCATCACTCAAGTCTCCAATGACCTCCTGGTGTCAGCTGACTCTGGACCACTGATCATCAGAAATGTCATTAGGTATGTGTATTTTTGTCTAAACGTAGGAGAACAAGGTTGAAACCTCAGAACTCGCTGTCGTCAAACATCACCAGGCTAAAAGTGCCAGATTGTACAACACCTTTGTGATCAGTGTGGAAAGGAGATTGTGCTTCAGTAAAAGTGGGCTCAAACCATTAACAAACATTTTATTTCCTAAAGACATCCTGTTTGTGTTGCTGAATTTTAAGCAGCGTACCCTGAATTTTAAGCAGCGTACCGTTAATGTGTTTTGTGCAGAACATTCAAATGCTGTTGGTGGGCTATGAGTCACAGGAAGTGTTTTTCTTGACATGTAGGAAAGCTTTTAATGACAGGATTAATAAAAAAAAAAAGCTGCGGTTGTGCTCAGCAGCAGAGTCGGTGAACTCTTGAAAGACCACTTGAATAATGATGGAATCAGAACGGTTGTTATGGGAACCATGCTGCTGCAAATGTCACAGACAACGTTTTTGACCTTGACTGATGAAATCTTGTGGCTCCTCGGTGTGATTATATCAGACGTGCGGGCGATGGGCGGCTCACGGACGACGAGCGTACATTCAGTTCTGTCGGTGCCGGTTGCCCCTCCTTTCCGCTTATAATCAACAATCACAATGAGTTCTGGTCTCATCTGGCTTTATCGCTTAAAGAACCTTCAATGCACACCTCAAAAAAACATCTGATTCTCTTTGCAGCTGCTTCACAAGTTAGTCTTCCCACGCCGCGGTCTGAGATGTTTCATTTTTCAGCAGAAATCCGCTGTGAAGGAAGAGCAGGATTTAATGAAGTCTCAGGGTGTCCATGAACTTTCTTCTCTTGTCTTTGTCCGTGTCCACTAGAAAATATTTATAGGCTCTGGCAGAACCTTTGCTGCCAGGTGCCTGACAAAATTTTCCTGGTTATCTTTACCTCCCGGCCCTCAGGTCCACCGCTGATGAATTAATACTCTGTCCTCGTATGGCCTGGCCCAGTCCGTGATCTCGCTTCATAAACTCGGACCTCACATTGACATTGTTGATGTTTAATCAGAATGTGTGAAGGTATTTATGCAATAGTGACACACTGACTTGAGTTAAAATATATGTATATATATATATTTGTGCTTCTGTCGACAGTTAAGTCCTCTGCAGAAAACTATCATCCATATGTAATATATTATATTCAGAGTCCATTTTTAACCAGAGGAATGGAAAATGAATAGCTGGGTTCAGTTGGTAATCACACCTTATATTGTTAGTGCAGGGCTGCACAGTGGTTAATATTGCATTTATGCCAATGTGAAAAGTTTTCACTAATAACCTCACATGATTGGGATTAAAATGACTGAAAAATATAACGAATTAAAAATAGTTTTTCTTCAAATATACAAATACAAACAGAACAAACTGTAATGTACTGTCAAATGTACATATAAAATACAAATGTATTTAGTTCTTCACACAAATTGAAAGTGTTATATTTACATATATAATACAAACTATTTTCAATACAGAAAGATCATTCTAGTATGTAACTATGAAATATTGGAGAAGGGGTAGCATTTGACAAGTTCACTTCTTTTTTAACCTTTTCAGGCATGATGAGGTGTGTGTGTGTGTGTGTGTGTGTGTGTGTGTGTGTGTGTGTGTGTGTGTGTGTGTGTGTGTGTGTGTGTGTGTGTGTGTGTGTGTGTGTGTGTGTGTGTGTGTGTGTGTGCGTGTGTGTGTGTGTGTGTGTGTGTGTGCGTGTGTGTGTGTGTGTGTGTACGTTAATAAGTATGTGTGGGCCTACTTAAACATAGATTATATATTTTGTATAACTATATTATCATTAGCTATAGTTTAGTTATTTATTAACATCAAATGGTGTATATATTTTTTGATGTGTGTGTGTGTGTGTGTGTACGGATATTGGACAGGTTTGTGACTGTGCAAAGTGTATTAAATGTTACATGCTTGAAATTAATGAATAAAAGAAAAAAAGTGTAGTGTTTGCATAACTGATAAATTATAGTTTGGGTAGGAAACAGAGCTATCCATGAATTTAATTATTTAACTTTTTTGTTTTGCGAACTTCAGATTTATTATTTTAACAAGGATATTAATATGTATTTCTATTGTATAACAAGTTTAGTTGGTAGTTGTCGTGAGGTGGTTGGCATATTCCAAGTTCAATTCTGAACTCTGGTTTTCAACTGGTTCCTGCCAACAGTCTGAAAGCAAGCATTTGAGGGTAACTGACAAGTTAAATAGTTCCTAGAGTCTGTGGGACGCCCACCATTGGACAATAAGCGGATGAATGGATGCACAAAAACATTTACATTGTATCACGACGACATCACCGATGACATGTGTTCCCATGGCCGTGAAAATAAAGGTAAATTCCTGTTCTTTAATTTGAACAGAAAACCAAATCTGCAAACTTTCCAAAGAGCATGAAAGATGAACGTTTCTAAACTCAATCTATCTGTGATATAATTTCAACAAAGCCTCCAGACCAGGCGTTACCAACACGGCTGTCACGCTATTAATACTTGAGCACACGCGCTGCTGCTCCTGGAGGCTTGAAGAAGGGGAGATGTGGAGGGAATCACGCAAGGAGATGCAGATAAACAATCGATGCTGAGTGACTTTGCAGATTGGACCTGTGTGCCTTTTTGATTTTACAGTGTGGCTGAACTCCATCTGTTTTGGGATGTTATGATCAAAACCTCCTCTGCAGCCACGACATGGCCCGCTAACAACATGATCGTTACGCTATTAACACTTAGAGCACAAACTGCGACTCGGGAGAAAAATAGCCCACAAGAAGGCGCAGGTAAACAATCAATGCTGCGTGACAAAACTATCCTCCTCCTGAAGGCTTGCAGGCTCTGAACCGTAACCTTGAATGAAAGACATGTCTGCTAAGTCACACACAAAAAAAAAAAATCATGCTTTGATATGTCAAGGTTGTCTGATGTTATTCTGCGCTGTGTTGTGCAGTTTTTGTGGAGCCTGAGTGGCCCCGGCCCCTCTGGCTGAATGCCCGGCCGGCTCTTTAATACCATTTGGAGTCAGGTTAAGCAGTCTGGAGGAGCTGCTCATCTTCCCTATCAGCCGATGAGGCGTGCAGGGTGCACTGTGTAATTCTGGGAAATGAGTGGAGTGGGCTAGTCTATGCTTCCTCTGACCTCTTGATATAATACATGATGTGGCAGAATGGAAATACACGATGACGCTGGCTGTACTCACTCTGAGGAGGGTAAATTTGATAAGCATTCAGCCATATAGTGTAGATTCAATAAAACCTCCGAGGGTTTTTTTCGGGGGAAGTTAAGCCAGAAGACACAGCTGCTGCTGATACTTAACAGACAAATCCTGCTTTTAGTCTTTGAAGAGCTGCACTGACGAACACCGAGGTGGCATGTTGAAGGCAGTTTGAGAGCCAGTGAAAAACAATTTGAGTGCCTAAAAGAATTGTATCCATTATAGCCCTGTAGATTCTGATCGATACAAACTGCAATGTGCATTCTGCTGTCATACTGAGGTTTCTGCTCTTTCTCCACTGTTTTTATTTCCCACCCCGTTGCATAGGGAGTAGAGTGCTATTAGATGAGAGGCACTTGAACCTGTTCAATCTGATTACTCCTCCCTGCTGAATATAAAGAGGTGGATTCCCTAAAATTGGCACTTGGATCAAAAACATGACACAGTGTGAGACAGTGAAGGGACTAATATTTACTCTGTAAATTCATTTGGAGACCCATGAGAGACAATGGATATGTTTTACCAGGTCTGAGGCGACTGAAGAGAGTTTCAGTTGGTGGGGGACAGGAATTGTAAATCTGACTCCCAGTGAAATACAAGTCAGTGCATTTTCTTCCCTTCATCGATTCATGTTCTATACCTCTTTACCTTATTCAGGTCTGCAGGTATTGGAGTTGATCTTAGGCTGCAATTGACAATTTTACATAAGAATCATGACCAATAGTTCCAGCCACAGGATGCCACAGGACCCATCAAAGGATAACTGTCATATGCCCACTACCCAACCTCCCAGCAAGCCACAGTGCATTCTTTAAAAAAAAAAAAATTCTAATAAAAGAACTTGTAATAATGCATTTTACCCGGTTCTCCTTTATTTAAAGTTGTCTGAAGAATCATAGAAATGTAAGACAGATAATAACATTGTATTGTATGAATGTTTAGTGTAATAATAATAATAATAATAAATACAATTTGTATCATTAGACTTCTGCTTTTCTTGGTAAAACACTGTTATTGCTAACCTAAAGCTAAAAAAAGAAGGATTCAACCATGTCATGTTCTTGTCAGTGGAAATTCACCTTCGTGGTAAGTTATCTCAAAATCCTCCCTTTGTTCAATACTCTATTGATTTTCCCATCATTCCTCAACAGTAATCTATCTGTGAGTGTGCCTGCACATGTTTTCTCCATCTTCGATAATCACATGGGAGCCTGGTCCACATACATACAAATTCGATTCATATTGGTAGAAATAGGTTATGTATCCTCATAGTGACAATCGTCAGTTTCAATACCTTTAGAAAGCCTTTGAGTTCAAATAATAGCTAAACTGCAATTGCCAATTTACAAATGTGAATGTGTTTCATGAGCAGTAAATGTGTTATGGTTATATCGTTTTAATATGTAAAAAGGTTTCCCAAAATAAAAATTTGACTCAAGCTTTGGTTTTTTCACATTTTGTAATGTTGCTTTGCACCTTCCAGTCACCGTAAAATGTCACAAAACCGAATATTCGCTACTGAAAATGACTACGACCACAAAAATAATGGCAATTTCAATGTGCAAAAAAATACAATGAAATGCTTAAAAAAATAAAAAAAATAAAAAAATAAATGTTTTACTCTGGCGTTATGGATGCAATTGCAAACTCAACAGCATGGCTTTGAGTGTAATGCCAGTTTGTTTGCAATAAAGTGTTTATCTTTCATGACAGCATGACCGATATCTCACGCGCAGCTTCCAGCAGCCTGGGTCTGCTCGGCTCGCGCGCTTTCCCGTTACAAACAGCGTGTCTTATGTAAACTCGCACGCTATTGGCTGGTCAAGTGACCGCTCCTGCCAATCAGAGCGAGGCTTCCAAACATGTAGAAAAAACTGAAGTTGTCCTTTATCCTGGAGCAGTAATGTCTGAAAACGGTGAGTTTAACGCAACTAATTTTATTTATTTTACACGGCCGTTACTTTCCCGGCTGGGCTGCACACGGCGATATGTATGTATGGAGGATTTCGACGGGGGGAGACAGCTAATGGTAACTTTTGGTCTGTCGCCGCCATTACACCACCGAAGAAGCGTATCCCGCCCTCCTTCTCCGGGCTTCTTCTTCTTCTCCTCCTCGGTTTCTCCGCGTATTCAGCGCCGGTCCGGGAGGGTGGGGGTGGTGGGGGGCACCGGCGACGATCTAATGTGGCTTTGACTGGAGCTCTTCAGCAGTGCGGTTGACGCTGCCCTGTTAGCTTTCGAGCTAGCGGGGAGCTGGCTAAGCGCTCGTCGGACACGTTAGCCGTTGTTAGGAAGAAGATGGCCATCGGTGCATGTTGGAGGGAGATGGGAGAGTCGGGGGGTGGCTAGCTGTTAGCATGGAATGCTAACCGTGTAGCCACCATCCTGCTAGCTTGGGGGTCAGACTCCTCAGAATAGGAACAGGGGAGCCAGCATGGGGTGTGCATTAAATATCGGTGACTTTGCAGTTATTATGGCCGTGTCCTTTAACAGCCGGCTGTGTCCTTGGCGGCCGTCAATATGACACAGCTGGTTGATTCGATTCGCCTGCATCATCCCCCACAATGTGTCCACCTGTGTGACATTGTGAAAATCTGAAAATGATGCAGGTCACATGTAATTTCACCTTCTTTTTTGTTGTTGTTGTTGCCAGCTTGCTCACCTGTCTTCACAAACGCTTGCAAACCTGATCGAGTGTCATTGTACTGTGTAAATGATGAGGATCAAGAACTGATCGAAAAACACCCAATGAGAAAGATCTCAACAAAGATATTTATTTTTGTTGAAACGTCAATGCACGTAGACAGTCCCTCTTGCCCCCCCCCCCCCCCCCCAAAAAAAAAAAAAGCCACTCAAGCATGTAGTGTTTACCTCCTTTCATAATCTAAAGATGTGATTGTTGAATTAATTCACTGTGTTGGCCCTGTGGTGAACTGGAAGATGCCTTTTGCTTTGTGTTGGCTCCAGGGCATCCTAATTAACTTGCACAATGCAGGGATATTACATGGATGGAGGAACAATGGCTTTCATGGCAACAGGTCTCGTGAACCTATACCATTCACATCCGGCTCTATGTAGGAAAAAAAAAATGCATGTATGTAGCTTCAGGTCACAGAGAGGTAAAAAACATTTACCTTCCCTTGAAAGTGTTGTTTTTGGCTATGAAACCTCATATGCTGCATGGCGGGTAGTTTTTGCACCTTCAGTTTAAGTGTATCTGTTTAAGAAAAAAAAAATCCTCTTGTGGCAAGGTGCCTTTAAAGAATAAAATGATATATTCTTAACCCACTTTAAAAGATTTACATTCTCAGCAGGAACACATTCTGGGCCAGGCTTATACTTGGTTGGTGAAGTTAGAAAGTAATGAAAAATTGACTGACTTTGTAGCGTCGTCGTTCCCTGTTCGGGGATTTCTCAACAAAACCCAAATGTATTGAACCTTATCCTGTTATAACCCTTATCCTTGACGCTATAGACTTTTCTGTCAATTAAAATAGTAAAGTATAAGATGTGCCAGATTGATGGCTTGGACTGGGATTTCCTGTATATATAGGATTCTTCTTATAAATGGCAGCACTGCTTAAGCATTTTATATATGTGGTAACCACTCGGTGTGAAGTATTGCAGTGAATGCTTTTTGATTATGGTCACAATGCAGTGGCCATGAGCTGGACTCGAATTACAGTAAATATCTAATTGATGTTGTGGCTCAACATCAGCTCAGTCCACGAAGCAGCACAAAGAGAGAAATACTTGGCAAGGGCTGCACCTGAGCAACAACCTGCATGGTCAAAATAACAATTAGCTCAGGCTCAGCACATGGTGAGTCATCTTGGCAACCTCGAGTGAACATCCTGGCGCTTCTGTCCAAGCTGCTGTCGAGATAATATATGCAGGCGCTTCTTTTCATCAGGAGAGGGCAATGTTCACAACCTAACTTCAAATGTAACCCACTGGCGGATAGACATCTGCACAAGGCTCACGTAGTGATGTTACTTTCACATTCACAGCATGCATGTGTTTCGTGAACTGTTGCACCTTTTATCTGAATCAGTTTTGCATTGCTGCGTTCATGAAATGTTTTTTTTTTTTTTTTTTTTTTGTAATTTTTAATCTCCCAGAAGCAATGGAGAGTTCCTCGGTGTACATGTGCTTCCCCTGCTACCAGGAGTTTAACACCCTGGAAGAGGTCCTGAAGCACCAGCTGACGTGCACCGCTGAGGATGAGCAGGCGGACACATCTGGAAGCGCCCCCGCTTCCGTTCCAGGACCGCAGACACGGGTAGGTTCTGGCACGGTCAACACTTACACAATTCTATCACCTGACTATCTATTTGGATTTTAGCTGTGGAACAGGAAATAAAAAGAAAAACTGCAAAAAAAAAAAAAAAAAAAAAAAAAAATCAAGATTGTGACGCTATAACCTAAAATAACCCACCGCATAAAAACCCCCTGGATCATATCTGGATGATGACATTGAAGCATAACTTTGGTCATAAATCGGCAATGCTCTGCTGCTCATCATAGTAATCGTGACCTTGGTCAGAACACTTAACATTGAGGCGTTTGTAATTATTTACTGGCTCGCTTAAAGACGTGTCATAATTTCTGCTTTATCCTGACATCATACCAGCTCGAACTTTTTCGGTAAGATTGGTTATTGTGGAGGTAAGAATATAAACTGTAATTCATGCCATCGTTTTTGCCAAGTGGTTATTACTTGACATGGCATTTTTATTTTCTCTATATTTAACAAGGTAAAAGCCCTGTAGATATATATATATATATATATATATATATTTTTTTTTTTTTTTTTAAGACAAACCTGGCTGAGAGGGTGGCATTAACTCATTTTTACAGCAGTGATGCAGTCACAAAACAAGAGACGCCAGATATTGTCCACTGCATGGGACAATGACAATGAAAAGGGTCAAAATGGCATAGAAGAAAGTGGCCAGCTGAATTCTTTCAAGGAAGTAACTGATATTACTACTTAACCTGATGTTTCAGGCCTTTTTCACGTTAGTTATCAAGTGATCAACAAGGTGATTTATAGGTGATATTGTCTATTTTTTTTAATTTTAAAAACAAGCTTTTCTGAAACATGCATTGATCGACAAATAACAATGGAGGACAGGAAGTGTTTGTGCTGCTCTCTGCTTTTTAATTCAGCAGAGTTTCGCCAAACAAGTGTACATTTACTGCTCCATCTGCTGGATCACATGTGGACATATTTCTTACAAACACAAGATACTGAAGGTCAAAGTTTAAAGAAGCTTTAGTGATTTACTATGCATACGTGCGGGTTGCATTGCAAAAAACAAAAATCACAGCAGAACAATTCGTGAAAGCCAGCTATGAAATCTCGCTGGCCTCCACACAGTCGAAAAAGAGCTTTTCAGTCGAAGATTGAAGAAAGGAAAAAAAAAGTCAGGCTCTCCATAATAAGTTTTTGAGAAATGTGCTCAATAAGTGTGAACATTTATAGGTAGCACTTCTTTCTGCTCCGATCTGCATGTGGCCACTGAACTATAATCAGATACACTCAGTCGACTAAAAAAACAAATGAAGACAAGATATAAGAAATTTCCAGAATCATTATATTGATATGTAACCATGAAAAGCGATTATCATACAATTTTAATGGCGAGGTTCTCTGCTCCATGTTCCTTCCCTGGCAGTGGGCGCCGCTCATGCGCATGTCACTATATTTAAAAGCCGACAGAACTTTTTGTTGCGCTGCATCATTTAGACTTCCTGCTTTTACCCCGATAGATTCACAAGTTGTGCACATTAAGGCCAGCAGCCTATTTAACGCTTTCTTTTAAATATTAAGCACCACCTGGAACCGCTTCTTCCCGTGCAGCGCCGTCGTCGGAGCAACACATTAGCACGCTGTATATCAGAGTAATGAGTCACTAGTGAGGCAATCGGGTGAAATGTGTGGCAGCGCTAAAAGTGTGGTGATTGTAAATTAGGCTGTACATTTAGGATGCCGCGAGAGAAAAGTAACCCCTCATTTGGTTACCGCAGTGGCATTTCTACAGGTCGGGGGGTGTTCTGATTGCCATAAAACCCCGGTCTTCACTACCCGAAACCCAAATTGTCATAAAACACTTCTATCTGCTGTGGGGATCGGAACTCGCAAGAAATCATCGACGTTGACGTGATTATTGATTCTGCTTATCAGTCTCACTTTTCATCGATTCCCGATCAAACAACCTTCTTGTTTTGCAGGATAATGAGTAACACACAGACATGTTGTGATCCAATCAATAAACCTAATCAATACCTTACTCATTCAAAGCTTTAAATGTTAATCTAATTCTAATTGCCGGACAGGGACGATATCGTGAAAGGCCAGTTTGGTTTTACAACATTTCCAGCACCAAAAGCAGATGTTTGATGAGGCGTCAAAAACACACCGCTGACATAAACTTTAAACGGCTACGACCCGGAACCTTCCCACTCCGCCGCGGCAACGGGCGCGTAAACCTTTCACCACTAACGGCCCCGTGGCTCGTTGGCCTCTCCTCACTCGGTAAACTGTCTGGACGGCGAGTGAAAGCGGCGTTCGGCGCTCCTCCTGAGTGAACACCGACACGATTTCCTCCCGAGTGATCGGCACTTTACCAGTCGTCGTGTAAAATGAATCGGTAGAATTGTGTAGATCTTTAATGGGAACCCACCTACAGTATCATCAGAGCAACGTTTTCATTTTTCATTTTTGTTACTAATTTGTTTAAAAGAAAATTAACTCTGGAATATTTTTTTTTGTTTTGAACCATGAATTGCATTAAATAAAGCAATTACAAAGTAATTACAATGGATGCGTAGTTCAAAAAGTGGTTGAAGTGACTTAATCTTAATTGGAAATCCGCTAAACCTCCATCAGCAGTCACTGAATGCTGCAATGCTTTAAAAAAAAAAAAAAAAAAAATGTCTTTAATCCTCTTCCATCTCTGTGTTGTGTTTGGAACTGATCCTCATGTGCATTTTGTTCATGGCCCATATCAACTGTTTAGGTCTGTTCTGTTTTTGTGAGCATCAAATGAAAGCATGCTTCTTGTTTTTCTTGTGTTCCGTTTTAGCGTCCCGTTGACATATGGTTTTGGAATATAATTTCAAACAAAAGGATTCAGATCTCATCCTGTCACCTACGGAGCTATATCAGTTCTAGGGTCCGGCTGCCTCAAACATACGTTTTTAGAACGTGGGACAGAACCCATATGCAAAGATGAAGCCGTGGATAATATCTAAATTTGAGCTCAAACTGGGAGTTTTCACACCGTTAAAGCGAGCACGCCAACCACTGTACTGTCCTGGAATTTGAGCTGCACGTGGACACGGCCCAGCAGCTCGCATATGTCTTATTTAAAACACTGCAATCGGAGCAAATACATCTGCTTAATGTAAACGTTGCATAGCCCGGAGTGTTAAGATGAAGCCGTGAGTATTACGTCTTTGTACACGAAATGAATAAATCACGGTGCAGCGGCGCTGGAAAGATTGCACGCGGAGGAGAGGGAGACATGTGATAAAGGTCGCAGGCCAGATTGAAGTCCAGGATGCCACATTTACATGGTGTCCGCCGAGGCCGGCTGAATCACCACAATGTTCCTCATGCTTCAGTTATAATGAACTGTCGTGATTTCTTTGTTGTATCGTGACCGTCCCAGACTTTTGCTCGTCTGGATTAGCAGTGCAGTGTCATTTTCCCCCCCCCGGTGTTCTTTATTGGTTTGTTTTTCTCTTAGTATGTAAATACTGTTGTATTTTTATTGTTAGGCCCCGAGTGCATCAGAGAGGCCAGCAGGATTTTACATAATGCATGGTATTCAGTTTTTTTTTTGCTTCTTCTTCTTTTTTTTTTTTTTTTTTAACATTATGTGTCCTGTTTGGAGAACCTCCATTGGAATGCATTAGCTCCTTGAGGATGCGATCTGAATTGCAGAATTACAATGTTGCATAATGAGATGAGTTATTCCGTTTCACTTTGACATATTGAGCCGACTCTGTTGGTGTAGCTGGCACTTTTCACTTTTTTTTTTTCTGCCTTGTCCCGTGACTGCTTCAGAAACCCCCGGGGATTAAACGCAGTCATTGGCTCCCGTTTAGCGGGACGGCACGGCCGTGTGCTCAAGACTTCCTGCTCACTGTCTTCAGCACACGTCTCCAAAGCGCGGTGACGCTGAAGACGGGACAGATTGCATCCCAAGTTGCCAGCGGGCAGAAGAGCACGAGGCATTAGTCAGTTGCCACCCCCTTCTCCTGATGGATCGCTCATTGGCCTTCTTGTGGATGAATCAGCTGGTGAAACGCTGTAAACCTGCGTACCTTATGGCCTCCCGTTGCCCGAGAGGCTCCTAGAGACGGCGGTTTTAGGAAGCGTATTAGCCGCTCCGCTGTGTGACGTGGCGTTCACAAGCTTTGACTACTGAAGCCGCTCGGCTCTGAATGGAGAACGTGGACATGGACCATCAGTTCACCCCCTTTGGTTTTTCTGTCTATATCGTCTTTTGTGCAGAGCTGGTGCTTCTTTGGGCATCATGACACTTCTATTGTCTTCAGTAGTTGTACGTCGTAATAACCCCCATGTAGTGTAGTGAGACGGCAGTTATGTCACGGGAAGATTTCTCTCAGGCTGCGTGTGTGTGTGTAAAGAGCTGCTGGCTCTGCAACTTCAGAGTCAAAGCCCCGGTTGGAAATATTGCAAAGATCGCACGCCTTTTGTCTGATGGTCAAAATGGCAGTGTATAGCCACCATCAGTACCTTTTATTGCAACCTTTATTTCCATAGATCTGACAATACCTGTGGCGCCTCAAATGAAATTATTTTGCATATATTGTTGATGTAAAAAGTTGACGACAAAGTCAAAATCTGTGTTTTCGTCAATCATTTGGTGTTCACTCTGTCTCTTTCTTTTTTCTTGGTTAAATGGTATCGATAGTCTGCAGGGTTAGATCTTTTTAGATAATGAAAACCACACGATATGAAGTTAACATCAATATTTTTCCCTCTTCAGTCTCTCTCTTTGACTTGCAGCTTGCCCCTGTGATGAAAATCTCTATTTTAAATGTCACTGCTTAGTAAGTGATGCCGTGTGCCATTTTGGTGCTTTTATTTGTAGGGTGCAGCA
Organism: Blennius ocellaris; assembly: GCF_963422515.1. Classification (NCBI taxonomy): domain Eukaryota; kingdom Metazoa; phylum Chordata; class Actinopteri; order Blenniiformes; family Blenniidae; genus Blennius; species Blennius ocellaris. The sequence continues at coordinate 13,890,494 of NC_137657.1, forward strand.
GTGGAGAGCCTTCACGACCCTTTGCCACAGATATTTAAAATAAACACAGAACTTTGACATTGGCCTTTACACTGGCAGGGGGAAAAAAAGAAAAAAATCGTTCCTTGTTCATTTGACTTGCAACCACCAAGTACAAATGTTAGTGAGGTTACTTGCTAAATGGACGGAGCAAAACAAAATGCTGCAGGACAGAGTGGGGCCATTTTATCTTCACTGGTGTGCACAATGCGCCTTACATAATTTTTTTTTTGGTCTGATGAAATTCTGGCTTTGTTTTTGTCTGACTAAAGCGGTTGAGTTCACTGCAGGCATTACCCGCCATGTGAATCTGAAAGATTGCAACCTTTTGTACCCGATACATTGGTTAGAAGATGGTTCTACCCAGTGCCAATGAAACACTCTTTGAATGTTATCTCAATTTATTGCTTTTTGTACTGCAATCATTGTAAATGTAATTTGGCTTTTTGTCAAAAGCGTAATTGAACCCAGCCAATTCATTCGATTTTTTTTCCCTCGTCTTTAACACTTTATGCAGCGTTTCTGCGGTATCAAACCCAAGGTTGTTTTCCCCCGGGCTTTTAGTCCTTAAGCCTAACTGTTGAGCCTTTTTTTATTGACATTAATATGACTTATTTATTTGTTATTGTGTCTTATTTGATTTTGACTTTGTTTTCTGTTTATACTGTGTAGAGCAATGCTTAAATGCTTGTCCCTCTGTGATTAATAACATTCTATTCTATTCAAATACGTTTAAATACATACCAACCAATAATCACGGTGATTTCACAACTTCTGCCTGAAGAAATGTTAGATAAATTTCCCTCTGGATTCCTGTAGAAGCCTGGCTACATGTTTTATAAGCAAGAGGTCCTCAAAGCTTTTTGTACATGTTTGAAAACCTGCATTAGGTTGCTTTACTCAAACATGGTGCTTCATAGTTTATTTATCATATTTTCATGGAAAATGTATTGATCGGATGAACCGACTGAAGCAAAACAGATGCTTTAACCAACGAAAGAGGTCAAAACTCCCCACCAGCAGTTCTTCACTCCTTGTTTAGCATAACAGTTTATTTATGGATTATGATTGTCATCAATAGTTAAAAACAAACGGGAAGAAATGGAGAAAATAGGGTTGTATGACTTTTGCGTTGCTTTCACTCTTTTCAAAGGAGGAACCCTTTTTATATTCATCATGTGCACAACTGTTAAGGAGTTATAAAACCCTGCTTTTACTATACTATACACACGATAAGAATATGGAACCAGAAGAAATATATGAAAAATAAAGACCTGTGGCATTGACCTGCGAAATGTAGGAGGACAATGGCACTCCATCGAGTCACTTTAATCTCGTGTCACCGGTAAACCATATGGAGGCAAGAAACCCTTCAACTGAGAGCTTTTACTTTGGAGTACGTTTTTTCCGGTTACACTACCTGCTCTTGAAGAGTGTCCAAGGTTTTTTCACGCAGTGTGAAAAACCTCTTTCACTGCGAAATCGCCTATTCTTGTGCTTTGATGTAAATATTAATACTTACCAACACTCAACAACATGCTTTATATTAATTTACCTTCTTATCAAACTCTGTCACCTTTCAGTGTCACCTGTGCAGTTTTTTTTTTTAAATGTCCTTGATGGTATTTTCCTGACTTGTACACATAGTGATATTATCTATAAGAAGAGTGACGGGTGCCAGAGTTTGATGGAAAACACACATAAGGGTGCATCTGAATAACACAATACAGTGGAAACCATAGTTTTCCTCATAATTAAATTCAGTACGCTATATTTATTTATGCTCAAACTGAAATATTTCAGGCATTTAAGCTAGTATCTTCCAGCCCCGTCGACCCACAAGCCACATGCAGTTTAACATAAACAATGACCGATTTGTCTGTTAGAAAAGTGAATGGAAATATTAACAAGCTCCCAGCAAAACATTCCTCAGATTTAGTTTTCTTTTTCCTGATTAATTTACTAATTGGTGCAGTTTCATTAAGTCGTGCTGTCTATAGCTGTGAGAAGAAAGTATGCAAGTGCCCCCCCCCCCCTTCCTACTGATACTATTTTCTCCACGAGGCACAAACCTGTGTATGGTTTAATCTCAGAGATGGGGTAATTTAACAGTTTTTGTTTGTATTTTTATGTGCTGTATCTGGGGAGGTTGCCAGTTTGCAAACTGGAGCCAAGAAAGAAGATTTACAGGAAGATTATTAGGTCTTTGGAGTGAATTTGATGCATAAAATTACCCGAGCTTTTAGGGATTAGAGTGCATCTGCAATCTGGATTCCTCTCGTTCCTGTTTTTAGTCACAAAGGTTGGACAGCAAAATAATTTTGTTTACTTAATGACTGTGGTACCCAGAATGAAATCATTCAAAATGTCGCTATTGATGTGAACCGACTTCCTGCTTCTTTACAAACAAGTACACAGATTAAAAAAAAAAAAAACATCTCTCATTAAAGCTTGTGTTTAACTGAGAGTAACTTGTCCTTCATTTGTCGCATATTAAATAATGTGTTTATCTCACTATCCTGTTATGAGATGGCGATTGAAAGAGCAAAAACAATTTTAAAAGGCAATTCAAACAGTCAATACAATGAATCTAGTTATACAGTAATTCACATCTGAGTAAAATTGTTATTGCCAGAGTGTGTATTTCCTTTTAAAGATATTAAAATAATGATAGTTGGTGAAGCATTTACTCGTGTTACTAAACAATCAGTGTTTGTCTAACAATACAATAAATGTTAATGCTGTGAATATAATCAGAATGCTACCAGATATTTTTTTTGTACTTGCACATGAAAACACCACAAAGAAAAGCCTCACAAATGAGTACAGCAGGTGAGTCGTGTTGAAGTGCTGTGGCTGAGGCAGTTCCAGGCGCCTTTAACCTCCACCTTGATGTTCTGTTTTTATCATCCAAATGGATGGCGGGAGCAAATGTAAAACCCTGTGGAGTGACCCATCCAACCCGTACGAGCCTTCTGATAGTTATCGGCTGGGCTGCGGCCTTATCTTGGCCGTCCGGAGCTCTCAGAGGAGCCTCGGCTCCAAACACATGCTGCTCTAATTGACCCCAGTGCCCCACCGCTGAATTCTCATCCTTCATCTGCCAGAAAGAATAACATTAACAGATAAAAGCATAAAGACATAGAGGCCTTCTTATTGAGAAATACCCTTTTCTTTATATGCAGTGACACAAAACGAGACAAAAACCAGCATCCTAACGTTGACTGTTGCTCTTTTTTTTTTTTGTCTTTTCTAGTCTATGGATCAACAAGTGATCAATTTAACGAGGACAGTGGATGACACACAGACTGAAGGCCAAGCAGATAATCCTGCCGATATTGCACAGAAGCAGCCTGAGCTTGCTGAAAGGTCGCCTTCAGACCAGCCCAGGATCCTCTACCAGTGTGGCGATTGTGATGAACTTTTCAGAAGCCTGTGCCTTTGGCAGAACCACCGAAAAGAGGGGACGTGTAAGGACAAATCGACACATGATGCACAACCTGACCCAGACACCCCCTCGGCTCAGGGCCTGACTTCACCTCTAAAGCCAGATGACCCTTCTGTCACAGAGGATGAGACGACCACCATCGTCCAGCCGGTGTCCGTGGAAGATGGGGAGGCGCCCGAGGTCGCCGAGGATGCTCCACCCGAGAACGCAGATGATGACGTCGCTCCTGAGGCGGTGGCTTTAACCTCCAATCCAGATCCAGATCCCGATTCTTCCTATAAGAAGAAAGGGGCGAACAAAAAACCAAAGCCGGAACCAGTCCTCCTGTGCGTGGACTGCGGCTTTTGCTTTGGCCTGGTGTCTGAGCTTGTCGCTCACCGCAGGACCCAGCACGGCTTCGAGGAAGCCCTGCACCGCTGCTCCGTGTGCGGCGAGAGCTTCCTCAACACCACACTTTTCCTCTACCACCGCAAGCAGCACCGGCAGCAGGACGAGGAGACGGTGGCGTCGGCGACACTGGCGGAAGGCGACGCCGCGAGCAGTGAAACTGGCGGGCGGGAGATGGTTGAGGCCGCCCCCATTACCAGTGTCGCGACCACTTTCACGCAGCCCGAGCAGTTCTTGTGCACCCAGTGCGGGCAGAGCTTCAGCGGCGAGGCCGACCTGGTCACACACCGCAAGACGAGGCACGACCTGGCGGCGCCCCTGCACGTCTGTTGTCAGTGCAGTGAAACCTTCATGAATACCACGCAGTACTTGTACCACTGGAGGCAGCACCGCTACACGGCGGTGACGGAGGAAGGCGAAGGAAAGGAAGTCGGCGCAGAAACGGACGCCGGTAAACCTGCCGACGGCACGCAGGGTACAAAGCGATCTGCCTCTTCCGAGGCATCCGGTTCTCACCCCTCGAAGAGGAGTAGGCCTTCATTCAGGGCTATTAGTGGAAATGTGCTCAAAGGTAAGCAGGATTTATTGTTTCGAAATCCTATCTCGGGACAAACAAGCCTGGAGTTGCAGGACAACTTGGCCGTAACAAGCTGTTTTTTTTTTCTCCCCCCCCCCACATGGCTAGGAAACAAGGGCTCAGGCACTAAAGATGAATTAGAGGGCAGCACTGCAGCAGACTCAGACAACACCAATCACCCTCCACCTGCCAAGCTGCTCCAGGACTGGTCCCGCACGCCGCTGCCCCACGTTTGCCCCTACTGCGGCAAAACTTTCACCCGGCGCGTCTTCCTGCGCACACACGTCTACAGCCACACCGGAGAAAAGCTCTTCACATGCAAGGTGCCCATTAACAATCTCATCAGACTGCCTGTGTGCCAGACGGATGATTTGCTTTCATGTAAAGATCATTTACGTTTTGCGGCTCCCTTTGATGAGACGATGTAAAGCTACTAAGTGGAGCCGGGCACAGTTTGAACCTCTTTTGTTTGAATCTTATTATGTTTGACAGATTTCTTGTTGTCTTCACACAATGGAAATTGTCCTAATGATGAGAAGGGAAATTAATGTAGCCATGCAGTCGTCTGCCCCTCTTACAGTGAAGTAGAAGGGCGACAAAGCAGTCTGAATGTGCTGCAATTACTCCCAATTACTGATTTCAAGAATTATTTTTTTTTTTTGATGAAGTGGAAAAATAACAGCCTTAACAGTTGAGTAAGAGCTAATTTTATGTTCTTGCTGATGGGTTTACGTGAGGTAACTCACCATTTTTCATCCCTCAAATCAATGTATACTTGCTGACAGCTATGCATAGCTTTATTTATTTATTCCCTTTTTGCAAAAAAGAATGTCAATAGAACTATGGCACTAACTCTTGTTCTTGTCCTTCTGAAGGTTTGCTCAAAGTCCTTCACCAACTCCCAGAGCCTGCTGCGCCACAGCATGAGCCACACAGGCAACAAGCCCTTCAGCTGTGACGCTTGTGGCAAAAACTTCTCGCAGGCAGCCACCCTGAAGAGACACCAACGCATTCACACGTCTACGCATCCTCGGCGCAAGCGTGGACGCAAACCGGTACAGCCTCTCTCCTATATTCTAACTCTACAAAAAAAAAAAAAAAAAAGCCTTAAAATGTCGAGTTCCAGTACCCAAATCTCGTATGTAAACACTGAAGGGAAAAGAAAAAACATGTTCATCTATATGTTACATTGTAGATGGCCTCACTTTCAAATCCTCGCTTAGTAAAACGTATCTCATTGCAGGTGTGTAGTTTGGACAGTGTGGAAGCAGCTCATCTCTTCGCGTGTCCCAACTGTCCTTCACGGTTCAGCACCGTGGATCAACTCAACCATCACAAGTAAGAACACTTTACTAATGTCATCTTTTACACCCCCCCCCCCCCATATTTCTTGGTTTGAAAAAAACAAAACAAAAATATGTTAGACATTTGGGGCAATATTCAGGCTTTCTTCTTTCTTTTTTTTTTTCCTTCTTCGACTCTTGTTTACATAAATACATCAGAATTACGGTCCAAAAACAGCCCAGGACAGGATTTAGATAAACCTCCCTCCCTCTCGCCAGGAGCTGTAGTAGCTGAGCCGTGTCCGACTACTGAGCAAGACCTTTAAGCTGTGTAGCCAACACGCCGAGATGTCTGCGTGTGCCCTTGAGCCTCAGCCACATATGATTGACAGACAGAGGCCTGGTAAATTAAGATGATAACGATAAGGACCCGGGACTGTGGGAAGAGCCCGGGCCCTGTCCATGCCTGACAGAATGCTGGGCGGAGCCTCCGAGGCTGCAGTGGCTGTGCAGTGAAACAGCATGAAATTGCTGACGGAACACAGGAAAGGAAAAGTGCACACCATTTTGTACAAGCAGGACAATGCTCTCACGGACATGAATAGTGTAAAAGCAAATGTGAAAGATTAATGTTTAATCTTAAATTCATTGTGCTGCAGAGGCAAAAGTCAGGAAATCGAACAAAAATGCTCTAAAAAAAAAAAAAACTTTTTTGGGGGGGGGGGGGGGGGGGGGTTCTGGTAACGCCCAGGTTGGTCTAAAAAAAAAAAAAATGTTGGGAACAGAGGGTTTCAAGTAATGTCGTCGAGTTGATTGTTGCTTTTTAAAACAGACGATGCTCGTTTTGTTTTCACAAAACATCAACGATGTCCTTGAACAGGCTTTTTACTGAGCTTTCAACGAAAACCCACAAACAAACTCGTTGAGCAGATGGAGTCCGCTCATACATCATTCAATGAAGAAGACCTTCAGATAGGATTGTTGTCCTTTTTTCTTTTCTTTTCTTTTTTTTTTATTCCCGAGTTTTGTTGTCTTTTTTTTCTTCTTTTTTTTTTATTCCCGACTTCACAAATAACCTTCTCAGTGAAGAAAGCTCCTCAGTTTTCTTCCAGAGGATGAAGAAGGGAAGCGAGGCTACAGGGCACAATTGTTTTTTTAATTTGCATGGAAAATTACTTGTGCAAATAATTAATTATCCAAATTGTGCCCTTATTCTGTTGATAAACAAATCAATTAATCACCTCGTTGTTGTAACCGCTGTTAGTTCACCACATTCTTTTAATTCTCGGGCTATATGCACAACATCAGTTCTGCTCATCAAAGAACATCTGGCTTGGAGGAGCAGAGGTCCTGACTGAAATGTTAATCCTGCGAGCCGCCTCAGGGTCAGATGTCCCTGAAATATTGATTTGTATTGTGGGAACAGAATCAGTCTGGTCTTTCACAAAGGCCTTGAAGGGACCTTGCGCATCACCTTTAACACCCTACTTTATTTAAAGTGGCTTTTTGGTTCAGTGTGTTTATATAAGCAAACCCGTAAAGCTTTGTAATGGAATGCCTTTGCCCCTATATATGCAGCGTTTAGTGGAGGGTGATCTCTTTTTTTTTTTTCCCCTTAAACACCCATCTATTCGAGTGTTATGATTGCAGGAAACGTTCAGGTTTTTTTGTTGTTGTTTATTTTTTTCTCTTCTCCCTGCTGTAAAAGCCAGCCTGATGCAGCATTAGGTGACTGCATCCTAACACTTCTCCCCTCCCCTAAGGCTATACTCAGAGTAACATAATGCAATGGATAAATATAGCCTTTCACGTCCCAACTCTCGACTCCTCCCAGTTTACAGCTGCTCTTTTTTTTTAATCTGCAGACCGTTATACACTCCGCTAATACCCCTCATTTGACCTGGAGTACAGCTGAGCACATACTCGCTGGTAATCCCCCCGACGAGTCACATATAGGGTGGCAGCTTAAAACCAAAACATAACTTTTATTACAGAGTTTTATGGGCCTCTGAATTAAAAGACTTTTTAAGCCTCCATATTGGGAGCAGTAATTTTTTTTTATTTCGTTGTTTTGTGTGATTACGGCTTCAATCTGTTAAACACCAGTCACACACCTTTTGTAATCCCGCGAGTGTGAATTGTGAATATGTGTGTTGGAACAGATTGCTCCACACCAGCCATCCGTTCCCCTGCTCTGAATGCGGCGAGGCCTTCAAACGCAGAAGAGACCTTGACCTGCACTCCCTCACGCATCAAGGTGAGTGTTCAGGCCTTTTTCTTTTCTTTTCTTTTTTTTTTCTTCCTTGCCGTATATCAATATTCATACCACAAACAGATGTGAATTTATGACTGAGAAAATGTTCACTATTTTAGTATTGCTTTCATGTGTTTCAAATATATACAGCTTTTAATTTCAAATCAAGGCTGTAAATCTCACGCCAATGTGGTGGCAGAGATTCTATAGTCATGCATTTTCAATCTTGTTGGAATAAAAACACGACTTTGCATGTTTTCCCACTCATCTCACAGCTATTTTGCTTGCTGTACCTGCACAATTGTTTAGTGGATATTATTTATAATAACTATAATTCAATATTTAATCTATTTATGAAACATGGTCTGTTTAATGTAAATTAATCTCTGGATGGATAGAACTGCAATGCCAACAGCGAGTTCATATTTCTCAATGGTTTGTGCATTTTATCGTGATACTATAAACGGGCCAATAAACTGCTAATGAAAGAGGTTCACATTTAACCCGGACGCCCTTCCTGATGCATCCTGAGCGGTTGAGAGTTGAGGGCTTTGCTCGATGACTCACAGTGGTGACACAGTGAGAGTCAAACCAGCAAACACGACGTTCCAAGTTTGTTCCTGAATCTCTACTGGTTCTTACTGGTTTTACAATGTCTTCCACTTTCGAAAATGTTCATCTCTCCACCACGATCGTACCACCACTTGGTACGATTTATAAAGGTGACATCTTTACTCCTAATATGGGGATTTAAAACAAACAAACAAACAAGCGTATATCCAGACAGCCACACTGTACTCCGCAACAGCTTTATGACAGACACTTTACGGTTACTAACGAGGTGCAGCACTTCTTTATCTCTCATAAAAAAAAAACGGCAAGCACAAGAACATAAAGAATAACAGCTGTTTCATGAAATGAAGAAAGATAATACTTTGTGCGTGTGTGTCTGTGTACAAATATATATCTGGGTTCTCAGTGAGTTTTCTTTTTGATCTTGTGGAGCTGCTGTATGTCCCGCTGTCTTGACATTATATTTCAGACGCCATCTTACTAGAACCGTTGAATAAAGTGCGTGATGACATGCAAGGTCATTTAACACAGGAAGCGACTATTATTAGTTTTACTACAGACCTCTGGAGCCCTGATATTTGCCTCATGTGACTGCTGAGCCTCACTGCACACTGGGATTCGTACATGCAAATGTTAATGATGAGCAGCACATGGGTGATGAACACAGAACAAGCTCATGCCATTTTCTATACAAAACAACCAGTTTGTCGATAAAAGGAAAGTTAATGGAAGGTTAATGTAACTATCGGATAGGGAAAGTATCACGATCAGCTGACATTCTATTCGGGGGGAAAAATCTGAACTGGATTGTTTTGTCTGACAAATTTTGAATTAATCTCAGCAATTTCTTCTTGAGAAGGAGTTTGCCAGACAAGAAGGAGCCTCTCAGTACCATGGCGCTTAGTAAATAAGCAACCAATAGATGAAATGGAATCCATTTAACTATGGATGCGATGTTGCAATATTTCCCTTGCATATCCTGTACTGACTGCCAGAAATATACCGGGATGTCCTATTGAATGCCTCGGTTCCAGATAGATATGATAAACCCTTTTGTGTGGCCATGTTATTGTGCTTTTTCCATGCTTTTGTTAAAAAAGTGCCGATAAAGAGTGACAATACTGAGATACCAGATGTAAGTCCATATGTCTCCTCTGTAAAGGAAGCCAATTAGAGACGTTGCTCGGATCAGCACAGCATGTAGCGCATTACCATTGATGAAAGCTAAGTCGGCGGCAAATGACCTCATCAGGCGGCCCGGGTGGTCCGCGTTGTTTATTTAGAAACGTGGATCTGCGGCGTACAGTACGTCCACTGCCCTCTGCTGCATTCAGCCGGTGACTTCCTATTGATTTGTTTGCCATGTGGGATGGAGCAGGAAGGTGGAGGTAAATGAATTGGGTCAACATGTTGACACTTCATCTTAATCAGGCGGGTGTTGGCACGGCAACCTCATTAGTTAAGCTGGAAGAGTCGGCGTGCAGCAGGGGTCATATGTACGTCTCGCCTCTGAGAAAGATGATTGGAGGGATTGATCTATTGATCAATCCAAGGCCAAAGGCAGACATTGCCGTTATAAAAGGTTTAATTAGAAGATCTCGGTAAGTAGCTGAGTGGGTTGGCCCCTACTGGGACAGACAGTACAGATGATTAGCAGGCTGCAGGATAGTGGCATGATGGCCTATGGACATGCTGATGAACCGTCAATGTCAGCAGTTTCCCAGCTGGGTTTTCAAGAGCAACTCAGCGAGAGCTTGGTTAAATACAACAGCCAACTGAACCAGCTGATTAGAAATGAATTAATGTACTGGGTACTTATCTGATTGACAGATAATGAATATGCAAAATACTGCCAATCAATTACAGTAGGAAGTTGTTTTGCTATTATGTTAAAATAAATTACTTGTTAATTGAGAAGAAATGGCAGATTAACTATTAAGCGTCATATTTAGATTTTGTGTCGTGACATTTGTTTCCATTGTGTTTCGGAGTCAAAAGAACCAATTTCCCCACATAACTCAGATGTTTGTGAGGTGTGTCAATATTTATAAATTATGGACTATATATGTATTATAAACCTGAGGAGAACAACTGTAAATGCTATTTTTCAGGCAGTGAAATTAACAGTTCTATACAAACAAGCAAAACGAGTGATAAAATGTTAAAGGGCCAGAATGCTTTTCAAAAATAGAAATTGTTTTCTTACTTAACCCATTCTGAAGTCAATAAAAAGAGGTTTTCTATTCTGTGAAGATCTCCCGTGGCTGGAGTCTGGCTCTTCTTTCTGTGTGTTTGACAAACAGACACCTTGATGTTGAGGGCAGGACTCTTATGGATCATACCCGGACGTCTACGACTCCAAAATGTTTATTTCTACCGCTGTTTATTTCATCAACTTTTGTATGGTAGTAAGTTTGGCTGAACAATTTCCCACTTCATTAAAACAGCAGCGGTGACTGCAGCAGTGTGCTTTAGCACGTTACATCATTTATGCCTGCTGCCAGTGCCTTCTGGAAAGAAATAACAAAAGCTAAGCTAGAGCATGGAGAGAGTGTGGCTGTCGAGGTGGAAGCACAGGGGAAAATCTTGCTATGGAAGTAGATGGCGAATGGTGGTCGTGGTCCAGTGTTTCACGTGCCTCCAGGTCTGACAGCGATTGTTCACGTGCAGCTGTGATGTGGAAGTCGCACTGTTTAGAATGAAGTGTCGGTTGCATGCGAAATCTCTGACCCCAGAAAATAATGTGAAAGTGTTTGTTTCTCCACGACTCTGACCTTGGCCGTCCACCAACCCCTCTCACTGCACGACGTAAAACCACAGAGTTCAAGCCACAGTCGTTTATCTTTCTTGGGGAAAGACCAGACCGTCAGCGTCTGTAGCCACCTTAAGATAGTTCTTAATAGAGCTGCGAAATATGTCGCCCATCCATCATCACTGCTTTGGAGCCCTACAGCAAGGGAAGCCTCCCCATTAAATACATAATGCCCATGTTTCCATCTGGAGCGACTTTGCCATTTGCTCTACAGGCACTTTGTGTTATTCATGGGTAGCGATGTCAAAAGTGCAGAGAGAAGATTGAGCCAGACAGGAAGTTGCCAAACGAAAGGCGTCATGCATCTGGTCATTTGAGAAGCAAAACATCCCGGTGATTACCGAAGCACAAAAGCACAGAAATAAAGGGACCAAAAGCTGCAAAGTCACCGAACTGCAGGAACTGCAGACACACGGCCCAGTCAAAGCTGGTGTGAATCAGGTGCCAGAGAAAGAACACTGTGATTTGGGAGAAGCACAGACCCATACTTAAGTATTTACATTTATCAGAAATAATTTCAGTATAACAACACTCGCAATTATTGTTCAACTAATAACCCAACTTTTTTTTTTTTTTTTAATAACAGTGACTATGTGATTGAGTTTATTATGCTCTTCTGGAATCAATCAGATGTTCTGCATGGTGGGATAGTGGCACTCCTTTCAGAAATGCGGGATTTTTTTTGCACAATTTTCTCTTTTCATGAAAACATCAAAGTATTTAGGATCGTCTTTGTCGAATTTCAGCAAAACACTTGGTAATCAAAGGCGTAAAAATGATCACTGGTGGTAAAACCACTGATTATTATCTGCGACTGACTGCCTCACATTAAGTGGTTTCAATACAAATTGATCACTCCTACTGAATCCATGTTGCACTTAATGAGGTTTGATAACTCTCTGGTAACAGCACATCCCCAGACAATAGGAGAAATGCTTCACAGGTGGTGTCAACAAATGTTGGCCAGTTTTGTCGTCATTATGAATTCATTACAAAATGTTAGTCAAATTCAAAAAGAATAATTAATTTGGGTCCCTGTTGTTTTCGTTTATTTTACATCTTGTCGCATACACTTTTGGGGTTGGATTCTCCCCGCGCATTCACTTCATGAATAACCATTAAACCCGGGCACATTCTTTTGTTGACAGAGAAAACTGGCTGCTGCCGAATGCTGTGGCGCCGGTGCCCACCACCAGCCTTTTCTGTATGTGCCACCTGTCACCGCATGAGAGTTGGCACAACATCTAGCAGTCGAGCGCACTCAAATCAGCCTTCAGATATTCACATGGTGCTGAAGCTTGTAGCACGAGGAGAGCCGTATGACCACCTGTCCAAAACTCCGCACGGTCTCATTACAGACAAACAGCCGGCGACGTGTCCGCACTGTTCATCCCAGTTCATCAACCAGTCGGTGCTGGACATCCACCTGCAGCGGTGTCCGACACCAGAGGAGGAGAGGAATATTGGCCGTGGACGTGGCCAAGGCCGAGGCCGCAGCATCGGGCAGGTTGGCAACAGCATTTCATTGACCCTTTCATTCTTACCCTGTCACTGGTGGGGAGGGTTCATGACGTGTAACGAAAACCAGCATTTCGAGAACCTTGATATGGAGAATTTAAAAGAAGACGACATGATGGAAAGCAGAGAAATTGATCTTTCTTACCCCCTATATGAGTCCTATGTTGGTCCTTATGTGTGGTGTTTTTGTTTCTATGAAATAACTGCTGGGTGCGGACTGTTAAAATCATCTTGTAAAAAAAAAAAAAAGAGGAAGAAATCAAAATGACTCCAGCGTCACGGTGAGCCTTTATCTTCATCGGGTTTCACCAGGTTTCAGTTCTCCATCTCCAGTGCAGACAGAACAGAACAGAACTGCAGATTTAGTGAAAGGGTGGTGACATCTAACAAAGGTTAAAAAAACTGTGACATTGTTATTGCGTCACAATTAGACCATGAAGACATTCTCCATTCATTGCCTCTGATCTCCAGCTCATTGCCCTCTGGATTGTCTCTCCCTTCCCTGCCTCTCCCTCAGGTTGAATGTGACCTCTGTGGTCACCGCTGCATGACCCAGGAGGGCCTCGACCTCCATCGGTTATCCCACACGGGCCAGACGCCTCTCAAGTGCCCGGTGACGCCTTGCCGCCGCAGATTCACCAGCAACAGCAGCCTGGAGGAGCACGTGCTCGCGCATTTCCAAGGAACGCTCAGCAAGTCCAAAAACAGACCTCGTTTCCGCTGTCAGATTTGCCACAAGGAATTTGCCTACAATTCCACCTTCAGCGTTCACATGAGGACACACACTGACGAGAGGCCCTTTGAGGTAAGGAAAGATGATTATACGCGCCAGTGTGTGTTTGCATAAGAAGGGACTTTTTCTCGCAGCCCTCAGAGTTGTATTCCTTCCTTTTCCGTAAAACACGTTCAAATCGCTCAATGCCTCGCAGTCGAAATTGAAAACCCAGGGCTACCTCATCCCCTCACGGTCACACCTGTTCATAGACGTGGCCATCTCTCCGGTTCCGGACCATGGCCATTTGTGCAGCGTGTCCTGCGGGTGTTTCCTCCCTCCCTGTGTACCTGTGATTAATGGCAGGGCTGAGTTAGGACCTGTCAGCTCCCCTCTGTGCCTGTTACTATTCTGGGATTCTCTCCCTCTCTCTCCGCTGCTCTGGTGATGAGGCAGGACATCAACTACAGACCCACCCAAGCCCATCTCAGCACGCCGCGCTGCAGAAATTGATTTAATGTTGTGGCTTTGCTTTGAGCCATATCTATCAGCCACGGTAAGGACTGAGGTCCAAGAGCATTGGTTTCAAACAACAGCGCTAGTTATGGGGATGAATTTTAATTTATAGCCAATGCACTGTGTGTTCTCGCAGGGACACTCATATTTGCTCTGAGTATAAAGAGCGAACTCTGCAGTAAAAGTGACTCTTCTCGAGTACATTTCATGGGGTTACTCAAAAGCCGCATCTGTCAACAGGGATTACAGATTCAATTGGAGTGTCCCCAGTGGGAATCAAAGTAAAGCTCAATAATGTCATTCCTCAGTAGTGCTTCAGGTGTAATCAGCTACGGAGTTGTAGTTCATTGTCTGCACTCAGGTGGGATCAAGCAGGGAGAGAATGTTACTGTGGCAGGGGCTGTTGATTACTGATGTGATTGCTTTATTTAGGGGTAAACGCTTGCCATTTCATAACTGATCACACTCTGTGTAGCTGATTATACTTTTCCTCGCAGAGCAACAACAGTTAAATGACAAGTCGATTATTTGAACGCAAAATTACAAGACCCCTATTTTAAGGCTTTCGCTCGCTGAGAATTGACGTTTTGGGTGTTGTAGTGCGCTGGTAAGCTGAGTATGTTTGAGCTTTGGTTTAGGACAAAGTATACACATTGTGTTATATAATGTCATAGGATGGTATAGGATTTACTTTCCCCCTCCTCTGCATAGGAAGGGTATTAAATCTGCAACCTTTACGACCAAAACAGACACTTTTTTGATGAAACCTTAACAATAACGAGAACACAACTATCAAGTCGAGATCTATATATATGTAGCGGATAAAAACAGCTGGCAGCTCACAGGCAGGATGTGACACAGAGGAAGGGCACGAAAACCTTTTGTATTTAATGCACATTGTACTTTTTTTCTCTCCCAAAATGAAATGTATTTCAAGGTGGGAATGGTCAAATACCTGCATTCAGATTTCATAAAAAAATATACATCTAACCGTTTGGCTCTATAGTGGCATCACTTTTTGCTGAAATGTGTTCGTCTGACAGAGGAGATGAATCTTTTATGGCCCTCTCTGTCATTAAGGATGTCCATATCGATATATAGTTAATGTATAGCTGCTTAATGTTGCAGTTATGATATGGAAAAAAAAAAACCTTCGGTGAAGGACCCCATACTTTTTATTTCTCTTTCTAGCTGTTTAGCGCTTAAGATTATTTAATAGCTGTTCCAATTCATAAGGATGTGACACAATTGTGAGTAATGGATTCTTTTTCGTTGCACAAAAAAAACAAGCAGACCATTGAATTTCATGAGAATTGTTTTCATGTAATATTTTGAAAGCAACATGGAGCCACTACAAAGAGTCTCAAGAGCAGCTTCAGGATCAGAGCAGTTCAGAGCAGGGTTGTTGACCCCGGCATTAAAGATGGATGAAAGAATCATTTCTAATGTTTTATTGACCAAATGGCGGATAGATTGTTTTGGGGAGTGAAAAAAATAAATAAATCAGACTTACCAAAACCTGGATTCATTCGTCTTCTCTACCACTTTACCCATTTTAATGTTCAGTGAGTGTCGGAGCAGATTCCTCCCAGTATTTGGTGACAATCGGGACAGGACCTGGACACGGTGCCAGTGCGTCACGCTGCAAACAAAAGGAGTCAATCACACACAGTCAGTCAGAATTGCAGTCATTCCAGAATCGCCACCTCACCTCACACACGTCTTTGCGCCGTGGGAGGAAAGTGGCGTATGTGGAGAAAGCCCACGCTCACGCAGGAAATACAAAAAAAAAAAAAAAAAACTGAATCGATTCTATTCCTTTTGCATCTGTCCTCCCCCTGCACTATTTTCTTTCTGCTCAGTCTGTGTCTCAGCCACAAGTGCTGCCGCTGCAGAAAATAGGGAGAGGTCTCGGGGAAATATTAATTGCAGTGGAGTTTGTGCACTGGCACTGTTGTGAGCGTTAACTTCCCTGGCACCCGCTCATGCTTTTATATTTCCAACCTTCTCCCTTCTTCCGCTTCCCCTCCTCTCCTCCTCTCCTCCTCTCCTCCTCACTCATGTCACAGTGCACCACATGTGGGAAGCGTTTCCGCCAGCTGCCCCACCTGCAGGACCACGAGCGCATCCACAGCGGCCTGCGGCCTTTCTGCTGCTGGATCTGCGGGCGGAGTTTCAGCGTGGCCGCCCGTCTCACCGAGCACGCCCGCACGCACAGCGGCGAGAAGCCTTACCCCTGTCAGCACTGCAACGCCGCCTTCCGCTCGCGCTCCAACCTGGATAAACACATCCGGCTGCACGGGGAGCTGCCGCAGGAGGCGCAAGGGCAGGTGCTGCACGTGGCCGAGGCCGCCGAGGTCCAGAAGATGCTGAAGGGGGCCAAGGTGCTGTCCTCCCTGGCCGCCGCGGCCGAGGTGGAGTCGGGCACCGTGCAGACCATTTATGTACTGCAGGGGGCTGAAGGAACCGCCGAGACGGTCATGATCCCGTCTGATCAGCTCAGCGGGATCGAGGGAGCGTCGCAGGTCGTCATCCTGCCCTCCGCCGTGCTGGGAACTCAGGGCATCGGCGTTCCCACCATCACCATGGAAGGAAACGAAATCACCATGGTGGAGACGAACCAGTCGCCGCAGCACGCCATCGAGTTCATTGTGGAGGAGACGGTATGAAAGCGGATTAGAGGAGTAGACACATTGGAAGGTAGACTGGTGAGTGGGAGTGATTTACTTTATCTGTATATAGTGTGTTATGTTTCAGAACCGTTTGGAGGAAAGAAAATAAACCCCAGTCGTGGGCTAATGTTGTAACTTTCCTTTAATTTGCCCACAATATGAATCAACATTGTTCCAGCAGTGTAAAGAAAACAGGATGATCCACAGAGGAAACCATCAGAAGACCTAAATGAGATTTTCAGTTTAAAAGCTGTCGATCGTATACAAGCATTTATTTACAGCCTCTATTTCTTTGTCGATCACGTGGCCGCCTCTGAAATGTCTCCTGCTTTCTTTCTAATAAAACGTTTCAGCTTTCACACTCGTGGGTGTCCATCATTTTATTAGGCGGTTGACATGAGGCCATCGCCTCCATCCCTTCAGATTGGATAGACTTTATAGGTCCTGCTGTAAATTGCCACCTCTGCCGGTTGACAAACTGTATGAAGTCTTCTGCAGAGAATTATGAAAGCCCCCCCCCCCCCACAGCACTAGTCGATGCTCGGCTCCCCTCACTGCTGTTCCTGTCACTCACGTGCGCACTAATGTTGGTGGAAGGCAGCGAGAAGGGAGAGTTGTGTATAGATCAACGCTAATGTTCCAATAATTTTCAAGGACGTTATGTTATCGATTGGCTTTGTGCCGTAATTAAATACAATAATAACCGGGAAACGTTGAGATTTATGGTGATTTAACTGAAGTACAGCATTATGCAGTGGCAAGTAGTGTAATGAAATTATCCAGCACTTGCTGTATAGTTATCAAAAATAATGATCCTATTTGTGCGTGAATGGGAAGAGGCATAATGCGATATAAGTTTTGCCAGCGCTGCAGTAGCCTATTACAGGCTTCTAAAGCGCAGTTTATGGCTGTCTCCCTCCCAGTGATTGCTGACAGGGGGGGGTTTGAAACCACACGCACACACCGTGGCACTCAGTCTTAGTTTGTTTTCATGTCATGGAAGCAGAAATGCTGATGATTGTGCAAGTAACCGAAATGGGGGGGAGAAATGGCAACGTTTCTGCCGAGAGAGAAGCTGAGGAGGGAATGGAGGGCTCGCGAGGAGCAAGAAAGACGCTGGAGCCGGGAGTTTAGCTGGATTTTAATTGCTTTTCTGTGCGAGTCAACAAGGAAGCTAGTCGATAAGTACATGCCGGGTTTTTTTTTTTTTTCCTCCTTCCTGGGAAATGTTGAGAGCTGATATTCGGATGGGGTGTCACTTATCCGAACTGCTGCCTAAACACTGAACCAGAAAAAACAAAACAAACAAACGTATGTACACAAATAGTTGATGCTTATGGTGAAAGCATGAAACCAGTATTCCGTTACTTTGGTGTCTGGACTTCCCAAACGGGATGAAGAGGTTGAGTGAGCGTGTGAACAAAAAAAACTGATTAGTCTTCTTCACTGCTTATTTCAAACTCAGGTAAACAAACACACTCACTCCTGCAGGCGATTTCAAACAGACGCCCTCAAAGTACCCAGCTGGCCTCTCTGCAGGGGCGCCAGAGAGCACGTCTTTCCATTTTCGTTTCGAGAGGAAATTCTTACCAAAAGAAAGAGAGTTAAAGCTCAGATTTGCATGATTGAATTTTAGATTTATGCTCCAAATACAAAACACATACCGGTACATGTGCTTCAAACTGTATTAATGTCACTTCCTTTTCACGTCTCATTTGTATTCATTTGTCCTTCATTTAACTTGTGAAAGACCTCATTAAGATTAGAATCTATTTTTGAATACAAACTTGACCATGATAAAATACACGTTCATACATTTGACATTAAAACCGGAAGGTTCAGCGGAGCGTAACAAGAGAACACCAATGATTCCCAGGACTCCACCACTCTGCATCAACATACTGACCAAAGAAGAGCGCAGCGATAACTGTGTGTTATTTACCGTAGAGCACGAATTGACCTTAAATGTAATTGAGATGCTGGAGCTCTGAGGTCACAACACCACGTCTTCAGTAACCTGCATGTGGTTACCATGTCAACCATCACTTCAGTATTTTTGTATAGCAGCACGACATACTTTGTTTCGGAGAGACACTTTTCTTGATGTGCTTTTGTGTGTCACACAGTGTCTCCTTGTCAGAAGGATGTTCGAGTCGCCAGTCGGCCTCAGTACGTCTGTTGTCAGGAGGAAATTCCTTGAGAGGACATGCAAACTCCACATAGAAATGCCCCCCCCCCCCACACACACACACACACACACACACACACACACACACACACACAACCTGGAGTCCAACTGGGGGCCTTCCTGCTGTTTGCACCTCTACGCACTGTGTGAACCTGCAAAGGGATCAATCAGTGTCGACATAAATGTTTTTAGAATCTAAAAAAGAATGTGTTTGTGTGTAAAATCTGATGTTGCCCGACCTCATAATTGGAACGGCCAGATGTTCAGTCATTAACGTATGGATCACGGCAGTTAAATTTTCATGAGCAGGAAGTCTATGATCTGCCTCCACTGTGGGCAAACCGCCTTCATTCCACTGTTTAACCGAGTCGGTTTTTCTACTTTGCAACTCATTGATGAAACTAATCACGAATCCCAGTAAAGGCTTTACAAATCATGCATGTACATAGCTGAGAGGAAAATGAAACTTGTGCTTGTGCTTGCATGTATAGTGTTTTTTTTTCTTTGCAATTATGGCTCTAAATTATTCATGGCATATGTACAGGCTGTTAAAGAAGGCACCCAGATAACAGGAGCTTTATCTGTTAATAAGAGCAAATAAACCAGCCGGTTATGTAGCGACACGGCTCTTAAAATAACCATCAGATTGAGAAATGTCCTTGCTGCAAATGAAAAATATAAGGAACGGGCACAACGCTGTATATCTGACTCACCCTGGGCATCCCTTTGATTCTCACCTCATTTTATATCATAAACACTAAAAATACCCAAGTGACCCTCAGGAGGAGAATGTGCATATTCAGCTGTGAGCTCTCGCAGCAGCAAACTCGCTGACATCACAGTGTCCTGAGCAGGTGGAGGACACCACGCGCTGCTCTTGGCTCCAGTCCGCAGGTGAGACGAGCAGCAGAGGTGGGTATCCATGTTCATCACTCTGCTGGTGGGTGGGTGGGTGGGGAGCAATCAGTCACCCGCTGGCTGATTACTTTATAGCTCACTGTTTAAAGTGATATCTCACAATTCTGTTTTATTCAGCAGTTTTTAGCCAAATGTACAAATCAGTTAGATTTTTTTTTTCTTCTTTTTTCCATTTTACTTTCCCCGCTTATCTATGTTACCATGGCAACAAATGGACCAACTAAGTTATTTCAACTTCCAGCTCTTTTACTATTTATTATTCACTGTGTCTCGGGACTGTTTTTAGGAAGTCGTTCCATCACTTTAAACTGCTTCCCCCTGCTTATTGAGTTCTTTTAAGCAAAGTGATTTTAATACTTGGTAGCAATCGAAACGGCTCCTGTTTTTTTTTTTGCAGGTGTCACTGCAGCCACCAGGGTTGCCAGATCCCAGAGACAAAATCAGCCCAACGTAAAAAGAAAAAAAGAAAAGAAAATGAAAATGGATCATCTAAAAATGTGGTTCTCAAAGGTGTGGGGCGGGGGCCCTCCCCAGGGGCGCCAGACACAATCAGGAGAAATCTACGAGGATTTAAGACAAAATTATAATAGAAACAAAAAAAAAGGGAAGATTAAACTATTGATTGTCTTGTTCACAAATAAAACATTTGTTTTATTGAATTTGTTGTAGCAGACCAATTGAAATGGTAAAATAAACTGAGATCAAGTTTCTATCAGACATTTCATCACCTGTTTTCCTTTCTGCTTTTACATTTCTTATCTACAGAACGCAGGTTTTCTTCAAAAGAATGCAATATTTCTTTTCTTTTTTTTTTTTTTTGCTGAGCACTGGGTTGTGTGCATGAATATATATTGTATGTCTGTATATGTTCAAGGTTTCTGTGTTTTTATGGGGCCGGGGTGGGCCTTTCAGTCTGGGAATTGGTTTTATTATTCTGTGTAAAGCACTTTGAGCTGCAGTCCTGACTTGTATAAAAAAAAGTGCTACAAACATAAAGTTTGACTGATTGATTGATATATAAAGACGGAACAGGTTTCACATTAAATACCTCTAACAAGCTCAATAACAGTTTTTATTCTCTGTGGATTCCAACAGCTGGTAACTATAATATCTTATAATGTGCAACAATGGAAACGTTTGGTGTGAGATAAAACATGCAGTGGGGCGGAATAAAGAGGGGGGTGGGCCTGACCCCATCCATCCAGCTACATCCACCTAGTGATAACCTATATCTCATCAGGCACATTTGTTGTATGTGGGGAGGGGGAGGGGGGTCAGTAGGGTACGACATTGTTCATGAAATCAGATAAGAAATGTATCACATTTAAAATACTAATTAAATAACGTGGATATGTCTAACTTTTCTTTTTAAACGGTACTTATTAAGCCTGTCACAAACATTCATTGTGTTCATTTATATGGCCTTTAAATTAAAAGGTCATGTCAGTCTCAACATTAAAAATCATGCCCCCCCTCCCCCGTGGGGCCCTGAGAGCCATCAGGAAGCCCACCGTGGGTGTTTCAGTGGATCCGCCCCTGCTGGAAACACAGCAGCCACAGTGCGGCTTTGACATATTAGCTGTAGACATCGTGGCAGGAAGTAAAATGAAAGAGTCTCTAATTTATTTAAGATGGGGAAGATGCTCTGTTATCTGCATTTCACAGGTTGTTGAAAAAAACAAAACAAAACATGGAGACATGGAAGAAGCAGCAGCAGCAGCAGCAGCAACAGGCAAATATCAACACAAGGTAAGCGAATGTCGATACACCCCAGGGACTGTGGATTATTACAGTCAGACACATTAATGTTATTGACACACAGAATATTTGCAGACTGGAAACAACTTCCACCTTCACGTGATGTTGATGCTAAAGATAACATTCAGATCATTTCCTGGAGCAGAGTGGAAGCAGCAAAACCACTTATAATTACTATAATTGATTTAAATAGACGAGTAAAGCCTGGATCTGCTAAAAGTTCAGTTATTTGCATCAAATGAATCCAGATAAACCTCCGAGCCTTAATATTGATCTTTAGCAAACTTGTTCAACAGTCTAGTTTTAGGAACCATTTCAAACCACCGTATTTTGCTAATTCAAAGACATATTCATCATTGCAAAAAATGAGTTCTTCCCACCTTCCTTCCCCCCCATTAGCCTTTCATGAATGATCTAATTCAGTTTATCAGTTGCCCTAATTGCTCATTCCATCTTTTTTTTTACTTAAATCTATTTATTCTATTCTATTTGTATAGCAAATTTAAAAACACTCTTTACATCATCATAAAATTAGCAACCAAGAAATATTAAAAAGATAGGCATAAAAAAACATGAAATAAATAAGTTTTGAGCAAAGTATTAAAAGCAGTTCTGAACAGGTGAGTTGATAAAAGATTTGAAGCTGTTAAATTCAGTACAGTCACGGTCGGATGTGTAATTAATATAATTTTCTACATCAATGATTCTTGAAACTAATATATGCTTAGTTCAAGCTAAGTTTTACACAGATTTCAGAATTAAATATCTCCTACTAATTTGTTGCTTTCAGGTTTACATTTGAAACCATAATCTCTATTTCAAGGAGTCCATAGGCTCAGAATATATGCTCCTTAAGTTATTCATGTAAACATTACATTATATTTAGTTGACTGTGCTTTTAACATTCAACCATTACTGAAGTCCACAAAACACGTTTTAAAAGTATTAGAACCTCATGTCAAGTGTTTCATACATATCTTATATTTTTTGAAGTGTATTCCCTGATCAAAACCCTATTATGTATTAAAAGCACTATTATAAGAAGGGGAACATTTTTATTGTGCGTACATCCTTCACTGCACATTATTTTCTTGCATTACAGTGCAGCAGTAACGCTGTGATGACCAGGATGAAGGAGACTCTGCAAAACCTCCTGTGTTGAATGAGGCTACAATATCCGGTGGTATAATATTATACATCATTGCAAATAAAAAAAGATACAGACTTATATATAACAACCCGTCGCCGAGTCCCCGGGAGAACTATTAAAGCCATGCTTTGTTGATAGCATTTTTATTGACGTCTTGGCACGTCGGAGATGCGGGGCAAAGCGCCGTTTCCAGGGGAACATGACGGGCAATCGTGTTGGCTGAAAGAGATTAGCACTGTGATGGAAAAAGCCATGTAATTTAGCCACAGAGCCATTTTTATTTATATTATAATTACAGCATTAATATGTCATCTTTTCAGTGATATGCATGACACATGTCCTCATGTGCCGTGCCAGCATTTTTTTTTAATGGATTAATTGCTGTACTTATGTCGCACGCTAATAAAATTCTCCTTTAGCATTTCATGCAAATCGTGCGCAGGGTGGCTGTGATGGGGAGGCAGCTGAGCTGCTCAGCTCCCAAACAAAGAAGTAATACTGCAATGTATTTCTGAGGGATGCAATATGAATATTACAATGCAAGTGGATGGTGGCCATTAAAGGTCAAACAATTTACCAGTGAAAATTACATATGCTAGTAATATAGCAGTCGAGGGAAAATTACATAAATCACATTAAGGTCATTGCACTGTCTTTGCAGGACAGTGTTTGGCCTGCCAGAAATATGAAAGTGTCTTATGCCCGGGGGTGGGGCAGGGATTTTATGAACTACATTTCTATAAATATATATACACACACACTACCATGGATTCTCTCATAACTTCACTGACCACTGCCTGAAGTCCAGCATGTACTTACATGTATTTACCGTCCTCATTCATATTTATCTGTAGCGGCTTTACAGTACTGACGTTCCTGTGTTCAGCTCCTGCGGCGCAGGAACTGCGAGTGTGAGTAATTTTAAATATGACCACGAAATTGCAAAAGTGGCAGTGGTAGACGTGAAAACGCAAAGTTTTTATTGTTTCAGAAAAGTTTCATGTTTACACAACGGAGTTTTGAAAACAATGTCTCTTAACATGGAGACATCAAAAACGCAGAAAATTGTTGTATTTAGCACGCCAGGCAACGAGATGGTGCCGTTGTTTGTTTTTGCAAATGAAATCGCACACACAGAGAACAACAATAAACATTAAGAATGGCGAGTGGACAGACGTTAAGCTGGATTGCAGTTACGTGTGACTCTCAACTATAAAGCTACCAAGACAATGGACTGGGAGTCTGCTGTTATTGGTTATGCACTTGCACGCGAGTGGCGTTTCAGAAATATAATATATATAATAAATATATATTTTATATATAAAATGTTTTCTCTGTTTACAGAGGTGGAGAACCATTGTCACGTAAGCGGATACCCAAAATAGAAGAGTTTTCTGTTTTCACCTGAAAACATTGTTGTGTAAACGGGGACCAAGTCTTTTGGCGTCATGTAGCACAGAGCTAATATTAATATAGTACGAGTGTTATATTTAAACAAATTACTATTGTTGACATTAGAAGTTAAAGGAACACTAGTTTAAAAAAAATATTTATATATAAGTCAATTTATTGATTCTATTAATTGATTCATGAATTAGCTCCATTAACTCAAGTCCCACCACTAAAAAAAATCAAGTAAATTAAATGTAAACTTTTCATGCTGTATTTGCATCTCTTTGAACTAAAACAAAGGTAAACCTTTGGAGTTGTCTAATAATTTGTGTTTGGAGGTTGTTATGCCTTTGTTTTTCTGCCCCGGGAAACTCCACCACTGTGTGTGTGTCTACGTAAATGAGTTTGAAACCCTTTACTCAACCATACTGTTATCCATTAAAGTAAATTATGCTGTTTGCTAATTTATGTACTCTCCTGCAGTTTCAGATTCTTCACGTTAATTGAGAAACGTTTCACCTCCCCCACAATAATCCATCCTGAGAAATACAGCCTGAGTTAGGGGGCGTGCAGAAACACGATGTAGTTCTTTGTATTTGACTAAGTGAGCACACTTATGCAAACTTACTCAGTCGGCCACAGCTGACTTCCCAACTTTATTATCATATCGTAGTTATTAATGTATGATTGACCTATTTAAATAATGGTATACATTTATCATTCTTCATGGCTCCGCGATCATATATTTATTGCTTTCACACGCTTCCTCCCCACCTTCCTGTCCTCCTGCTGTTTTCCTTTTTCTCCTTTCTCTCATTTTCTCATCATCACTCCCCTCTTCTGTCTCTCCCTCTCTTCCCCCTGCGACACAGCCGCTGTCTCTCTTTGCTGAGGTGGCTGTACCTGCTGTGACTTTGACAAAGTAGTCTCCACGCGTGTAGTGGTGTATTTCTCTCTGTGCGTGTGTGTGTGCGTGTGTGTGTGTGTGTGTGTGTGTGCGTGTGCGTGTGCGTGTGTGTGCGTGTGTGCGCACGCGCAGCTTGCAGTAGCTTCATTTTTAGTTTGCACATTTGTCTTTGACTGTTGCTTTTGTTTAACACATGCGGCATCCATCCGTGTGTGTGTGTGTGTGTGCGTGTGTGTGTTGCATGCACACACACTGCAGCACACTCCAACACACTCCAACTTGCATCTCCTGCTTATGTCACACTACACTCCCCTGCTCTGTCCTCCATTCCCCCTGACACCTCTTTTTATTTTTTTCATCCACTGCTCCCTCGTTCACCTTGTTTCTGCCTCTGTGACACCCTCCTCCCTCATTGTCCCTCCCCCCTCCTCCGCCATGCTGCTCGTCTCCTCCCACTTGGTCCCCTCCCTCGTGTTTGCTCCTTCCTCCCTCTCTCATTGATAGTGAAGCCGGTGTGACTTGAATGCTGAGGAGCTAATCATTATTCCGCCAGCGGAGCGCAGTGCTTGGGCAGAATGTCAACCCAGCCACCCCCCCCCCCCCCCCCCCCCTCTCCTCCCTCCTCCATCCTTCTGTCTTTTCTGTCCCTCCCCTCTTTTTTTTTTTTCACGTTTTCCCCGGCAATAGTAAAACATGTAAACTATACTTGTGTTCCACAAAGAGGTAAACCTTGATGACTGCCGGGAGTGAAGAGACAGTTTCCACTGCAAAACACTGAGCTTTTTACACTTGCGTTGAAGTGTATGAGCAACGCTCGATTTGGGTTTACGTCCGTGCTGCAGAGTGCATGTGTGCCTGCGTTCCGTTGTTGTTATGTAAAAGCGCTCCACATCAATTTGTCAGGAGCAAAGTGGTGTGGGATGGAGATGAGAGAGAGACAGCTGTTGAATGCATATTTGGAGAGAGGAGGGAGAGTGAAATGGAGAGTGACAGCGGACCTTCGGTGGACGCGCGCAGGCTTAAATTACTAGTTGTGTTAAGGTAAATGGCCGTGTTGCCTTTCTGCATGGAGAATGACTTCATCTCTGAATCATTTATTTGTCACTTCCGGTGTGCTCGGAGGCGCGACGTCGCTCTCCGCCACATCTTCATTAAAAGAAGACAGTTTACAGAAAAGGGGAAGAAAAAAAAAGTCTTCAGAATCAATTAAAAAAAGCATGAAGGAAGACAGATACTGGAAACACAGGTGGTGCAGAAAATGTGAAGCGTTGAGCAATATTGCATTGTCTCAGCTGCAACGTGAAAGCGAGGGTTGACAACATTACCAGGCCTGAATGCTGTGGGTTTAACAGTTATTAAGTGTTTGAATCCAGAATGAAAGCATTGGCTTCGTCTTTTGTTTGTCGCACTGAAGCAAGGCTGTCAAACATAAAACTGGATGACATTGACATGTAAAAATGAAAAAAAAAAGCGTATAAAATAAATTCTGATCCTTATTAATTTCCTTGTATTGCATTTTTTGATGAGAGTAGAGGACACATGACTGAGAGCAGAGCCGATGCATCATCAGTGAAAGAAATAAGTGCTTTATTGATAAAGCAGCATCAGTATTTATCAGACCTGGACTGTGAGAGTGGGGCAGCAATAACATGGCTTTGTGTTGAAGTTGCACTCAACTTGTTTTGGTATTGTGAAAAAAAATTTAAAAAATCAAAAGACGAGCTTTAACGCAATCGTTTTCTTTTATTCAATAAAAATCAACGCCTCAAAAGAAATAACACATTTATTGATGCTCTCCGGTTGCACTCCTACATGGGAAGGCTCTCAGTGCACCTGAGAAAGTTCATTTCAGGTCCTGACATACTGATCACAACCTTTTAATATTCCGTGTGCTCGGTGTCGTATCATGTTATTAATTGAAATAAAATGTTTGAATGCTGTATACGTTGCCTCTGCTGGGCGAGGATATTGATTTGTGGAGGGGCCAGAGGGCAGGTCTGGAGGGGGTTTGTTCGAGGAAGCGGGAGTGTGGCGAGAGCTGGCGAGCGTGCTGGGAGTCAGTGGTTATGCGGTCTTGTTGTTTTGTAGAAATCGAGCTGGCGCAATAGTCCACAAGGGGGGGGGGGGGGGGGGGCAGTGCAAACTCAACTACATCAAAACCCTCACATTAGTCTGCTTTTGCTTCACGGTGAGAATGTATGATCACATGGAGATCAAAGACTCGGTGGTATTGGTGGAAAACCAGAACACAAAACACACGCGGTCCTCCAAGACCTGCATTTGGTGCAGCTGTCGGGCGGTTGTAAAACAGATCGTGTTCAAAACCCAAGGTTGGTGGTTTGATACCCCCGCTGGCCCTTCTATGAGTCAAATTGTCCTTGGGCAAGACACTCAACCTCGAATCGGAGGCGCTGTCGAGCTTCAGAGGGATTCATCTGGATAATGTCAATTATTGAAATGAAACAAAGGAACTATGATTTAAACAACAGTTACTGACTATGTTGAGAGATTTTGAATTAAATACTTCGAACAAGCACAAGAAGAATCATACTTTTATTTGCATTTGGATCTCAAAAACTGTACTTCTCGTTGTTGAAATTCTCGTACCTTTTTGCCGTGGGACAAAACGAGCAGCATGGAGGTTGAGGGTGGGGGTTTAGCGTGTTTCAGGCTCTGTGAGGTTGAGGCTTATTCTTACATCTTGATGCAAGATGTGCTATATAAGTCAATTTCATTCCCCATAGTGCCATATAAGCCTCTGTTGCCTGGTGAGCACACATCTGCCTGTTTGATGACTATACAGCCAGTCTGTGAGGTCTGTTTGGGATCTCTCCAAGTACTCCACTTCCCTCTCTCAGTCCAAAAATGTGAATATGAATCTGATCTCCGACTCCAAGTTGCCAGTAAATGTGTGTGTCTCTCTGTCTGTGTTTGACCTGTGATGGACGAGCAGGTGCTTTTGCACACTGTTAGCTGAGAATTGCATAAAGCTTTATAGAAGATGGATGGATATATAATCAAGTGTATATTTGAATAAAAGTAGGTATTAGAATGAACAGGGGCTGTGAAAATGTATTTGTTAACGCAGATTAATCCATCACCTGGATTGATCGGATAATTTTTGACACAATTAACCCATCTGCCTCACATAACGACTCAAAATCCTTGAATTGTGTCTGGCAACACATTTCGGGCAGTTTGTCTAAGTAGATTTACCGTTGCGCACGTTGCCGTGATGGAACCAACTCGATATGGAAGACGCAAACCAGCACGTTGGGAGTCTCGATGGGAAATTTGAATACAAATAAAATAATAAGACAGAACATTCTACTGACACAAAGTGTTATACGCACTCTGCAGGAAGGAGTTTTCTTTTCACCAAACCACTTCCAGCTTAAAATACAGCATGAACACGAAGCATACATTAACCAGGGATTCTACCGACTGTTCTCAGTTGCAGGCAACATTGTAAATAAGAAGAGGTCAGTCAGTTTGTCTCAGTAGCTGCTGAAAAAGGAGTATCAGGGCCACAATAATGTGGATTAATGTTCGTCTTGAAAAAGAGAGCAGTTTTTTGCTAACATGAACTGTTAAAGGTTTTTTATAGTCCCTTCTTCTTGAGTAAAACACAATTACTATCAGAAAAAAAAAGCACGGTCACTCCAGTGGGAGCAGTTTGAGTCTCAGTGTTTTTCCTGAGGACATTTCGGAATGTGGACAGGTAGAGATGGGAATCGGACACACAACCTTTGGAATTGGGAGAAGACCACTCGACCAACCAAGCCAGGTAAAATGAATCAATGCACTGTACCATTCGTTCCCTCCGGTGGCTGTATGGTAAAAGATGAAGAGACTTCATTCCACGATTGATGTTTTGACCCTCATGTCTGTCCTCGTGTTTGCTCAAGTGTCCTTACATATAAGAGACTGATCATCTATGTTTGCATGGCAGCTCAGTGTCTATTGCTGCAGGAGGAAACCTTGAGGGCTTTGAGGATTCTAATGAAGTAAAAGCACGCTATATTACTGATGTCAGTTTACTTGGCAAATTTTGTACAGCACAGCAGTGCCGAAAGGGTAAACCGACCTGGACAGTATGTTGATATGATGTACTCTGATTTGTATGATAATTAGAAAAGTCCATTGTCACTCGGCAGCGTGGACGTCATGCTATTATGCTAAAAACCCAGGAGTGGGGATATATTAGAGCCGTGGCAAATTAAAGTGCATCTCCACACAAACGCACGCAAGCTCACACCCCTCGACTGCGGGGCGTGTGTCAGTGTGTGTGATGGAAAGGGAGAGACAGCACATGTAGACTCCTCCTGACTTCTTGAAAACTGCAGCTGTGGGTCACAGCCAGGGGTAACGCTGCGTACGCAGCCCTCCAAACCCGTCAACACACACACACACACACACACACACACACACACACACACACACACACACACACACACACACACACACACACACACACACACACACTAATGTGTGCACTGACTGAAAAATAATTTTTCTATTTGTGAATTGGAGGGATGTAATTTTTATCAAAATGTACGTACACACACACACACACACACACACACACACACACACACACACACACACACACACACACACACACACACACACACACACACACACGCACACGTACACGCACAGACAAAAAAACCGCAATGGCCAGAGGGGGCCTGTGGCATGACATGGTTGCAGTCTAATAGGCTCAAGCATGAGTGAGTAATAGGTGCTCCAGCACTGTCCGCCCACTGGACAAAGACATCTTGATATGCACATACGCATTATTTTATGAGATGCAAAGTGAATAGGTGAAAACATGATGATGCACTTGGTGAGGGGGGAGTTGGAGGGGCTGCAGTTTGAAACCAAAGCAAAGGAGACAGCTCAGCATTGTCACATACTATATTTGCTCTCTTGTTTGATTAGGGGACAGCTTAGTGGACAAACCGGAGTTGATGTATCCGAAGGCTTAAATCAGACGCTATCAGTTAATGCGTTGGACACAAAAAGGTTTGAACTTTACATTATACCACCTTGAACTCAGAATATGAATGGAGTGAGGGATTTTTTTTTTTTCTCCCTCTGTTGTACTGGAGCAATTTAGGTTCATTAGTAGAGGAGACAACACTGATTCTGTTACCGCTTTGTTAATTAGACTTTAAACAGCCAGATTATAAGTGAAACCTCTTTTAGGAGCATTTTGAAGCATAATTTACAAATATCACTGTAAGGCAACATAGTGTTGTCACCAGCAATTACAGGGCCACCTCATGCACTGAGTGACAAAATCAATGATTCAACACTCTGTGGTGTGTTTAATAGCCTGGGAGGACATGAAATGCTAAGAGAGTGCCGGGGCTGTAAGGTTAGGAGAGAGATCTATATTGAAAAGGCTACTTGGGGCCCAGCAGAGAGGTGCAAAGGCATCATAAGGCCAATGTCCCCGTCTCATTAGGGTGGATGAGACAGCATAGTGTGATAGAAACGGGGTCTGCGAGTCAGGCGGTGACATCATATAGTGTGAGCAGCTCCTCTGGAGACCGCTGTCTGCTTGCAGTGGGCTCGCTCTGTTGTGGAGTTGTGCCTTATATGAGGGAGCATTGTAAACAGTGTCGGCTTCATTCAAGGGCGTCGTGCATGGAGTGTCAGGGTGCTCTGGTGATGGGGGGGGGTGATTTTCAGCTCGTGTGCGTATACTGCATGTGTACACCCAGTTGTGAAGCCACAGTAGGAAATCCTCAATTAGCACTTAGAATCAGGACATGTAAAAGTAAATGTTGTTCTTGAAGTTGTTGAAGTGTTCAGAGGGCCACAGCAACCTAAACAGTGTTTTGTAAGCATCCAGACATTAAAATCACATTCAAACACACACACACACACACACACACACACACACACACACACACACACACACACACACACACACACACACACACACACACACACACACACACACACACACACACACACACACACACACACACACACACACACACACACACACACACACACAGGCTCCAACGGCCTCCTTCTATTTTCCTTGAGAGGCTTTCGGCCTTCTATTTTCCTTGAGAGGCTTTCGGAGTGTTTCTCTGGGAATTTGTCCTAATTCATTCTGCAGCGCGATTAGATGTCTGCAGAAGAGACGGCCTGGCTTGCAAAATATCTGTTCGAGTTCATCCCAGAGGTGCTGGATGGGGTTGAGGTCAGGACTGTGTGCGGGTCGATCGAGTTCCTCCACAGTGAGTTCAGCCAGACCATGACTTACTGGGCCTGGCTGTGTGTGCCGGGGCACGGCCATGGCGGAATAGCCAAAGGGATTCTCCAAAACCCGCCGCCTCAAAGTCGGAACATAGTTGATTTTATACACCCATTGCAGAGTGTCTGATTTACATTTTCCCACGAGCAGTTCGATTTTGGGCCGCCTGAGACGAAAGATCGTATCGTGGGAGAATCGTTCGTAAAATCTGCGTTCGCAGCTCAAATCGGTTGGTCTTTGTGCACGGTTGTCACACGGCGAGTTGTCAGTCATTAAAGGCGGTGGCCACTATCGGACTGTGTCTGATATTTGGGTAGTCATTGGCTGCTGCGATCACGTCAGCTTCCTCAGCTCACATACTATTACGCCTAATGGAACCATTCATGTGAAACACAAATTAAATGTCTTCTGTGGCTCAGGTGGTGGCGCAAGTCCTTCCCCCCGATCACATGATCCCTGGCTTTTCTTTTCCGTGTATTGAAGTGTCCTTGGGCATAATGCAGAATCACAAGTTGCTCTCAAGCTGATGTGTGAGTGAGTAAATGTGACTAACAGTGTAAAGTGCTTTGGGACTGCTGAAAGCATGTAGAAATGTGTTTTGTGCTGTAAGACCATGTCCCACAACTCTCAAGTGACGATGTTTCACTGTTGTGTACACAACATGACTCACATGGACACAACATGGCAACTCGTTTGTTTGCCGTGACATCGCTTGGCTCTTTCATTTTTAATGCTCTTGAAAGTTTGAGTCTTCAGTGTTTTAATTTTTAAACAATGTGTTGCTCATGGTCTCTGTATACAACAACAAACATTGCTCTGTAGATTATCGAGAAACAACATGGGCAAACCTAGTGCACACGAACACAGAACATACATACTGTATAGACATCTAATGATGTATGGAAACAGCTGACTGAATGGCTGTCATTAAAAATCCTTATTTGGTCATTTCCACCAAAAAGAGAGATATAAATCCAATAGATATTGGATGTCAAAGGTGGACAAGTGGCTTCCAGATGCTCACGCCTGGTCTCTGGTCACTGTTTTAAACTATGGAGGACTGTCCGGGGTACCATGAGAGACTGTTGTTTCTACTGTATATCTCACTTTGCAGTGTCCTCGTCATCATGCTGTCTTGACTAAGAGTTTCTGTGTGATTCTGCCTCATGCTGAAGTAGAGTTACTCTGTTAGGGTTGGTGACTGTGGTGTCTACGATTATTACATTTTTGTTCTCTGTTTTCTTTTGATATGATTGTTCGTTTTTAGTGGCGGTCTGGAGGCTAGAGAAGCAAGCTTTTCAGAGGTTCGATGGTTTGAATGTAACGATGTACCACCATTATGGGTCCCTGAGATCAACCACCAGCTGCTGACGGTCATATCATGAAGGCTGACACATCCTGTGTGAATTTTTTTTTTTTTTTGACAAATATAACATCCAGATCACATGAGAGAACAGTTAAAATGCAATTTCTCTAAGTCTTACAAACACTGTCTGGTGATGAAACAGGCTGTATCTTGATATCACGGACACGGTGACGCATCAGTAGAATGATTTCCTTTTTATATGTTGGTGTGAAGAAAATACAAAGAGATACATTATATTTCTAAGCTGATTGGAGTTTTATATTTGAAATTGAAGGGTACCCTAGTGGCATTGATGTTAAGGTGACGGCCATAAACCGCAAGGTCCCCGCTATACTTCTTTTATGGCTTTGCTAATGAAGTTGAGGAATTATGTGACATAAAACTGAAATACGGCAATAAAGCAGAAATAAATCAGAAAAGGTTACATTATACGTTGACATACACTTACATGGATGTTTAAGGTAACCTATAGGATTTATGTAAGTTTGTGTTGTTGCGTCATTTTGCGTTGGTGCACATTAGTGACATCATGTCAGCTTGTGCCTCAGTATATTAGCCGCATGTGTGTTTACTGCCATTTCTGCAGTGTGTAGATACGTATACGTTGGCGCGTGTGTGTACATTTATATATGTGTATGTGTGTGTGTGTGTTGCATGTCACAGGGTATGAGACGAACGTTGCGGTGGTGTGATAGTGCTTGTCACCCTGAGCATGTCGCCATGTCAAACTGTGTCAGGGCAGTTTACCCTGGCTATGGATGTAACACATCTCTATGATTGCTCTCACGCTCTCCC
Source organism: Blennius ocellaris (assembly GCF_963422515.1). Lineage (NCBI taxonomy): Eukaryota > Metazoa > Chordata > Actinopteri > Blenniiformes > Blenniidae > Blennius > Blennius ocellaris. The sequence continues at coordinate 13,924,015 of NC_137657.1, forward strand.
TTGCTTCGTTGGCGTGCGTCTGTGTGTGAATGTGTGGCAGTTTCAGATAGGCTGCGCTTTCTTCATGGCCAGTTTTCGCTCTTCTTCGTTTCTTTTTTTGCCTCTTTACCTTATTTCCAATGCTTATCGGAGAAACTGACAGAGGGAAGAGAGAGAGTGAGAGAGCGAGAGACAGAGAGAGAGAGGAAGAGGGTGGTGTTGATGATCATGGGGGGAGTTGATATTCATCTTTGAGAAAAATACCTAGGAGGGAGAGAGAGAGGGAGAGAAAGAGTGGGTGTTGAGAAAGAGAGAGCGAGAGAGAGGGAGGGGAGAGGGTGGGAGGGTGCAGAGAAAGAGAGAGAGCGAGAGAGGCAGAGACGGAGAGAGAGAGCGCTGATTAGATTGGAGAAAGCGAAGGAGGTAGGGGTATACTATTGAGCAAGGGGAGAGGCAGAGGGGAGGGTGACTAAGTGAATGCAGTTTGCAGTCGCGTGTCGCCGTTTCACAGCGGAGTCCACGGGCAGGCAGACGGATTGGACCTGAATCAACAAATGGAGACACCAAACCTGGATGTACACTGCTGGTGACGAGAAAAACGGGGGAGTACCATCAGTCTTTCTTCACATCCTTTTATCTCTGCATCAAATACTGCGAGGAAGTCACAGACAGTGGGGGGGGGGTGGTGGTGGGGGGGATAGAAAAACAGTGGACAACTCATTTGTCTGTAACACCCGTTGGAAGCCGGCATAAAGTCAGCAGTGGGACTCAGTGGGATTTTTGAATATCTGCTCGGTAAGTATTTGTATAGGTTGTGTATGTGTGCTGTATGAGTCTCTGTGTGTGTGTGTGTGCGTGCGTGCGTGTGTGTGTGCGTGCGCGCGCTGATGCCTTTGGCTCGTGTGCTGCCTCTGATGCTTTTTTCATGAAGAAAGAGAAAAAGAGGGAAAAAATGGGAGCTGAAGGAGGGAATGGAAATCCATTTATGCTGCAATGTTTCTTCTTGTGTGATGTGTTGTTTGCATCACCGAGCTGCCTCTTTATTTATTTCATTAATTTAATTTAAACAACTAGCCCAGACTTGACTCTGTGTGTGTGTGTGTGTGTGTGTGTGTGTGTGCGTGCCTTTTCCTCCTCAGTGCCGGTGTGTGTGAGCGAGTGTGTATGTGCGAGCTGATAATAGCAGCTCCATTGGTATTCAGCGGAGGGAGCTCCAGGATCTCGCTGCGCCTTTCCCCAGGATGGGATCACAGAGCGGGGATTGTGCTTGCCTGTGGAGAGCTCGCTGAAATGGGTGAGTGTCCATCCCTCTCTTCCCTCTTTCTTCACCTCTCTCTATTCTCTTTTGCCTCTGATTTTCATTTTCCGACATCATCCCGGCCGTCTCCTCTTCTTCAATCTCAGCATTTTCACTTCTGATTGGCTCCCTTGATATTTCTGTGTCTCACCCGCTCACCCTGTCCAACTCACCTCCCGACCACTGCCCCACCTGTTTCCCTCCATCCCTCCTTCCATCCTCCTTTCCATACACCCAGACAGCCCCCACCCCCCTCGCCAGCTCATTAATCGGGACATAAACAGGCCTGTCCAGTTTGATGGATTTCGACAAAATCTGAATGGCTCACTTCATTTTGTTGCTTGTCTCCCCCTCTCTCCCCCTCTCTCCCTTTCTCTCCCTCGCTCTCCCTCTCTCTCCCCATTTCCCTGCATTCCTTTTGCCCCTCTCTCTCTCTCTCTCTCTCTCTCTCTCTCTCCCCTCTCCTCTTTGGCTTTGTCACCCCTCCCCCTCCTCACTTCCATCCCTCCTTCTTGGTCTCTTCTTCAAGCTCGTCTCATTCTTTTTGAATTCAGACACACTGAAGACATTTTGAGTCTCTTTCTTGACACAGACAATGAATGGAGCCATTCTGTGTGTGTGTGTGTGTGTGTGTGTGTGTGTGTGTGTGTGTGTGTGTGTGTGTGTGTGTGTGTGTGTGTGTGTGTGTGTGTGTGTGTGTGTGTGTGTGCGTGTGCGTGTGCGTGCTTGTGTGAGTGATTGAGTGAAAGAAAGGATTGCTATTTCTGAGTGTCAATCATTGCCTATAGTGATTCATGTGTACACCTTTGATACAATGCAGTGAGGACATAGGTGTGTGTTCAGCCTCAGTGTGTGGGCACGAAGGAACAGAAGGTTATGAAGCAGATCAGTGTGTTTAATTGCTTTAGGCATGACAGCAGTGACACATGTACAAATGCTCTCGCGCACACACACATACACACACACACACACACACACACACACACACACACACACACACACACACACACACACACACAGTCATTCATATTACGCACACTTTTTCCTTTCTGCTGCTTGCTGACATACCTTCTGCACAGCAATTCACACCCACCTACGTCTTTTCACACCTGTAACACCATTCATGCTAATAGCTAATGGTGCCAACAGCCAGCACGCACGCACACACACACACACACACACACACGCACACACACACACACACACACACACACACACACACACACACACACACACACACACACACACACACACACGGTCTCATCTTCAATGGTCCTCTGAGAGTATGGATGTCACAGCAGGGTTATATCTATCCATACAGGGGTATTGATTGCAACTGATGACTGAATGGCCTCTAATGTTTCAGTGTAAATGGACCGTCACCCTGGTGCACTCCAGAAAACGGGGGAAGTCACTAAATGCATTTAATGATTTTTGTCTGTGAAAAGATATGCTACAGCATAGCACTGCACATATTGACATTTACTTTCAGAGAACCACATGCTGTTTCTTTTCTTACTCCTCTGACTCATGGAGGGGTCCATCAGTCAGCTGTGAGATTTCTGATTGAAATTTTGAAATGACCCTTCATATTCAACAGGTGCCAACTGTTGCATAGGAACAGAGGTGGTGCTACCTATTGAGCACTATTTCACTCACTGTAGTGCTATTTTTACACTTAAGTAATGCGTTTGACAAAAAGTGGTGCAATTTGTAAAGAAATGAGAAAAAAGAAACTCTATAGGCATGCAGGCCAGAGGAAAACAAAATCTACAATTTGCAGACTGGAATCTGCGTACGTCTCTGTCTGCACAGGACACAGATCATTTGAAGGGATGCACACATACAGAATGTCTTGTCAGATCATGAATAGATATAAAGCATGACAGTTGCAATCATGCAGTTAAATATTTGATAAAATCATATACCAGATCTTATTGATATTCTATGTTCTACTTTCAATTTCATATTCAGGACAGCAATATTAAATTGGGTTTCTGTGACCTTTCAGGATGGATGGGATGCTGCTTGAAGAAAACCTCCAAGTCTAAAATTCACACATGAAAACTGGAATTCAAGTCAAGCAGTGAATGTTGCTGCAGACACAAATAACACTTAGTGACTAAAGTGGCTTGGTACTTCATATGAAGAGGATCTTTTACACTTTTCTGTGTTTTCTGTTAAATATGGTGCACGCTCACATTTCACCTGATCAGACAAATTTTTTTTTCTGCTCTAATCTGAGCCAGTACAATGGCTCTGATATAAATTCTTCGTCCATAACGGTGATAATATTACATTTATTTTTCTATATTTATTTTTTTTAAATTTTTGAGGTTGTACTTAACAGTAGTGTTGAACTAGACTTCATTATGTTGAGAGATGTTCCTAATATTAATATTTATACTTTATATATATATATATATATACACACACACACACACACACACACACACACACACACACACACACACACACACACACACACACACACACACACACACACATACACACACACACACACACACACACACACACACACACACACACACACACACACACACACATATATACATATATATATAGGTATATTGCAATCAGGACTGGTGTAGAAAAACGTCTAATTCTTTTTAGCTGCAGCTATTTCATTGGAGTCCCACAATTAAAAAAACCCAAAAACTTTGTTAGGAGATTCAGCTCATAACAAAGAGACACAGTTGCTTGTATATATTGTAAGGAATAACGTAGAAAGTAACTTCATTTTTAATGAGAGATTTTAGGCTTCCTGGTGAATAAAAATGGGCCACGAGTATATTATAATTCAAACTTTGTCAAAAATATCAAGCGTTTCCCGTCTTTATGCTGAGTCTCTAATTAATTTGAAGGCAACCTACGAAGCCTAATTTACCCCTTTTAGTCCCGTGCTTTCGCCGCTGACAGGATTTGGCATGCATACTTCTCATTACAATAAATCTGAGAGCATTTAATATTTGTGAACAATTCCCAAAATTTTTGGAAGGCAAAGAAATAAGAGCTTTGCGTTCATATATAGAAGTCATTACGTTGGACCCCAGAAATTCCGCAGTCTAATCACAGATGCGATCACCAGCGTGTCACACATTTGGAACTGAATAGCTGGCATTTATTAAAAGATGAGGTGATCTTGGTTAAGAATGGGCCCATTTTTGACAGTTCTCCAGATCCAGGCATGCTCGGCAGATGTTACTTAGATAAATGGTGGAATTAATCTTCCATCTTTAATGGTTCCTTTAGTGTGTCCCGCATGTAAGAGGTACGAATCAATCCAACTGTATTTTACACAGTTTGCAGACAGTATCATTCATTACCAAATGTTTCCATTGATGGTGCTGAATAGAAAATATTTAGTCTCATTTTATTCATCGCAGTTATTCTTCAGCGTGACAATAAAACAAAGATGGTGTAGATCACCGAGTGCAACAGGGCTCTCAGAGAGAGCGTTTTCCACACTGCAACCTGAACATTGCGCTCTCTCGTGCATTCAAACAAGACTTTGAACATTGAATAAAATCTAACCAGTCAAGTGTGTCTACTTACACCTGAGCAATGAGGCTCTGCTGCAGTCCTACACCAGCCTGGGGCTCTCGCACCAGTCAGAGGTCTTCTTCTGTCCTCCAGTGTGCTCCCTCACATTCAGCCTGTTTATCACGATGGACAGCTAACCTGGATTAAAAGAAAAAGACAGCCGAGATGACTGGATCAAAGTAGGAGAGGTGCAGATATGAGCCCGGACAGAAGGAATAGAGTGATGGAGTGGCTCGAAGATGAGCTCGTTGGGAGAGATTGAAAGGATCAAATCAGAGAGCGAGTGGAGAGGAGGACTGAGCAAACAAGCAGCCAAGTCGGTAGGAGAGTGACAAGGACGGAATAGACAGCAGGACGACAGGCGGGGTGGAGTGTGACGAGGAGGAGAATGACATACGTGATAAGGCAGAGTGACACAAATGTCACCAGGCTAACCTTTCGTGCACTCCTTCTCCTCTCTCCTACTTTACCTCTACTTTTCTTCTCCTTTGTAGATGTGAGGCTTTGCAGAGATGGACACCAAATGGCAGGCATGGAAGCCAACATCAACCCTCCAGCGACTAGCTTTCCACACCTAGCTGCTCTCACCATCTCCAGCCATCAGCCCCAGCCATCCCAGCCGGGACTCAGCCTGCAGAGTTGAGGCTGCCGGACAAGGCAGAGCGCGATACCAGAGGCCGTCTCCGGGTGGTGGAGATAAGCAGAGGGCGACAGGCCTCAGAGGAGTCGGCGTGCAGCAACAAACCAATCCAGCGCGTTGAGCGTACAGTTGAGCTTCTTGGACTTCATCTCAAATGAAATAAGCTGCAGTGATGCTTGAGCGATGGTACGGAGCTTTTGGACACGTCCGGATTTATCGACCGGATATCCTGCCGAGATTACGACGCTTCGGTGTACACCTGAGAGCTGGGCCACTTTTTCCGGATTGGCTTGTGGGCAAAAGCGAGTAATTGAAAATCCCCCCTTGAGAGGCTCGCCGTTGTGATTTGTTGTCGAGGAGGAGGAGGCCTTTTTCATTTTTTGTAAGGAACAGTTTCAAAAGCCCCTTTTAGTTATCGTGCATTCATCCTGCCTTCTTTTACCACCATCTTTCTCCTGCACTGTAGAGAAATACATTATGAAGCAGCACCATTCTTCTTCATCTTCCCTCGATGACGGAGAGAGAGGAGGGACAGACTGTCCAGAATAGGTAACAAGAAGGGAGGCTGGCACTGAGGAGAGCAGAAGGTGAAAAAAAAACACGAGGCAGGAATCGGTGAAACAGGTAAAGGAGGGTGGAGACTGAAGAAGGACAGACGGAGAGTAAATAAAGAAAAGGGAATTAACTTGGATTGTCTTTAAATCCTTCAGGAGATTCAAAGTCCCTTTGTAATTCGTCTCTGCCGTGTTGGCGGTTGGTTAGCGCAATGGACAGAGGAGGCTTCGGGATTTACACCAAGGGGGGCACTTGAGCTTGCAGACCCATTGTTGTGAGTTGTTTTCGCCTGCATCGCTTTTGGGGTGGAGAGGAGTGTGAAATATGGCACGGTAAACGCACAACTGTGCTGAACGACAGACAGGCAGGAAGGCAGACAGGTACACAGCCGAAGTGTCAGGCAGCGAGCCAGGCAGACATCCAGTGCCGGCACAGTAGACGGCGTGCATTTCATTGTCATTCTGTGCAGCATGTGAGTGGAAGTCAGAGGGAAGGAAAGAAAGCCGAGACGGAGAGGAAGAAGAGGAGCGCCCCTGTGGTTGTGGCTTCTCCAGGATCTCCGTTCATCTGCATCCATCTCAGTCAGTGCTGTGGCAGGCCCGTGCGCTAAAAGGAAAAAAAAAAAAATAAAACAAGAGGGTGGGGAGGAGGGGCTGTTACTAGAAAGGAAATACAGGTTGGAGAGGTGGAGAGGAAGAGAGGGAGAGAGAGGGAGAGCGGCAGGCAGAGAAACAGAGGGAGAGAGCAGGTGTCGGAAATCCTCCCCTTCATCTGCTTGTCATTTACTCCTTCATGCTCTCTCGTCGTCTGGCGCCGTGATTGGTTTTCTGACGCCGGTGTTCTTCTGCTTATAGGCCCTCTGCAGTCCTGTGAAAAACAAGAGGTGTGCAGACAGACGGCCGCAAAAAAAAAAAAGACCAAAAAAAAAGGAAAGGTGGTGGCCTTTTTGATTGACTAATTTTTCACACCTTCCTTTTCTCATTTATCAAGAGGGGCTCTTGTTATTTTTTTTTCTGATTTCTTTGATTAAGTGAGAGATAGAAATAAGAAAAACAGCGACCCAATCAATCCCTCATCCTCTTTGTACACAGAACTCAACCTCTCCTCTCATCAATTGTTGATTTTTCTTGCCTCGTTCTGTAGGGATTATGTTTTTTTTCCTCCTTGTGAGTATAAACACTGGATTCCTACACATTCCCTGTGTATGCCCTCACCCCCAGTGACACAGCGTGAACTCCTCTGACTCCCCCACGGCGTCACCCCCCCTTGGATGAAGTGCTGAAACTCAGTGGTCTCAGATCTCAATGCCTGTGTTGACTCACTACTACAGCGATAATATGGCAGACCGCTTCTGATACCGTCTGATTCATTCTGTAAGTAGGACTCTCTCTCCTTGCATGTTGTGTGTTCCTGTGTCCTCATATGTGCGCCGCATGTCATTAGCATGTATTTCGCTCGTGGATGCAGAAAAAAACAGAAGTGGTCGGTCTCTCTGCAGTGTTGGTTTTATGGTGTCTTCACAGCGGATTTGCTTTCCTGTGCTTCCTCTGCCCTGGGCAATTTCTCTCTCTCTCTCTCTCTCTCTCTCTCTCTCTCTCTCTCTCTCTCTCTCTCTCTCTCTCTCTCTCTCTCTCTCTCTCTCTCTCTCTCTCTCTCTCTCTCTCTGTGTGTGTGTGTGTAGACCTGCCAAAGAAAGAGATTTTGATCTTACAGCCAAGCTTACAACAGCATCAGAGTGGTGTCAGAATGAAGCGAATGAGGTTCATTTTTCTGTGTATACGTGTGTGTATGCCTGTGTGTGTGTGTGTGCCTGCGTCTGTATGCTCCTATATTTTGGACCTGAGGTTAACTTGAACTAATTAATGGTGAGTATTTTAGCTTCTTTGAGTTTTTTTTTTTTTCTTTCTTCAAGATTTTATGTCAGTGTAGTTGTATTCATTAGGGTGAGATGGAAAAGCGAATGGGGAGCTAAAACTGAGGAGGGTGAACCAGCTAATGAGAATGACTCTGATTCCCTGACTAGTTCTTTGTTGCCTCCAATTTCACATTTAATGCCCTGAGCATCACACTCTTGCTGCATATCATTTCAGCCCCCTTTTATCTTTCTATGTGTTGCATGGCTGAAACTCTACACTGAGACCGAGCCTCTGCAATGTCCTGCATATTACTAAGCCCATCTATCTCCACGGACACATCCACATCTTTATACACTCCCACAGTCACCAGGCCCTGCACCGGGAGACGCTCAATCAAGATAGTCCCTTCAAACAGACCAATGAACTGTGAATAACGCCATTACACAAACTCCCAGCTCAGAGCGTTACAGAGACGGAAAGATTGGGAGGGGTGAAAAAAGGAGGAGAGAATAAAAAAAAAAAAAGGGAGCGAGAGAGTAGAGAAATATTCTGGAAATAGACGAACGAGAACAGAAGGAGACAGAGAGTGTGAGACGGAAAGCAACAGAGAGGAGGACACATAGGAGGGAGGGAGGGAGGGAGGGAGGGACGGAGGGTGAGAAACAGAGAGGGAAAAGAGAGCGCGTGGGTCTGGAGGGGCCGCGGAGCAGGAAAAGACCTCTGCTCCATGGGAGCACTCTGATGGGCTTAGCAAGGCCCCGCTTTGTTCACACTGTTGGTCAGCCTGTCAGAATTAAGATTACTAAATAATACGATTACTGCAGCTGCACACTGATAACACACTGCTGCCGATCCCCTTTGTCACTGTCAGAAAACCCGGAGAATAGCAGAGGAGTGGCACATGATGGCATCAAACACACGACAGCACAAACTTACACCACACTGTCACGGGGGCCCAGGCTTCACAACATGGCTTCTCTGGTTCCTGACTTCTGACGGGACTCGGCTGATGTGACACTTTATTTGATGGGCGTCTATACCGAAAAGGATCCTGGGGAGAAAAAAAAAAGAAGAAAATAACTGAGCTAGCGTGTGACATACATCTTAGTTTGTCTTATCTTCTCTCCACTAACTGTTTCACTGTCAGCTGTGAAAGCTGCTGAAAACAAGTGAACAGGGAAACCAGCCTGTATATTACCTGATTGCACATGTGTAAGCATAAACCAAAGCCCCCATGGTGAGACAACTGGCCCCTTATCTTGATGTTTTGCGCTGTATCTTCTGCGTGGGCTATTTGTTTTGTGTTTCTATGCTTGACAGCTTTGACACAGATTCCTGCCAAGTTGACCTTGCAGTTTGAAGTGTAATAAAAGCTGAATTCCCAGGCCATGTTGCACATCGATACATGTTCTTCTAGCAGCTGATAAATGGTCTCCCGCCCCAGAGGAGAGGGGAAAACAAGCAGGCAGCAAAAACGGTTGTCCAGTCCAGCTCAGCGGAAGTAAAGTACAGCCATCTGAAACCCGGAGCTCCTTGAGTCCTAAAAGTAGGGAGCTGAAATCGGGGTCGGGCTGGGCCTAGCCCTTCTCCCATGGGATGTGAAGTAGTCCCACTCTCCTCTCAGCAGGAGCAACCATTTTCCTGCAGAGCCGACGATTCGCTTGGAGCAGGAAAACCGGAAAAGACACATTTAGCATGTGATGGTGTATTACAAGAGAAACAAATAACAAACCAGAGCTGAAGGCACAAAACGAAATCAATGACTTATGACACGCAGCACAAACATGTAGCTTAACGCAGCCCTAAACCAACTTGGCAACCGTTCACTTCAGTTTGTGTTGCCCGTGCAACATATTTGTCATCCAGTGGAGGTTTCATGTGCGCGTCGTGTGCGTTCGCTTCAGCGGTGTTAAATGAACTTCGACCCCGGGCCCTCCTCGTCTGTGCCCCATGGTCACCAAATAACTGTGTGACTCACTGAGTACAACCAGCAGAGCCCCGATCCGAAGGCATCCTCGTTGGATTTCATGCACTCTGCGCTTTGAGTCCAGACATGCAGAAAACAGAAAGCCGCTGTGCAGGAGATGTGACCAAATTATTAGTTGTGCGTTTTGTCTTTTAGCCTCCCTTTCTTAAGTGTTTTTCACAGCAGTTGTATTCAGCGTCAGAACAGCGCGCCCCAGTCATTACACTTGACTTGGTCTAAATCGTGGCAGAAGTGCACCAGTCAGGTCCTTTCAGATCACTGGTCCCATCATGCCTCTGGGTTACGTTTCGTAATTGCTGGGCCACATTTATGTAAACTGAATTTGATTGTGCTTGAGGATATATTTCAGTGGTGATTTCCCCCTTATCTAATTTTTGGCAAAAACACATCTTCACATTTGTTTGCATCATTAATCATTTTACTGTTGTTTGTTTTGTTTTTTTTGTTTTTTTTCGTTGGTGGGAACAGCTGTTCTTACTTCAGCGGCACTGTAATGCTGCTGGCAGGGCATCATGCTCCTATATGAAGCCTTCATTTACAGTCTGATTGCTGGAACCGATAATTGTTCAACTGTTATCAACACTGAGTCCATCATTTCTTCATCAACGTGGGGGCTGTGATTGATTCTGCCGCCATCCCCATGGTGCGTCTTCCATGACAGTTCAGCACCTGAGGTGCCGCCCGCAGCCTCAGCTCCGAAGCGAGTGGGGCCAATTTTGGGATAAGACATCCCATCATACACTGAGCAGCATTTTTCTTCCCACTCCCTTCAATCCTCTCCAGCTTGACCACCAGCGCCAGGCACTGCAGCCTGCACTAAACCTTTGCTCCCCATTGCCTAATGGAGCACAAAAAAATGGCCCTGTTTGCTTAGTCGTTTGTCCAGTCCTGCTTGCTTCAGGCTGGCTGCCCTTGGGGGGAGGCGGGGGCTGAGTGAGAGTATGAATGTGTGTGTGTGTGTGTGTGTGTGTGTGGAGGGTGACAAGAAATGGACATCAGGACACACATGCCCTTTCCATAATGTGCTCCCGGCTGGGCTGTTTGGCTGGCCATAAAGTGAATGCTGCTAATGGCCTCTCAGTTAATGGAGTCATTAAGACTGGATTGCAAGAAGATAAAAGCAATGTGTATAATGTGCATGAGCTGGGGCAGACGTGTGATCATTTGTATACGTGTACTGTCACTGGAACCGCTCACTGTGTTTTTGCCGGTACTTTACACCAAAGGTGGCGGCGACACTGCTGAATTACCTGAAAAGGTCAATATTTTATCAGAGCGATTGCAATGGGGGTCTGAGGCTCAGGTGATCCTTCTCGACCCGGCCGGTTCTAATCAGCTTCAGAAAGTCACCGTGGTAATGTTTCACTGCTCGATTGCTGCTGCCGCCGCCGCCCGGTTTGGAGTGTACGAGTGACAAATGCTGATGGGCCTGATTTGAGGTCATTTCAGGATCTGTCCCTGAGAGAATATGGCAAGGATGGAGAAAGGCATTCTGGGTAGTGTCGCGTGTTGTTTTCATGGTGGCATGACTGCTCATTGAGTCTATGTCAGTTTCTTGATTCTTACCAGAGGGTTAGCTTATGTCACCATGCCCATCATGTTTAAAGCTTCGGCTGTGGCTGGTCCCGAGCGAATCATTCACACTATGTATTGAATTCAACGCAGCCGGGGACCATTGGTTTGCAGGCAGAATTAACCTTAAATCATACAAACATTTAGAATAGAAAACTCATTTAGATCAAACGAATACAAGTCACCACATTTATTTATTCATATTTGTATTTGTCAGCTTGTCTCAAGATGAACTTTTATTCACAGAAATGCAGTGAAAAATAGATATTTTTGTTGTTGTTGTTTTGTTTTTATCACTGTTGTGTTGACAAATATTCCACAGAAATCAGTCTTTGGCAGCCTCATGGGAAATCACCGCATTTATCTGTCAAACGGTGTCAGTTCGCGTATCAGAAGATCAGAAAATACATTTCAGAGTCAAAGAGTGCACCTTTTAATCTTATCAGTCACTAAGCAGGCGAAGCCCGTAGCTGGAAAATGGAGCCTCAGCAGGGGACGTCATACTGCAATCACTGATCAAACCTGTCTGCCGACCCCTGAGGAGGCCTGAGGGGTCGGCGCTGAAAAATGACTTAAACCCGTTTAATTCCTCTGTTATTTTTTATTTTGAGATGAGCCCAAGAGGGGAAATTACAGCGATGAGCATTGTGATCAGCGATGGCGTTATCATCCGTCATCACCACAGGAGTCTTTGTGCAGCTGTAAATGATAACGGATTGATACTGTATTCATATTTCTTCGGGAGTGTTTTCCCAAGATGTTCAAAACTTCATTCAGACAGTGTGACTGCAGAAGTGCAGTGGTGTTGTTCGTAGCAGTGTTAATTGAAGCGTTCTGAAAGCAGACGTTGTACTCCATAAGCCAAAGTAGCTATATTTGGGTAAAAAACAAACAAACGGGCAAATGAGAAAAAAGGAAACGCTTGTAACGTCTGCATGCAGCATCCTTTTCATGCATGCTCCGATGAGTGTAATTTACATTTCAGCGTTTCGCTGAAGCTCCCTCTGAGTGGCAGGTTGAAAGCACACTATCATCATCATTCAATCCAGTTTTATTCATACAGCGTCAATTACAACATCGCCATCTTAAGAGATAAACTCAGTCCCACGTGAGGTAGCTTAGGTGACAAGTAAAGAGTAAATATCCTTTGGGAGAGAATTCTTTTTGGACTCTATAAAGGAAAACGAGATAGGACAGGACAGAAAGCAGCAGTCAGGTTGATAATAGACAGAAGTGATACTCTCACTGCAGACCTGATGGGGACAGAAAACATCATTACAGGTGTAACACAGTGCTATTAGTGTCCCCTCGATCTCATCATCTTGCCTTCACTAATGTGCAGTACTGAGTGCTTCTACCAGAACTCGTAAGTTAGTGACATGAGTTCAGGTCAAAATATAAATTTACTACATCATTTATCAAATGTAAAGGCAATCAAATCAAACAACCAACCAACAAATCTTTATTCATGTTGCACCTTGTTGACAATAAAGTGCAACTCAGAATTGTTCACGGATGATTGATGAAAACACAAATACAATGTTTGTGATTTTGTCCTTACCTATAAATTGGCTCAACATTTAGCAGATCTTGTTCTGGTATTGCAGTGACAGGTAATTCCTCAGCTGGTCTCACAACACTGTTTGTCTTTATTTCTTTATTCATTCACTAACAGATAGTTTCCATTTTGTATTTTCTCAGGTCTTGATATTATCCTAAATCCTTCGGTTTTGCAGTGTTGACTTGGAAACACATTGCTTCCCAAAATACATGTTTATCAAGCCCTATTTCAGTATTTGTTATTATTTTGTTTCCAATTCCATTGACTGGCATTCACGGCGCAATCCAATCTGTCAGTGTCTGACAGGAGCAGAAACATGTGAAATACTTCTACTTGCATGTGTTGTGTACCACGTTGTTGTTCTTCGATCGCAGACCAAAAGCTATCCTTATGCCACAAGTTTGAACTGGAAAGGCTCCCGTAGTCCGATGAGCAATGCAGACAACTCTCGAACTGTGATGTGTATGTTGTGTTCAGTATATACCCCGTGGAGAGGGTCTTTAATCCATGTCCAGCAATCCCTCAAGAAGGAATTAAGAAAAGGCCTGGAACCACACTGGTCTGGTTAGTTTCACCAATCTAAGAGAGTCAAGCTCAAGCAGGCAAATGTGACACAGGTAGAAGTGATCAAACAGCTAAAAATGCTCAAAATAGCTCAAGAACTAAAGCCATTGAAATATCTAAAAGAGTTTGACAAGTTAAAATGGCTTAAACAGCTAAAAACTGCGTAAAAAATGTAAAACAGAAATGTCATCTTAAAAGCATAAGCAGCTAAAGGAAAATGTAATGGATCTGAATTGAAGTTCTTAAATTAGAGAAAACTTGGTATCAGACTTTCAGAGTTTCAGGTACAACTTTCAAAATATGTACGTCTGATTTGGTCGAGTATAAATGTTGCATGTCTTTATCTTTTCTTGTAAGAGAAGTTGGTGCGGTTGTGTGTCGGTGAGATCTCTTTGTCATCAACCTATTCAGGACTTAATTCAGATGACATTCCTGAGCTCCTTGCGTTGATAAAGCAGGTAGAGAAGATGGAGGAATATGTCGCGTTTGAAAGTTTGATTAAAAGGCATGAAAGACTCCAGTAGTGAAAGAAGATTTATCAGAAAATTCGAAAAACTTTCTGCACGAATGTTTATGTAAAAAAAAAAAAAAGGTAAATGCCTCCCTCTTTAGAAGACACATTTTCAAAGATAGCGGGGGTATTAAATCATTACACGATGAGCTGTAACACATAGGGTGGATCTGAAATCTTTCTGGAAGCCTTTCCTCTTCAGCACATCATTAAACCTGTTTGTTTCTGTAAAGTACCTGAATATAACTCTGGGCCTGTGGGCAGACAGATTTTCACTTTTACTTAAACTCTTTCCCGACACCACAGAGAGTTTGGTGTGAAACTGTTCATAATTTATGCATCAATAGGCCCAATTTGGCTTCGACATTAGGGACAACTTAAGATGAGTGTCGCAAACACTATACAGAAAACTATTTCTCCAAATAAATTATTTAAAAGCCTTGGAAATTGTCCAAGTTAAAGATCCAGCTCGCCTTGGCTGCTTTATAAATTCAGATCGACTGTTGCCATGTTTTTTGGTGACATTTAGAGGTTTGTACTTTGTCTGCCCTCCATTTATTAACCTGCAGTTTGTAATAATAAAGTCATTGTACTTTTTTAGGGAAATGTCACTCTGATCTGTCGATGTCATTGCAGTGGGCTGGAATAACGCAAATTTTTGTTTGGAGTTTGAGGTAATTCAAAGACTGTATTGTGATTAAAATATGACATTTACAACTTGGTGAGGAGGCCATTGCGTAGAGTTCTCATTTCCATCTCTCACATTTTATTTGTCTTTACTCCAGTAGCAGAAATATCTAAAAATGTAAAATAATAAAACAAAAGCCAATACACAAGCAAAATACATTCAAATATACAGCTCACACATGAAATCGTAGACGGTTTTAAAAGCAAGGAGAAGAGGTGAATTTTAAGACTAATGTTCAGTGCCAGATTTTTTTCATCACCGACAAGCTGCAACCATAAAAGCACGTTTCCCTCTGAGCTTAAGCAGCTGATCAGCAAACATGAGGAGAGCAAGTGTATGGATGTAGTGGCTCGGAGAGCGAGGGAGGAAGGGAGGGAGGGAAGGGCAAGAAATCAGTGGAGGGTATACCTATTATTTCCTAATTAAAACACATTTATAGAAGTGAATTTATTTTAAGTGTAATTGAGATGAATTACATCAGTAGAGGACGTGTAAAGACTTCCCAGATATTTCAATCATCATCCCAACAGCAGGAGCAGAGCTGGGAATAATGAGATCTCGTCGCATTCAGGCAAAATTACACCTTGAGACAAATCGTGTTCAGTTTAGCTCGAGCTCTTCTTCCTCCGCACTCTGAAAACATCTGCTCTGCCCTTCCATTATGTCCTCTCCTTTCTCAGCCAGCCAGGCGTCTTCCACGCAGCCCAAACTGTGGTCCGCTGATCTATCGCTCATGAAATACAAGAAACAGCTGAATCTTCCTCTCATTCCTAAAACATAAGGCCGGATTTCATCATGACTTCCACACTTTGCCCCGTGTCTCTTTTCTTTCCACAGCGCTGGTATTTTGAGATTGTGAGTCAAGAGCCTGAAATCAGCACCACTAATCACAAGTATTAACATGCGAGTCAGTTCCAGCTCAGCTGCCGCAGTCCAAATGTTGATGTGACAGTTGATTACGGGTTACTGCCTGATTTTTAAACTGGTGCATATGTAATTGACTCAATGAAACATTAGACTCCAAATGTGCTGTGATCACGTCGACACGTAACCGAATATAAAAATAAAAAATAAAAACACAACAGATGTGATTAATTAAGCCATTTGTTGTTTTATGGGCCTTCCATTTCTACAAATGTGTTTTGGATCTAGAAGAAGGAAAAAAAAAAATATGGCAGCATATTTTCTGCTGAGTTGAAACCTTGGCTGTGATTAAAATCCCAAACGGTCGCCCCCTGCTGCAACCACTCGCACACAAGTGTCACTAAATGGTAGAATATTATCTGCATGGTCGCATTAACTTTCACATTAGCGTGGATGTAAAACGGTAGCCTGTGAATAATGTAAATGCAGACACCAAGGGAAGGCGGTGTTGGCTATAATTATGCTCATATGAAATGTGCGTGACGAGAAGTAAAAATGCTCCTCGATGGAAAACGAACTCTTAATAATGTGACGCCTTCCTGGAGGCGACCATCTTTAAAAAAGAAACTTGACATTTGGTGCACGTGAAACATGATGCATACTTAAAATAAAAAAAATAAAAAGGTTTTTGTCTCTTTTCTTCAGTTTTATTTGATATAATCCAGCGTGTTGTTGGTCCAGTTTGATTCCAAGTCCTGAGCTTTATGGGAATCTTACACTTGATTCATTTTTAAGTCCCTTTTCTCTGAGTTGCACTAATCTTCCAACAAACGCAAAAAAATAATAATAATGCTTCAAGGAGGATGACTGAGATTGAGACAAAAATATTAGCAGCAGCCTGTTGGGTGGCATTGTGGTATTATAATCCAGCTGGTATGTTAAGGTTTGTGTTATTGTGTCCAGGGTCATATTTGAGATGTTTCTGCACCAGTAATGAGATTTCCTATAGATCTTGATGACATATCCATTTGATTTTGATGTTTTCGGCACAAGGGGACATCAAACACGCGTATGACAGAGTTTTGATCAGGGACCAGAACAAGACGTTCACGCCACTGAGCAAGTTTCTTTTTTTATAATGGTCAAATAATTTCAAATAGACATTCAATCATATTACAGCCCATCTCAGATTCTCATGACACACATGCTTTGTCTCACAGGCAATTCGTGTCCTGCAGGTTTTAGCTCTCTCCCAGCTTCAATCTGATGTTGACGTCATCGTCAAGCTTCTGCAAAAGCCAAGTAATGAGGCCCCTTATTCCATTCATGTGTGTTGCAATTGGGAGAAAACTAAAACATGCAGGACGCCAGCCCTCGAGGCCCCGAATTGGGGAACCCTGCCTGAGATTCCTTAGTGCACACTCAACACAGACTGCGCTGTGGCTGAACTCCAACAAAGTTGTTGTTTTGAGGACCATAAATCACTGCACCCTACAAGCTGTGGAAAACTTCTTCTTGAAAATTATGTTTGTTTGTTTTTGTTTTTTTATCAGCTGAAAGTTGCCTGCTGGAGGCGCTACAGACTTTCAGCCGTTACCCTGATCTCTTTTATCGCCTTCCAATTTGTATGGCCGTTGCCTGTGCGAACGTGCACATGCGTGTGCGATGTTAATACATACCATGCTTCTATGGATGCTGCGTAGGTGTTTTTTTTTCCTTTTCTTCTTTATCTGGCAGAGTCAGGATGAGTGATCTATCAATACGAGAGCTGTATTCTGCTGCCGTGTGTGTTTACGCTTCCTTTGAATTCACGACATGATGAAAGCCCATTGGGGGTTTTCATTGGTGTACTCTGCCAATGTCATGGTTAGCGTTGGTGTGCGGTAGATGCCAGAATCAATGTATTTCACGCGAGCTGAGCTGTGGTCATGCTGAGAGGCACAAAGAGCTTCAGACTGCTCATGAGACAGTCTTTGATCCAGAGTAAAACAGACTGAAAGAGCACGTACTCAACTGATCCACACAGGCGATACCCGCCTATTAGTACCTGCCGTCAGCCTCGGCTCTGCCGTCAGCAGGCCAGCGGAACAAAACTGTGATAAAAAAGTCAGAAGGATAATGTGGGGGAGACACAACATAATGTGCGTTTTATTTAAAAGCTTCTAAGTTCAAGCTGTTTAGCGTTGGGCATTAGTGAGGAAATTAGGGATTAGGCATAGATCGGAGGATTTGAATATCAGGTGCTATACTGACTTCACTTTTACTCAATGCTATCTAAACTTCCAATAATGGATTGTTCAAGACTCTTGGGAGAAAGCTCAAAACACTTGTTCACTCATGAATGTGTTTTGGCAGTAGCATTTAAAACCAGCTGCATATTTAAGCACCAAGCTCATATTGAGTGACGTTCATGTGGAGTCACACGTCTGGGCACCTGATGAATTTAAGATGAATATTTATTCCGGTTTTTTTTGGAGGAGAAAAAAAAAGTTTTGGGCTTTAAATACAGCTTTTTAGCTGCCAAATGATCCATTATGTTTACCAGCTTGTTGCTAACAATGTGTGATTAGTCTCTGGGTGCTGAGCAGGTAGTAATGATGGTTTTGTGCCTCTTTGCTGAAAGCTGCTGCCTGCTGTTTGTGAAGACAATGCTGGTGAGAGCGAACCAGAACTGGAAAGCCAATGCAATGAGCGGAAAGAGGCTCAAGTGCTCCTCAGGGCTGAGGCAAAACAGCAGAGTCGAGTATTAATCTTGCTTTCCAGCTCAACCGGAACTTGGAAATCCAAGTTTTTTTTGTTTTTTTTTCAGCGTAGCGGTGTGGAAGTGAGGAAAGATGCAACTCTGTGAGATCGGGATTCATTGGGGCAAACTGGGGCAAAAAAGGACTCTGGGTTCAGTTTTCAGGAGGGCGGCAGACAGTGTGACATGTTAGTATAAAGTGGGGTGATAATATTTGGATTCCCTAAAAGAGGACCCGTGGCTCCATCTCGAGATGCATAAATGATACTTGAATTTCACTCAATGGTGACCTTTAATTTCAAAGTAGGCCTTATCTGGATCGAACAATTATTGTTATTCTTTTTTACACAATCTTTGACTGTAACCAAAGTTAGTTTCAAATGGACTTCTGAGAGATTTGTCAACATCCTTTATTATTTATATGCATCATTATAATCTCCCTTTGACAATCAAAAGTTCAGAAGTCACTGACAAACAATGATAGAAAACATGCTCGTTTTGTACAATAAATTAAAATATAACAACCAAATCATAGCGCTCTCGTCAACATCATTAGACTTGTTTTAATTTTCAAGTCTTAATTTCCTAGAATTTCACTGACTCCTACACACAGCCCTGCTGCAGTCTTGCTGCTCGTGGATGAAACTGGGTGTATTTTTAAACATGTATTTTATTTTATTTTTTTTTACTTTTTAAGAGATAACACAAGGACAATCTTACTGAATTTGTTCTTACTGCTGTCTGACTTGCAATGTTGTAGTCAAACTGGAAATCCAAAAGCCATTTTTCAAAGGATGTGATCTAAGTTATAAATGCAGAGAGCAGCGTAAAAATCTATGTCTACAAGTGGGCTCATCATAATATAATTTAGTTTCTCATCCATCATTGCTATAAAATATAATTTTTGAATCCATCCATCTTTTGGATTGCTACCCAATAGGGTCACCGGGTGGTGGAGCCCAGCTGGTGAGGGCAGGGTACACCCAGGACATGTGGCCAGTTCAACACGGGGCAAACAGAAAATCACACACACTAATTTAGAGTCACAAATTAACCCCAGTTGCATGTTTTTGAACCAGAGCAAATACTATCCTTCCACTCAGGACCCTCACGACGTCAATGTGGCAACAACTACAAATGTAATGACAATAACTCATCAGAAAGTACGTTCTTTTTGTAGTATGTTCTTTTTCGAAACTCTTGTATTTTGAGAAGCCAATTAACAAGTTATACATTCTTTTGCCCCGTTCAGAGTTGTTGTTTTGCTGATAATGTCAGACCTTTGCCCGCTCTGAAAAATGAGAAGAAAGCATGCCGCCTTCATTTGCACAGCCTGAAGAAGTGCCGGCCTCCTGATATCGTCGTTTTTTTCCAATTTTGCCATCCAGCCTCAGTGGGACATAATCGGTTGCTAGCAGTTGGCCACTGGCACTTGCCGGTGATATTCTGTCTACGATAATAACAACGATGTCTCATGAGGGGATAACCTGCCTTATTGCTCAATGGATTTACATACAGCAGGTAATCGTTGTGGCCGCGGGCTATCTGTGACTGATGGTGTGTGTCAGCACTGTACATGCAGCCTTTGTTTTCATTTGGCAATCAGGCCTGTCGGGCCATGCTGCTGCAGAGATCAATGTGCCATTCGGATGACTCTGGTGTGTGTGTGTGTGTGTGTGTGTATATGTGCGTGCGTGCGCGCGTGTGTAATTCATCTAAATGCTTACCTGTGGGCTATCATCTTCGGTGCCTCCGTGTATCCATCTCACTCAGCGTATTGCTGTGAAGCGGAGAAAACATAAGGCGCCTTTCGAGAGGGACCACACCATTACGATAGTTAACCTGATTTACTTTTCCACAGTGGCTTTGATTTTAAAACACTGTTGTACAATAATCCATTTTAAAAGAAAACCCAAATTCAAAAATATGCTAATGAGAGGAAGTGTGTGTGTACAAGCGTATCCTGCGAGGCTCCTTCACTGAGGGGATGTCGGAGGCGGGTGGGGGGGAAGCGGGGGTGGGGGGTTGGGGGGGGGGGGGGGTGCACGGGAGAGGAGATAGGAAGCGATAGCTCAGCAGAAAGGTGTAAAGTCCTCCGGTGGCAAACTAATCTGCCAGGCTTAGGGCGGCTGGTTCCCTCCATGCTCTTGCGGAGAAATGGGGAGAAGCTCTATCGGGCTTACCTTTTATGCTGCCTGGGCCACGGCCACAGGGGGGGAAACCCAAACACATTGATTAGCCGTCACCAGGGGGTTTGAGTAGAGGGGGTGCTCTAACTGCCTTGCCTCAGCCTCCCTCCATCACCTCCACCAGCTCAGGCCACGGCTTTCTCACGGAAACACGAGTAAAACAACCAGAAGACATTATTCCTGCTCTGTGTCCACTAATAGGATGTTTCTTGGTAATATCGTGATTTACGTGTAGTTCATAACCAAAACTCCCAGATCATTCCAAAAAAGTAAATAACTCCCAGAAAATTGCAAGTCGTTTTTTGGCAATCCCTGATATTTCTGCAGGATAACTTCCTAAGCTTAGAAAAGACTCACCAATGTGTCACACATGTTTACCTCAGTACTGTCAAAAACACAGTCACATTGAAGAACCACCAGATACTGAAAGCTGAAGATAACTTGAGAAAAGAGGCTGAAGCTCTCACTCATTGCACTTCTTTTTGACAATTCGACAGCGGTGAAATCAAAATAATTCCAGTGGAATCTAGTGATGAGAGGGTAAAGAATGAAGTGAAAGAAGAATGAAGCAAATGTGTCGAACAAGAACAATCGACACAAAGAAAGACAGGAATCAAACAAACAGGCGAGCCCAGAACAGCCGTGTTTTGTTTTCGCTCTGATCATAAGCCAAAATCTGGGAGTGCACGCGTGCACGGACGAGTTTGAGTGTGTCTCGCGTACGTGCGTGTGTGAGCGTGTGTGTGTGTGTGTGTGTGTGTGTGTGTGTGTGTGTGTGTGTGTGTGTGTGTGTGTGTGTGTGTGAGTGTGTGTGTGTGTGTGTGTAGAGCGTGCGTCCACGGCAGCTGCTGAGTTTCTGTGTTTATCTGTGTGAAAGCTTTACGGTAAATAAAGCTTGAGTCCTGGCAGAGAGACAGGTGCAGCGGGTTGGGCCAGAGAAGAGCTACTGTAACTCAGGGAAGAGAGAGAGAGAGCGAGAGAGAGAGAGAGAGAGTGAGAGAGAGAGAGAAAGAGGAAGAGAGAGATAGAGGAAGAGGAAGAGAGCAACTCCCTTGAAAGTGCCAACCGGACAGTCTTTTGAAGTGGCCCACATTGGCATAACATGAATAAACATGAGCAGTGTCTGCTTTCGAGCAAAGCACGGCTGAAGGTGTGATGCTCATTAGGGAGCAAGAGGCCATGTTGATAAAAGAACTGGAGACACGATCATACACTGCACTGAGAAACCGGGCAAGTTCGTGTGCTACTATTTATCATTTAGCCCTCTAATCGTGTGTGCATTGACGGAAATGACTGGAAACACTAATTAAAAGGAAAGTCTAGACATGAAAACATCACAGATGCTCTACCGTACTGGATTCAATTCTCTTTACTTTAAAATTGCCCACTAATTATATTGTCAGTTGCCTTATGATTGTATTTTATCTGCACATATTAAGAAAACCATTATAATAATCTTAAACAGTTTCACTGTAATGTCATTTAAATTATAAGATTCAATTTTGCAGTTACGGGAAACAAACCTATTCTGATTATTTAAGTGCAAATTATGAGACTCTCCCAGCATTGTAAGTCATAGCTCATCTATAGGCACTTGTGATATTAACCCAGTGCTCCCCCAAGCCTGAGAAGAAGAACCAGCACCTTTTAAATAAGTGCACACCGCTCGATGCAGCCACGGTGTGATTGGAAGCCCAGTGTGGTGAACTAATACACTCACTGGAGCTCGACAGCCTTCAGTGCAGCAGACTGCTGGTTATGAATAACCCTGCGCATAACCAGCCCCCACCCTGCCCCTCGCCCCGTCACTGAGGGTGAAACACACCAGTTTCCCTGCCATTCCATCAGTGTTTTCGGCTGCGCTGTTCATTTTCTCGAGCAAACTGAATACATGCCAAGGCATAGAGTTCATCTGAAAGCATTAGAGGAATCAGTAACAGCCCTTAAGTCTTTCTGAGGCGGATCGGGTGCAGATTAAGCAACATTGGTTTAAAGGAGACGGGAGGGGAAATGTGTTTTGGTCTTATAGGCATCTGACAGCTCCTCCATAATAGTGAGCTAATCCGTTTTATGCACTGGGCGTATGTCTGTGGCTTTTATTCCTACACACCACACGACATCATCCCAACACACAGAGATGAACCTCGAACACACACACACACACACACACACACACACACACACACACACACACACACACACACACACACACACACACACACGCACGCACATTTTAGCCTTCATGGATGAAATGATGAACGGCCCCTGAACTGTGATCGTTTCTCTACTTGCCTCATCAGAGAGACTTGACATATGTCAAAGCCGCTGGAGCTCAATGAATGTTGTCCCCCGACCAAGAACCCGAGCAGCAAACATTACTCCAAATCCCGCTGGTTGGTGGAGGTGTTGAAGGAAAGCGTAGGTCCACGCCTGCTCCGGCAGTGGGAGCGGCTCAGACACCGAACCGACTCATTGTAAGTGCTAATGACAGATGTCCTTTCCTGTTGAGTTTAGGGTATAAAGACGCAGCCAAGTGTCTGACATCTCCAGCGCTGCAGTGTGCAAATATTCTGTAGGATGAGGAGCCTTATCTGCGGCGCCGTGCTTGTTCAGCTGATTAAAAATTAATTGATATCTGACATTTGATATCCATTGTTGAATCACTTCAATGACATTTGATGTGACAGACTCAATTTAGCCAGTCAGCTTACACGGGAGTGAGAAGTCATTTTGTCCCTTCTGCTATTATCTTCCTCATCGCGCCTTGTGATTGCGCAGACCAATTAAAACAAATTAACCTCCCATCCAGTTTGCCCTTCTGCCACCAAATTGTTGTGTCATTTATAGAGTATTCCAGTTGCTGAGAGCTCACTCTTTGTTTTTTGCTCCTCTCTCCGAGGGGCTGTCGAAAGTAATAATTGTGTTTCTTGCCGTGCGATAATGTGATGCTCCCTGTTCCTTTCAGGTCTGTATTGAAATCTCGATCCTGTCCCTCTGTAGTGGCTATCTCCCTCTGTATCTGAAGAACTGATGGTATCTCCATCCCTCTGTGAATTTCATCCTCTCCAGCTGAATTATCCATCCTCTCCCTGTTGCTCTCTTTCTCAACTTTCAATATTTCCTCTCGGGATTTGCTATCTTACCCTGTAATCTCTTTTTCACCAATACATTTCGTCCATGTTGCTCCCTGTGTCTTTCCCTCCTCCCTATTGTCACACCTCTCCTTCGTGTCTCATATCCTGCCTCAATCACTCTCTTCTGCCTCGGTCCGGTCCTGTTCGGTATCCCACAGACACTTTTCCCTGTGTCTGGCCAGGAAGCATCAGAGTGTAACCCGCTAAATTGGACTGTTATGGTGAGGCAACACACACGCTTGAGAAACTCTTGAGTTAATGGACAATTTACCTCACCTCATTGTTATAGCCTTTACATTCATTAAGCCCCCTCTGCTCTCTTTATCTTTCTCCCACTCAGTCTTTTATTTCTTCATTCTCGGCTATCTTTCTTTTCCCCGTGTGTCTTCATTGTAAATGTTGGGCTGTGTCCTTCCCGCCTCTGCTGCCTCCGTCTCTTGTGTTTGGTCTTTCCCCTCGTTCCCCCTTCGGCCTGAGCAGTCCAGTTTGGTTTCTCCAGCCGGCTGGAGTAAATGGTAAAATAATGGTAACGGCTAGCCATAAATCAAATCAATTGAAAAACATCACCATTAGAGTCTCCCTCTCATTCCCTCCCTCATCTGCTCTTTTCTGTGCCCTTCACCTTTGTTCCATCGGGGAATGAGGGAGGGAACAACGACTATTAGCCGGTGTTCTGGGGGAAACAGAGGCTTCCAGAAGACGTGAAGGATAATGACAAATAAATACGGCACATATGTTTCTGTGTACCTGTGTGCACTTCTTCCTGCACACATTTGTGTGTTTGTTGACTTCAGAGAATAACTGGTATATGGATGCAATGTGCACCATCCTGACCTGAAGCTTAGAGGAGAGGGATCATGCGGAAGGAAGGATATCCTTGTGTCAGCATATCCTCAATCCGTTGACTGTGTGTATATGGCAATGCATGTATCTCAAGCTTCAGGCGGGGAAGAGAAAAATGCGTCACAGTTCGACGGTGCAACATGGCAAAAGAAAAGAAGTAATACATTGAGCGATAGACGGCGGCGTTGCGGCGGTAACCAATTTGCAGCAATGGGTTGACTGTGAAGCAGCGCATTAGATGTGATAGGACACAGACATACATAACACAGACAAATTCCTATCTTAATTTAAAAACAACAGTATTGACACGCAAAATCATGCCGATAAACGCTCACTTACAGCAGCCGTTAAAACCGCAGTGCGTTGCTGAAGGTTTATTGGACCAATAAACTCCGGCATCAGACAGGCCTGTCTGGATTTGGTTGCTGTGGTGATGCTTGCCAAAGTACATATCAGAGAGCAGCTGTGTAGGATGTATTTTGATCCTTCAGTTCAATAAAACTATCAATTATATATAAATGTCATGCCCTTCATAAATTACCTGAGGGGTTGATTCACCCAAATGATATTTGTCTGACTTTACTTTTGGTGACATTAACGCAGGCAGCACCCAGTGTTAAAGAAATCCACTAGAATATTAGCTTCAATTCTGCTTTTTGTACCCAGACTACTAACTACTTACATTGAAAAATACATATAAATATTTAGTAACAAAGAAGCAAAGCCTCTTGGATTTTCCATTAATCCAATTAGACCCCACAAAATGTCAGTCAAAGGTGCATTATCATTATTCATCATTCATCATTTTTCTCAGTTTTATAGATTTAAATGGTTTCATTCACACAAATAAAGTGGCAGTAACATTTGATCACACGTTTCAGTTGAAAAGTAACAAAAATAAAATATACGTTAAGGTGAAATGTGGTGGAAACCCCCCCCCCCCCCCCAAAAAAAAAAAAATCAACAAATGCAAAGGATATATGCCTCACACTGAATTTAAACTAATTCACAGTTGCGTTGAGTGTATGTGCACGTTCTTAACTTCCCCACACTTGACTGAACAACTCATGCCTTTACGCATCCTGACAGATACGCACCCGTCCACGCAAAGGCCACACTGCACATAGGTGCTGACGGCTGTCATGTTAATATGCCAGGGAGGCTGGAGGATTGGGATGCTACCCGCTTGATGTGTAGGGGAGGAGAAGGAAAACTTCCATTCTTAAATCATTTATCCAGCTTTTCCAGAGGAAAAAGAAAAAAAAAAGAAAAACAGACACTTGCAGAATAATTAAGTGCAGAAAAAGCCTTTTATTTTTCTCTGACAGCCAGAATCACCACAGAAAACAAAGCTGGTAAATAATTCACAGTTACTGTTTATCGAATTTCACACAAACTGTGTTTTTATCCCCTCTAATGGAAGCTGCAGGCGAACTAAACACCTAAAGCAGTAATTCAAACATAACTCATTTGCTTGGCCAAGAAACACATTATATGATATTGCAAAAAGCCTTGTCCACTGTGTGAGCAGCACGAATACTTTACCATGCTACAATATCAGGCTTTCAAGTAATGTTTAACAGCTCTTTGTTGCATTTCTTTTTTTAAAACTGGATTTAGGAAAATAGAGACTCCAGAAAACACAGCCAGATAGAAAACCCAAGGCGGCATTCATTTTGCCAAATTTATCGGTAAGTCTTTGTCTTTGGAGTCTGTTGTCTTGTCATAATGGAGACGAATACATCCCAGATCCAGGCATATGTTTATGTAGGGTTTGTTTCCAAATGATACAAATACAGAAACAGCAGACTGATGGGTTTTTTTTTTTCCAATTATTTTTTCCATTTTGCACACTACTGATACTGAATAATTAGCTCCTCACCATTTTAAAATTTCCATTTGTTTATTTACTGTTATCATATTTTAACGGTGACTTGGCCCATTTTCTTTCTTTAAACACCCACTTTGAACGGTATCAGATGAACCATTGTCGTTGCCTTCGCAAGCTCCATTCTTTGTGCCAGAGATGCAACACGACGCAGAAAAAAACAACCTCCCTCAGAGGCTTTGATTCACTTTGACATGACAGCATCACACACGTTGCAGGTTTGTCAGCAACACATATATGATTCAAATTTTCTCAATCCACTTCATCCCGACGGTCGATGAGTCCTGGAAACTGTGGAAGCTTCATTCGTCATGTTAAATAAACCAGTGAAACAACCTGAGCCTTGTGATATGGTGCGTTAATGAGAAAATGCTACACTGTGATCACAAAGTGATGGACGGGACCATCGGCAGTACTCAGGTAGGCCGTGTTAGTATCTGGGGCAACGCAGTGTGCCAAAAAAAAGAAAAAAAAATAAAGAAAAAGATTCTCCACAATACTTACACTGATGAGTTTATCTCAGGTAGGTTGGAAACACGGCTTCAGACGCTGCCGCCTCAATCTTTCAGCACAAATGGAGATTTCGTTTAACCAGGCAATGTTTTCCAAAGCTTCATTATTTTAATGAGTTTGTGCAAATTGAAAGTTCGGTTTCGCTGGCAGGAGTGAAACCGTGCTGTGATTTTGCTGCTGTAGTCCCTCTGGTGCACAACATGCAGGCACAACAGGTGAAAATCAGCTGCTGTGCACTCGGGAGAGGTTTTCTTTATACCTTGGTTGCATTGGGCGGCGTTTGACTGACTCTACTTGGTCTGTCATTGCATCTCATTGTCCTTGAACTTAAGCAGGTTGTCCTGAACATGTTTGCCCTGAAATATTGGGCTGCTCCCATGTGATTAAATCATTAGATATTTGCATTAATGAGGAGTTAATCTTCCAAATGTTGTTGTCTCAGTGTGTTAGCGGCTCAGTTTGTCAGCAGTTGGTGGTAGAATCTCCTTCCCTTTCCTAGGAGACTCTGACAGTCATGAATAGCTTTCAAAGCTCTCGCAGAGCGTGAAAGAAAACCACTGATAGGCGTAATGGATCTTCACTGTCATGCTACAACCGCACTATTCTATTTTATTTTGTTTGAGGTTTGAGACTAAAGGCATTGGTTATGTTTAGAAACCGATTGGGTTTAAGGTCAAACACCTCAGTAGCATTATTACAAAGTTATTGTTTGGTTTCTGCACTAAAGCTTAATAGGATACAATCGGGGAGTCTGAAATCACCATATTAATTACAGTCATTAATTTCCTTCTGCTTTTACATGTTTGAACAGCAGTTTCCTCGGTCGCTGTCTTGACCTTGGTTTCATCTCTTCTTCCTCCTGTGTGCCCAGATTGGTGGAGACTTGGGTACTTTTATCATGCTGTGTTGTTTCATCTTGGGTTAGTTAAGTCACTGTGTGTGTGTGTGTGTGTGTGTGTGTGTGTGTGTGTGTGTGTGTGTGTGTGTGTGTGTGTGTGTGTGTGTGTGTGTGTGTGTGTGTGTGTGTGTGTGTGTGTGTGTGTGTGTGTGTGTGCGTGTGTGTGTGTATATAAATCAAAGCTATCATCTTGCTTTGAGTTAAATCTGAAGAAACGTGAAAATGGAACTTGATTCAAACCTAAATCTGCTCCTTCACCTTAACCTGAGGCTGATGTGGTTCGTCTCCATCAAGAGGTGGCCTCTTCCAGTCCTGGAGGTTCATCGTCACGCATTTTTTTATGTTTTAGACAACAAATTCAATGAATGTCATCAATGATTTCTGAGTATAGTCATTTTAAAAAGTACCATTATGAATAAAAATGAGCTATTTTTTTTTTTTTTTTTTTTTAATGTTTCTCCGTATTTGCATGAGGAGATTATTTAAAGTTTGGTTTGAGTTGAGATTTGAGATTTGATACAGTTTGTTTCCTGCTTTAATCACAGAATAATAAACCATCACTTATCGCTCTGGAAATCATTTGGGGTATTTTATTTCTGGTTTGAGAATCTTATTATTATCCATCATGCCATTGATTCTTGCCTCATTTCTCAGTCCACATATTGAATAATCAGCTTTGGGCTGTGATTCATTCCCAAAATGTGAATAAACAGGGCTGTGGAGCCGAGGCCCTCCCATGTAACTGTGGATTAGATAGATAGATAGATAGATAGATAGATAGATAGATAGATAGATAGATAGATAGATAGATAGATAGATAGATAGATGGGGTGTTGTTTGGAAGGATGAAGGAGGGGAGAGAGATCAGGTTTGATAAGACAAAAGGAGGAAGTTTGTGATCAGATGAAGACGCTGTAAAGGTGTGGGGGGGATTGTTGGAAAGAAAAGAGCACATGGGGGGGGATGACTCGTCCTCCATCCAGCAGGAGTGTGGTCTTCTCCAGCCCCTGCGGCACTGTCTTCCCAATCTCCATCCCTTAATCAAGAGGAAGAACAAAGATATGCATGTTATTAAAAATCAGGGCCGTCAAAGGGAGCAAGGGAGCAGGGGAGAGGGAAAGAAATAAATAATGGCATAGTAGAGTATAAATATAGTGATATCCTCCAGGCATGTTCTATCTATCGTACTTTCTTCTTCGGCCAAGAAGGAATTCTTCAGCCTTTCGCCTCTCCCTTTTAAATAAGAATGAAATGGTTGATATTCATTGTCTGTCTTCACTCTGGCTACACGTCCTCCCTCTCTATTTTTGCTCAGACTGTCCATCTCTCGCTCTCTCTCTCTCTTTCTCTCTCTCTCTCTCTCTCTCTCTCTCTCTCTCTCTCTCTCTCTCTCTCTCTCTCTCTCTGTCTCTCCCTCTCTCTCTCTCTCTTTCTCTCATTTCAATGCTTCTGTTCTGCGACTGTCTCTCTCTTACTGTCTTATTAGCTTTGTTCTCGTTCCCTGCCTCTCACCTGCGCTTCATTTTTCTCTCATGCTCCCCTCCTCCTCCATCATTCCCTTATTTTGTGTGATGTCAAGCTAATCACTTCGCCATTGTTTCCCCCTGCGTCTCTCCCTCTGTCTGTGTCTCTGTTTGGGGAGAAAATGATTGTGGTGGATGGAGTACAAGGTGATTTGTGTGTGTGTGGGAGGTGATGATGAGGATGATGATGATGATGATGATGATGATGATGATGGCATGCTGTCAGACAGGTGAAAGGTGAGGAAAGCGCGGCCGGCTTCAGACAGGCGTCGGCGTGTCACGTCTTATCAGAGGTATTTAGAGCAGGACGTGTTGCCGCGCTGTAATTTGTGGCTCGGTATGAAATTACACAATATTTACAACTTGGGGATAATTAGGGGGCGACGACGAGCTATCACGGTGTCACAGAGGACACGGGCACAAATAATTACCTCTCACATGTTTGGATTTAGTAAGACTTTAGGATTTAGCATATTAATCTGTTATAAACTAACACCAAAGCTGCAGTGCTGTAGCCGTACTGCTCACACTCAGTCTGGAGGAGCGAGAAATTTACTACAAAAACAGCCCAAAGTCAGACTTTTCTGCTTGATATTTTGCACGCGATTCCCACAATGCAATTCACAAAGGAAATGGAGGAGTTGCTCACGTGTTGCATCATATCCTGTTGATACAAAAAAGGTGAATTACATTGATTTTTTTTGTTTCCCCAGCTGCAACAGCCATTACAGTTAATATGTTGGCTGCATTCACACGCTACCAATGAAAGCCGTTTGGCACTGTCACCAGCACCGCAGCTCCATGTAAGTCTTCTTCTCCCCTGAGAGGGAACAGCCTATCAAACTCCATCTGATCTTCTGAGTTCATCTGAGTCTTTAAAGAGTGACGAAAGAATCACTCCTCTTGTGAATACCTCTGCACTTAATGAACTCGGGTGATGAAATAAAAAGCATAAACAAAACAAAAAAGAAAAAAAAAAAGGGGGCGCTCTTTGTATTATCTGTCGACACTTGCGTCCCATCAATCTCAACCTCATGGCACTTGCTCAGGATGTCATCCGCTTCCTTTATAGTAGTCAGGTGCAGATAGATAAAGAAAAGAAAGATTGATACTTCCAATATCAAAACTGTCGGTTTTAGGAACAAGTCTTATCATTAAAAAAAAATGTAATCCTTATAAAGTGTTGTACAAACGTGGATTTTTCAACACTTTAGCGGGACTTACTCCTTGCAGGAACTTCTGCCTGTAGAATAGTGAGTTCACACTGTATAAATAATCTCTGCAAATGCTCAGTGATCTCAAAAGCATCAAATACAACTAGCAAGCAAGCAAGACTAATACGGCCCACGGGATGGCTTTGCAAAGAGTGAAACTAACAAAGAAGACGTTACCTGCAATTTTTCAATGAATGTAACTGCTATCATTAATTTGCCCACTGGGGATTGCACTGTTTCACTCAGAATTAAAGACAAAAAGAAACAAAATGGAACAGCAGCTGGCAGCAATGCTCGTGTCCATGGCATCATTGATTTGGCTGGAAAAGGTAACGTGATATTAAAATAGCATTAGAATCAAACCCGGACTGTAAGGGGAGGATTGTGAAAACTTGGCGATACACTATGGTAGGATGAATTTAACATGTTTTATTTATTTATTTTTAAATATACAGCAATTGCATTTTATTTATTAAAAGAACGCAAAATGTTAGAGATGTCTCTATAGCATTAAACTGTCATTTTGTTGGTCCGGTTCAATCGCTTCCCTTGTCTAAAATGAATTTGACAACTTGAGTAGAATCACGAGGATGCAGGTTGATCATTGCAGAATGGAATCATGCCATGTGTGAATCCTCTAGAAACAGGTTTATAAATGAAGCTTATATGATGTGTGAGGCGAAAATAGAAAAAAAAATACTGATATACTTATAATAATGAAATAGCCCACTTTTGTTTGCTTATTTCTCTGAACACATTCATCCTTTGAGCTCAGGCCAGGTGTGATACCAGCTTTGGTTTATTTGCTGTTATTGCCAAGGTCAGGACTTTTATGTTGCTTTTCCAAGGATGCCTCAATTCATTTATTTTAACTTTTTACACAGTCACTTGATGGCATGGTGCAGTTTTATGCTTTTGTTATTTTTAATCTCAAGTGCAAACCTAAACTGGTAGCCTAGTAGCTGTAAACAGCCAAATCTTTTAACACACTCAGTTCTCTCATAAATCCAAGATGTGCTGCTTTGTGTGAGATTATATATGCCTGCCTGTGGTCTTAGAGTTCATGCAGTGACTTTCACTCCCGACGTGTGAGAGCTGGCAGCACCGGTTTACATGAATGCATTCACTGGATGTGTTTTGTGTGGCGATGTTGCTTTAATCACCGCGAGAGGCCTGCTTTAAAAATAATTCAGCAGAAGGTGGGAGGCATCAACCAGAGGGAGGGAACATCCCTCCATCCCCCTCGGCAAACAGCACGCTGGGTATCGCACATCATTGTTATCTTGTACAAAACTCTCAGATTTATGTCGCCTTGGATGAAATCGTCC
Organism: Blennius ocellaris; assembly: GCF_963422515.1. Classification (NCBI taxonomy): domain Eukaryota; kingdom Metazoa; phylum Chordata; class Actinopteri; order Blenniiformes; family Blenniidae; genus Blennius; species Blennius ocellaris. Next base: position 13,955,923 of record NC_137657.1, read on the forward strand.
GTGTTCCATTTACTGTGTGCGTGAGGCTCACGTGGCTTTAAAGCGGGGTGAAGCCCCACCATATAAGAATAATACCACTACTAATAACGCGTTTCAAATGAACAAACATTAAAACAGAGGAACATCATAAAACAAGTAATAAAACACATCATAAAAATAAATTAGTACTATATATTAAAAGCAGTTCTGAACAGGCGGTGGGTGGGGTGGGGGGCTTTGATGAGGGATTTGAAAGTGGTCAGGTCGGATGTGTTGGGGTAGCGAGACCCAGAGAGCAGAGGCAGATATAGAGGAGGCTGTTGCCTCAGGTTTGGTGCTGCAGGAGGGAGAGAAGGTTTGCATCAGACAAACGGAGGCTGCGGGATGGAGTGTGGCGGCGGTGGAGCAGGTCTCTGAGGTATGAGATGGGGGGGGGGGGGGGGCTTTGTGAGCTTTGTGGGTCAGGAGGAGGACTTTGAACCGGATGCATTGTGGCACAGCGAGCCAGTGGAGGTTTTGAAGAATGATGTGTTCATGTAACTGATGCACTTGAGTAACAGGGTATCGTGGCTGCGAGACGACAACAAACTTCTTCTTCTTTTTTTTTTTTTCCTTCATCTGCACACTTGACAGGTCCAAAAAGCTTCCTAATATTTACCTCTGAGATGGTTTGGCGTCACGGGTAAACATTGAGCCCCGTCTGGCTCGTCAACTTCATTTTAACAAGTTCAAGATTTGCAGTGCCGCAGTCATTCACTGAATTTCTAAATCTGAACGAATGATTTCAGGTCCAATATTTATTTTTCTTTTCTGTATTTGAGAGCCGGTTCGACTTTAGAATAGGAATGTGGCTGGTCCACTGTGTTTGCATTTATTTCTATGCTCTTGTGTGACTCGTTCAACATCAGAAACTCTTGATTGGATGAAACACAGCGACTTCATTATGCTTCTCAGATTCTTGCCACTCATGGAGCAGATATCCTTTTTATTTTATTTTATTTATTTATTTATTGTTAGAATTTGTCCTGATGGTGACACCAGGGGCCATGTTTGTTACAAATACACAATATTTTCAGTTCAGTGGTTATTTTGAGACACTTGCGATTTTCCAAGCTCAGCTGCGTTTGGCTGGAATCTTGTTTTGATAGTGTGACTCAAGTCATGCACTTCCACTCTTACACTTGCTATTTTGAGTGCACATATCTGTGCTCATAATGAATGTGTTGACACGGACTCAGGCTTTTCCGGGATTCGATCGTATTTGAGATGAGACATTTACCTGCAGAACACTTAAATCTGGTTTCTCACTTCCTTGAGTTTATCAAGAATTGCAGTGTTACATCTATAGACTTCTTCCTTGTCTTATGCACCGTTGGAGGTGTTCACAACACAAATTAGTATTTTAAAAGTATTTAGATGTGACTGTGGTCATTGGCTTAGCATCATCTGATAGCAAAATGTCATTGCCCAATCAGCTTTTCTCCTAATTGAAAAAACTAAATTATATAATTGTTGTTATTTTGTTTGATATGAGAAAAATCTGAGCACTCCTTTTGATCTTCCACGGAGGCGTAATGCAGATAAACCATAACTAAAGAACAGCATAACACATGAATGTAACATGAGAAAATCGACTGATCTGAGAGTGTTGCAGTAGAAATTAACATAATCATTGACAGTAGTGGTGCTATCAGAGAGACATAAGACATCAGACATGTCCTCCAACCTGATCAGTGTCAGACTGTCATCGCAAAGAGGTGGAACAAAGAGATGTGGCAGAATGGAGAGAGAGAAAAAAAGACCTGTGAGAAAAGTTAATCATAACAAGGATGATCATGATCAAATATATTTAAATATCATTCATTAGACCAGTGTTGCAAAGTGCTGCTGAAGAAACACACGAGTTTGCCGCTGAGACCAGAGAAATCTAGTCCAAGAGTCTGTCACTGTGGCCTTGCTGAAATAGTGTGTGTGTGTGTTTTTTTTTAACAACTTTATCTGTCTCAAAACAGCCGCTCATTCACAAAGACTCTCAGACACACACAATAATAATGGAGGTGCCCTTCAATGTGAGCGCCCTCCTCTCTGAGCAACTTAGGGTTGAGCATCTTGCCCAAGGACACAAAAAAGACAGATTGAACAGCTAACCTTGGGACTGGAGGATGACGTGATCCACTATCTGAGTCACAGCCGCCTCCAAACTGAGCAGCGGCAGCAGGAAGTGTTGGTTAGTTTCAAGTCATTCTCCAGGAGTGAGAGCCTCACTTGGATGGAGTCATGTCTGCACGGTTAGCTGGCAAATGTCAGAAACCAGCATTTCATGAATATGAAGTACATCCACCAGTAACCTGGGTGATTTTAGAGATCTCCACTCTTTTTTTGTTGTTGGTGGATCAGGATTGTGTGCATGCATTTGAAATCGAGTTTGCGACGCATGTACAAAGAGATACACTGTCCAATGCATTTAAGTGCATTTAGTAAATTATGAAAAGATCTAAAAGTCACCTGAATAAGTTGGAATATTTAAAGAAAAAACCAAGTGCAATTTCAACAATATGCCATTTTAAATGATGTCCCGTAGTGCAAAATTCACCCAATACACATATCTTCCATCAGTGTCTCACATTTCCATTGAATCGCACTGCATGCAACACATGACTTGACTTTGAGTTTTATTTACCAAATGTGAAATGTGGTTTGAAATCTTGTCTGCCACTGTGTTTCTCTTCAGGCTAATGATGGGAAAAGCTTGTCGCTTCTCTCAATACGGCATCTCTGCAGCTTTCAGTGTGGTGTTATGTCAGCTGCTCTTCCTGAAACGATGTGATCCCCAGCGAATGCATCACCATCATCATGTAACAGCTGTTGTATGGGAAGCAATGCAATTACAGTTTCAGTAAATGCTACGTTTCTGTGAATTGATACAACGTTGGGCCTTTTGTCAGGTTGGATTCTGAATCCTTCACTGGTGTATTTGAGTGTCAAATGCTTTTTCCATTTTTTTTCCACTCTTGCGCGCCATGGTCACCATCTTAGTAACATTGCAGAAGGGGAGTTGAACCCTTCAACACTCATTGGTACTGACATTGGTGATGATGCAATTATGATGATGAATGAATCACTTAAAGCTTTATTTTTTAATTAAATTGAGCAAACACAATGAATGGACACTTTGGTGGATGATGAGGTCAAATGTTGCCGTCACTTCGTAGCATTGCCTGATTTGAGATGACACTAATTCATGCACTCTGCATGTAGGTGTCCTAATTTGTGTAATTGAAGTTCTCAGTGTGAGGCAGCCTAATCATCAGTGGTACTGAAGTTGAGATAATATTTCCGGAGTACTTATGTGAACCTGGCCCTGGCGCTGTTGAATTTTGATGTATTTTCTATCATTTTAAATAAAATATAAATATGTATTAGTGTTTGATTATAATCTGTGTCTGTTGTATTTGATTGCATTATCCTGCAGAGGAATTTGTGCTACTGGGTTGACCCTTGCATTCACCACAATCTAAGTTCAAATCAGCAATTTAACAGCACTTCACTCTCTCCTGTGTATTGTGAACATTTTCCAACACAAAAAGGCTGTTGACCACTTTGACCTTCTCCTCCTCTTTCCTTCTGTTATCATTTATGATTTTAAAGTGATCCCGGGTCATGATTTGAACTCTGAAAGCACATATATTGGATCCTCTCTCTTCCTCTGCCCTTGCTTCATACAAAACACTCTCTCATGCGCATGGACTGATGAAAGCGGACCTGCCTGACACAAGCTATTTGTTCCAAAATATAAACAATCCAACTAAACAGCTGCAATTTTTCAGTTTTTCCAGTCATGTTCATGATTTTCCTTCAATTTCAAATGGAACTCTTGTAGCGCCAGATTTCTGCATCTTGTAGTCAAACAAGTCACATTTTCATCGTTACCCCAAATTTCTGTCGTTTAAAGGCCCAGGTGCAGGCCATGATTGGTTTTCTAATAGGTAAGCTGGCTTGAGACACATTGAGGATATGGGACCACCTGCGAGTGCACGGTGTGTGTGTGTGTGTGTGTGTGTGTGTGTGTGTGTGTGTGTGTGTGTGTGTGTGTGTGTGTGTGTGTGTGTGTGTGTGTGTGTGTGTGTGTGTGTGTGTGTGTTCATGGTCTGGCTGGCAGCAGACTGTGTGTGTGTGTGAGAGCGTGTAGCTGCATTCACCCTTGGTTGTGCTCATTAGGCCGTTATGAGGTTGGTATGTGCTCATTACAGACTGAGGATTTGCAAAAGCCACCGCATTCTCTGACATAGAGTCACTAAGGAAGGCATGAAGAATGTGCCGTTCCTCATTTGTTGGAATGTATGTTGAGGATCAAAGAGCCTTAAATGAAACTGCAAGAAGACCTGAAGCTGGAGGAGAAGTGCTTTCTATACAAGTCTTATAATGGCAGATACATGCAGACTTTTGAGCAACTGAGACTGTACACAGAGCAAAGTGCCACACTGTCCCTCTAAAGGTTACTCGTTCCACAAGCACCAGCCTATATGAGTGGCGGAGTAATGGACATGTCAATCTTCGGTGCCGATGCGGCCACAGTAACAACGACCGCAGTAACAACGGCATCAGCGATGTTGCTCAAGGCAGGAAAAGAGTCCAATAAAAGAAGGACAGTGAACGAACAGTGACATCAGCACTTGGACACATCCAGTAAAGCTGAGGTGTGTCAGTACGTCCAAATATATTCATCCATCTTCAATGCAGCTGTATTAGTAGGCAGCTGGAGCCGATGAGGTGTAGTGGTTCGCCTCATTGAGTGAATGCCATGGGTTTGCATGTTCATACAATCTTTGCTAAACGGTGATATAACATTGCCCTTTGCTGTGAGTAGAAGTGTTTGTGATTGTTTGCCTATGTTGCATTCTGGTTCTTTATTTATATCACAAGGACATTGTGAGTTTAAAAAAAAGTGTATATATATATATATATTTTTTTTAGAAATGGCTTCCAGAGTGCAATGTTTTCAGAACAACCAGGTCTGATGTTCCGTTTGAACAGGATGGGTGAATAGAGTAGATCAACAACAATAACAGTGGTGGATGCTGGAGTGTTTATGCTGCTCAATTTTTAGACTAATATTTCAACAATATTTATGGCCATTTTTACTCCTCCAGTATCTGGATCAGCAGGAACACATTTCTCCCATGTGTCAGATAATAAGTGGGCCTATATGTCAAAGACGGACCACGAAAAGGACCTTAAATGTTTAGATGTTACTGTTCCCTGTGTGTTTGTGCACACATGTAGCGTTCCAGTGTGTAGGTCGATCCTTATCAAAATGTTGAATGCTCGTGTGATATTTCCAGGAAATTTGTGTCACGTAAACAGAACCTCTCTGCGTTTAGGCTGTGGTGTTCTGGCGATCTGTCCAGGGTATAGCCTGCCTTTGCCCATTAGCGTTGGTCAGCTTAAACAATCATTCCTTAAAATGTCCAGTGTCTCCAATAGTTACTATTTAGCAGTGTGCAAGATCTTAGCGATAATTGCGTGGCTTTCACTTTTAATACAGTGTCTAATGCGTCGATGCTCTTATTTTATGTTATTCCCAGTCTGCAGTTGAAGTAACTTTAATCAGTGTGCGAGAGAGAGACAATTTATCCCTGCTGCAAAAAGAGTAACCCAAAGGAAGGTGGCATGTGACCAGACCATGGGGGAGTCGTTAGCCTCCGTCCCTTCCAGCAAATGTCACCCTGCTTATATAAAACCGAAAACTAAACTTGTGGGCGCTGTAGTTTTGCAAAAAGTGATGCAAACAAATGACTTAACTTATCACAGTGTGGTAGTATACTTTCTTTCAGTCTCATGCATGTAAACACAAAGGGCACGTTTTCTATTTTAGAAAGTCAGATGAAAAGACGTCCTGATGGGAGGTTGTCTTGATTTAATGAAGCGAGTAGAGGAGCAACAGTCACATCAGTGCTTCAACTCTGTCAACAGGATCATTCTCAATCCAAATTTAGAAATCCCAGCTTCATTATATCATGACTCAGCATCATAACAGATAATTGTACTTGCTAATTATTGTCAAATTAATAGGGTATTAAAGCATAAATATGAGCAGGTCTCTCAAGCATGAATTTGAAGCACAGAATGTTGGCTTTGCTGCGTGATGAAAGCGAACATTAATCCAACTACAGGATTTAAACTCTCCCATCAGACACCTTTTTATCACGTTACAGATGCTAATCCCCTAGTTTTCTACAGTGAATGAAAGAGTTCAGCCAATCAATGCCCTTCCTCTCTCTTCGGCGGAAGCTGCTCGGTTTGTTGTAGATGTGTCCTCCTCCCAGACATGACTAATGCATGGATCACACAATACATCTGCCACTCAAAGCCAGCGAGACGTGTGTGGGCGAGAGAGGCTTCTCACATTTACCTTTTCTGTGCGCCTAATTATTTCATCTGCTAAATATACACGGGCCCGTGAATTATAGCATTTGACACAGGATCCCTTGAGTGGATCTAAACCTGCACACACACACACGCACGCACGCTCGCATGCACACACACACACACACACACACACACACACACACACACACACACACACACACACACACACACACACACACACACACACGCACACGCATATAATGTGCACAGCTGTTTTTCTCTCTATGCTCATTGTCTTACACCTGATGAGCGTGTTTATGTTTCGGTGCTAAGATCCCTGTGGTTTGCTGATGTTCCATCATACCGTTCCCTCACAGTGAGCTGGCACTTCGCCACAGGGCTGGTCACGCTCATAAAGACCCTTTGAACTGAACCGAATTTACTCGAGACATGCGGAGAAAGAGGGAGGAGAGGAAGAAAACAGAAAGAGAAATGGGATTAGCGACAAAGACAGAAAGAAACAAGAAGCTAATAGAAGGTTTTGTCCTCCAGGTAAAGGCTGGTCAAGGTACAAGACTATAAAACTTGCTATTTTTCTGTCATCCCGGCTCACGTTAATAATTAAAGACGAGGCAGGCTACGAGGGTCTGGAGATAAGGGCAGATGACGCTGGTAGATAATGCTAGTTTCAACCTTCATGTTGATTTTGAAGGTCGTACTTGAGGGGCATTTGACATTTTGACATTCTGACATTTAAAGGGAGTGTGCTTTCGACTTCACTTTGGCATTTTATTTCGGTTTCTTTTTTCTTTTCTTTTTTTGGAGGGGGGGGGGGTAGTGGTATTACATTGAAGCTAAATCTTGAAGAGAGAAATGTGACACAGGCCCGATTTGAACCCATTTCTGACTCTTATGTCAGAGCTGGAGTGCTGCAATGCTGCATATTATGCCCTCTCTCCATTCATTCTGCACCTCTGTTTATTCCTCCAATGACAACAGAAGCCAGCCTTGGTGTTGTGTTTTACTCAGTGTTATCGGTTTATCAGTTTCAAATCACCCCGCCTCATTGACATTCAGAAATGAAAAGATTAAATCCTGTTAAATTGACTCTAAGAGATTAATGCGGATGAGTTTATTTGGAAAAGTAGCTTCAATTCAGAAAACCGACCAGAATGTCAATGAAACAGTCAATTATGGCACAACAAGACATGCATGAGCAGGACAAAACCTACGGGCTGTGTGCATTAGTTACTGTACCACTGATGAAGCAATGTGACATCTTGTGTGTGGGCCTGCGGCAGCTTCAGGCCTGCAGAGGCTGTCTAGTCCGACTAATGAGTATAGAGAGAGAGGTCAGAGATGATAGCCAATCTAAATAAAGACCTTGATATAACTTTAACACTGTGTCTTGGTGTGTCACTGTTAGTGTGTGCGTATGTGCGCTTGGAGGTGATGTCCTCCCACCTTCCTGCTGTTATGTTATGACTAGCATCCGTGCTCCAAGCCCACTGTCAACAGGAGGTGTCATCCACGCAGCTCAGCCATCAGCACACTGCTGGCTGCAGCCTGCACACTGACGGTGATGAACACACCTTCACAAACACACAGACGCGCACACAGCTGCATATTTAATGTACTCTTTATTGGACATTTTGCAAGCACAGACAAATACAGGGCGTGCGCACGCTCCCGCGTCCGTGCACACGCTTCCTGCCCTGTCAGTTCTCCCACTGGTCGTTGGTGAGCGTCAACGTTATGCAAACTCATAACAAAACACTGTCAAAAACCGAGAGCGAGTGTCAGCGCACCTGACAGCAACAGTGGGCTGTCTTCCTCTCTCACCAACCCATTTTTCACCCAGTCCAGCCTCATCCATCCTGAGCCAGATTCTCCACTACGGCACTCAAATTCAACCGAAGCTGACGTGTTCATTTAACATGGACAAATTTCCGCTTTCTGTTTTTCTCCCTTTTTTAGTCCCCCTGTCATTTCTGACCGGCATTGGATTTTCAGCAGATAAACACACCACCATTTTTCAATTTAAAACCCAGTTGCCAGGATACACCAAACATGTGATTGCATACTCGAAATCCGTAGTCTTTTATTTTTATTTTGGTGAAGTCTGTAATTTCCGCTGCTCAGCAGGACTCTGAATGAAACCATGTCTGTTAAATGTAGCATGCCGAGACCTATTTTTGCTTTCTATCTGTGCTTTAATACGGGGCTCGGTGGCCACGGTGGAGTTGTTAAACAGCATTTTGGCTGAATGTTAACCAAATACTGTAATGCCAAAAGGCCCGGGTTGTGAGTGTAGCTGTCAGGGAGAACAGGAGCTAAGCCCCACACTGGGGCTTGAATTCAAACGCACACTCGATGAGGGCTGATGAAGAAGACGGTGCTCTGCAGAAAAACAGGAGTATGTTCAACAACTCCCAGAGTTGTTGTTGAAAATATCTCCTCGGTGGAGAGGCCGGGAACTGAGAGTAGAAGTGTTATTGCCCATATTTTCTGATGATAATGGGTGGATTTCTGTGAGGGCTGTCACAAACATACTGTACACAGCGTCTCGGGTGTGACAGTGTTTACAGTGCACTGGCAGACACACCGTGGGTGCATGTTTCAGTTTCCCCGTGAAGAATATGTTCACCTCTCTGAATTGTAAGAACCAAGTCCCAGTTCACTTGATCCGTCTGCCCCAGTGCAGATAGTTTGTGAGCTGTTGTTGTAGCCCGCAGGCTCTTGGTGATGGCATCTTTTAGGACTTATTCACTTCAAAAAGAGCGAGAGTGACAGCTCCTTTTATGTGTCCATATGTGGAGTAGTGTAAGGCGGCTTCACTTTGTCACATTTAGAGCCATCTCACCTAGCAGCCCCAGTCTTTAAAAGCATTTCTTGCTGCATGACAGACTTTACAGAGCAGCTTCTCAGTCGTTTCAATTGTTTGCACAGCAGCAAGAATGTGATTGTTTTCTGCACTCTCTGACACAAAGCCATAATAGAAGAGACCCGTCCCTTCCCTGAAGCACCACTCCTCATTGAATAACTTAATTGATGTCGGAATATGATTTACTTTTTACGCATGGACAACCTGCTCGTCAATCATAGCAACTCACATAGCAACAAGACCCGCGTAGGACAACTGAAATAGATTAGATGAGATGAATCAGCAGCAGTGCTTTACTGTTGGCACACTTTTTTTCTGCTTGCCATGACAGTGCCTTTGTGATCAGTGTTGCTCAGTTTGTCCTCACATTCTGGGGAGGTTAGCATTGCCAAGAAAAACACTGTGGACAAAGGAATCTAATTACAAGTTAGAATAAGTTAAAAGAAAACAATGTTTACCAGCTAAATACAGTGTTGCTTTTATCTGAGAGCACTGCCTTCACTCCTGAAGCTGCACACAAGCTGGAGAGGGATGTAAACAACAACAGGAGGAGAGCCACTTGTGGCGATGCCCTCAGTGGCTCCGTATTTGTACATTCCTGATTGCTGGCCATGCGTGCAGATGTTGCAGCTGGAGGTTGCTGACCTGGCCACATGGTGTGTGTATGGTGCGCCTCTCCCGTCTATTACACCATCGCCTGAAGTCAAACCTGAGGGCAGCCTTCATAGATTGATGACAGTTCACACAGCTTGGTGGCGCCGGTCCCCCCCGGGTAGGGTGGCACGTGAGCATGCGAGCATGCAAACACACATTCATGCACAGGCACAGATGGGCAGGTGCTGCATGTTCACAACCTGCTCAGTCACCCTCACGTCGTCCACGAGCATCCCTCATCTCTGTTCTCAAGATGGGGTCAGCATGTCAACTACCTCACCATGGAAGGAGGGGAATTAGAGAGATGAGTGTGTGCACGCTGTGTGTAAGCACGCTGTAGGGCTTTGTTTGTTAGGCCCGAGTCCTGCATCACTCATTCCAGCACAACACATCAAAGAGACAGGAGCCAACGCTGCCGCCCGCTGACCATATATGGTTCTTCCTGCATCATCAAGGCACTGGTTTAGCCCATTAGAGAAAGTAGGACAGAGCAGGGTCCCGATGACCATATTTGGCCGGGTGTTGTGTCCCCTGCAGCCATCTTCCCTGCCTCCACCACATGCTGCCAGGCCACTGCTGCTCACTTCCTTCCCGCTCGCCGTCGATCCCAGTTCTTCTCTTCTCCCTCATCTTCCTTTCTTCCATCAAGAGCTGAGCAATTTTCACCCCCGTTTCCTCATCCTGTTCGCTCTCCTCCTTATCGTTCCGTTTCCCAGCCCTCTCTCGTCTCTCACACTCATCCGGTTACTGCAACGTTTTGTCCTTTTCTCCCCAAACCCGTTTTCTTCCGCTCATCCACCGTCTCCCCTGCTTCACCCCTCTTTGCTGCTTTCTTTGTTCTTTCCCCTCTCATTACTTCCTGTGTTCCCCTTTCCTCTCTTATCCTTCCCCAGCAGGAAGCTGTGGCATCCAGGTTTACAGCACAGAGCGTGTGGAGGGACTTAGGTCTACTGGCCTCTGGCCTATTCTGGCTTTTCCCCCCGTGTTCCGTAATCAACCCCGTTGCACCCTGCGCACGTGCTCGCAAAAGTCATTAATGAACACACTTTGGTCGTGTATGATGCTTTGAGGGTGTTAGGCTCACATCTACACACCCACACTCATGTGTTTGTTTATACACACGCACACACACGCTTATACATACGCTCAATTTGTGGGTGCACGCTTAAACTCGCACAGACACACACGCTCCCTCCACCTCCTGGCAGCGGGTTTGATCGCCTGGAAAATGAATACTAAATGCAGGGCAAAATGGCTGGCAGGCATCACCTTGGCTGTGTGCAGCTCAACGCCTGCACTATGCAGGCATGAAACTGGAGCAGCTCCATACCTATCTCCCCACTCAGATATTCTTGGATCCCATAGCTTGGTGAGGAGACACAGAGTGATATTTGGCTTTTGTTCATCGTTTTGCATTTAAGTAGAGAGGAGTGAAGCTCATCCTGTGCCCTGGCTGTCGCCTTCCCTCTGAGCCCTCAGCTTTTCCTCTCGCTGCCTCCGACTGGAAGAAAACACACTGCGCCGTGCGGAGACCTCCAATACACATAAACACATGCGGCACGCACTTATCTACCTTAACAAACACTGAGTTTCATGCACACAACAAAATGCATGTGCATACACACCTGCTTGCAGAAACTATTTAATTTCCCTAATCACTGAGAATAGAGGGGGCAGTAGTAGCTAACTGAAGACTGAACCAGCTGGGACCAGTTCTTCCTCAGGCTCAATGAGGCTGTTTTAGAGGCACGCACGCACGCACGCACGCATGCACGCACGCACGCACGCACGCACGCACGTAGGTTTTTACCTACAATGGAGTTGGTTTCGAGATGTTTGCCGCTCTTATGATTGAGGTGCAATTCTGTTGGCAGAGTTGCAGATCATCAATCATGACACATTTCTTCAAAGTTTCTTTCTTAAAGTTTATCAGATTCCTTTGGAAAACTAATATCTGGAAGCATTAAAGACTGAGACCTTGATATACACTGCATGTGCTGTAGGACCATACTGTTTATGCGTACATAGAATCAAAAGTCAAACAGATGAATCGCTTTTATTTGCAGGGTACTTGATCAGGCTTAACCGATCATTGATTTTACGAAGCACAAGCAAACAACATTGCTAACAGCTGACCATTAAACTCTCAATAAGGACAAAAAGCGTATTGCTCATACAGTAATATGACCACCTCGAATGCAAGGCAGTCACACTTTTCACACCCATTTAAAGGGGTGTGGCATTTTTTTTTTTGATCCAACATGGTAATTAATGAAAGTGGTTATTGTTCTTCAGATGTTCAGATTTCTGTTGGCTGCGGCTGTCAGCTACATTTGTGAAGTGATGGATGCATTATATCTTGTATTGAGTTGCTTACTGATATTTTGAGTTGGACAAGCTGCTGAATATATCTATCGAAATAAAGAAATAAGAGAATGATTTGTTTCATTTTATCGGCGCAGTCTTTTGAACATTTTCCCTATGTGTGTCAGTCATTTGACCTGACTAAGTCAGGTCTTACTGAGTCAGATTTCACACTTTGATTATCGTGAATATACAATGAAGGAAATAACAAAGACATACTGTACATTTTCCTCAGTGTTTTTGCTGGCAAAGTTATTAAAAGGTTAAATAGTATGATGTTGGGGCTGTGTGGTGCAGTTTTTATATTTAGTTTTAATATTGTCACAGGTTTTCTGCCCTTGGTGCTCCACCTGTTGAATTCAGGTCTGCACTGTAATTTGACCACAGACTGGTTTGTGGGTGATTATGTTTTTTTTTTGTAAAGCGCTCAAATTTTCCCATCCTTCGCCCTCCTAAAAATGCTTTGCCAAACAGCTGAACTGTAATAATTTGTTTTAACAGGAACGGATCCAGTTGTATTACCATATTAATGTCATTTCAAGGTTGGAGATTGTTTGGTTGCATGAAAGAAATTTTTAAATGAAATGTATTTTCATTCATACATATTCTTTGTTTTATTGTGTGCGTGTGTGTGTGTGTGTGTGTGTGTGTGTGTGTGCGTGTGTGTGTGTGTGTGTGTGTGTGTGTGTGTGTGTGTGTGTGTGTGTGTGTGTGTGTGTGTGTGTGTGTGTGTGTGTGTGTGTGTGTGTGTGTGTGTGTGTACATATTCAATCTACCCAGGTCCCAAAGGAACTCTCCTTATACGTGTGTGCGCATGTGCATGGCAGGAGAGTAGCATGGCAGCTTGGGTGGACTGTTTACAATTCGGCCATGTCTGTGTGTTTATAGGCGATTATGAATCTTTTTATGTATATGAGATGCGCTGGTAGCACGGTGGGAGTGTGTTTGTTGTCCGAGTGTTTGTGTTTGTGAGTGAGTAGTGTTATCAATCCGGACCAGATGACAGAAGCCCTTTAGTGGAGAGTTAGTTCAGTTTAGCATGAAGATGAGGTTTGCTGGCTCGTGCGCGCCAGCGTTACGTTGCTGTGTGTATTCCTGTGTGGAAGTGTGTGTGTGTGTGTGTGTGTGTGTGTGTGTGTGTGTGTGTGTTTATTTAGGTGTTTGTGTGTGGTCTTTGATGTCAGCTGGTGGCTGCTACTGTTTGCTGCGTTAGGTAATCACAAAACACAATCATTCTGATCTATTCCTGAACCTGTGCCATTATATATAGCATTCTCCACATCCACCCACAACTACTCTCTCTCTCTCTCTCTCTCTCTCTCTCTCTCTCTCTCTCTCTCTCTCTCTCTCTCTCAGACACACACATTTCTTTTTTTCCTTCCCTTTCCATCCCTCCTCTCCTCTACTCTGCCACTCCTCATCTCTGTCCTCCATATCCTACTCCCACACTCACTCTATCTCTGTGGTTTGTTATGTATCACTGCTCTCTGTTGTTTGTCTGTGGTCTCTGGGCATTTTTCTTGTCATCACCCCCCCCCCCCCCAACTCCGTCCCCTCACCCGCTACTCACGATCCCCGCACACCATATCAGTAACAACGCCCTCAAACCCGCCCAGCCTGTTTTGCCCCTCTCCTTCATCCTAACCCTGCAACATCCCATCTTTACCCTTGCTATCCCCCTATTCTCCTTCTCTTTTGCCTTCCATCACATGTGTGCATGCTGTCGGAGGGGGAGTATTGATTGCACGCTTGGCTGACAGGCACAGTAATGGACGACTTGTAGTGTGTGTGTGTGTGTGTGTGTGTGTGTGTGTGTGTGTGTGTGTGTGTGTGTGTGTGTGTGTGTGTGTGTGTGCGCGTGCCTGCGCCTGTTTGTGCGGTGTAAGATGGGTGGGGTGGGGTGGGGGGTGTTTAAGCAGCAGTCCTGGCAATAACTCACCTGACCAAGCGGATGGCCACCAGGCAGGCGGAGTGAGAGGTGCTGCAGCGCGCGGTGCAGCTTGACAGCCTGCATTTGAAAGCAGCTGAGCCAAATATAGGGCAACTTTCAAATCACACCCTATTTCTTCCTCAGGGAGCTTGCTTTTGACCAGACTGTGTGAAAAAGAAAAAAAAAAAAACAACAAACGCTGGCACTAAAACAGACGAGTAAATTCAGGAGCCAGTGTGACTCGTCTCCCCTGTCGACATATTATATTGCTGTACGTTTATCTCAGACATACAGGATATCAAATGTGTTGTTTTCAGAAACACTGTGCACTTTCTTTTTTCATGGATCCTGAGCCATGCTCCTCAATAATCACCACTGCAGCATGGACAGCAACACTGTGCAAGACATACGCTGCAGTTAAAATGCTAATATGGGTGATTCAATTAAAACTATCTCTTAACCATCGGCCATAACCTTGTTTTTGTGGTGTTTTGTGTCCACTCTTTTATGGATTATTATGGAAAGCGAGTCGGTTTATTTTCTCTCAGGCAGCTTCTGGACATGGCCATGATGATTGCAGAGCTTAATGCAGCAGCTTTTCTGACACTGGAATAGCTTTTGTTTCATGGCGTTCATCTAACCAAAGAGGGGCTGTGACATTTGCTTCCAGGCCGGATGTGATTTAACGTGTCACACATATATAAACCTAATTCTACTACATCTGCCGCATGCCAACGTCCTCATTATGTGGTTTATATACATACCAGCACAATGGCTGTATTCGTAGTGACAAACCACACGTGTGTCCTCGGCACCCTGCTGGCAGTGTGCAGAACATGCAGCACATGGATGTTGCACATTAAAACTGATTGTGACTACATGCACATGCACACAATATATCACTTTCATTTCCAGACTGAATGAATTTAATTCAAGCCAATCAGCCAATATTCAAATGTGCGAAAGTGCAGCGGCGATGATGCTCCATGAACAGTCAAACAAATAAGCAACTGCATAAATGCACGTATTCCATGGATAATTAAGTTGAATCTGACTGAGATCAAGTTACATGAATGAGTGATTTTAATCTGAGCTGCCAGTTGTAAGCTGTATAAAAAATGAATGTGCGTATTCATAATTCTGTAGTAAGCTGTGGAACTTCTAAGGCTAATGTACCATGGGCTAACTAAATGTATTATGCAGATATTCACCAGTGCTTGGTACTGATTTAGTGAACAATGGAGCAAACAAATGCTAATCTTGCATTAAATATGGTGCCGTTGCATAAATAATCGAACAGACATTGCTTTTAGCATATGCTACATCCCATTAGCATATAGCTTTGAGAGGGATAACCAACAATTTAGCGTGAAAAGGCTGAGCAGAATCCAGCGGAGCAGCATTTGACCACTGAATGGCAAACTGAATCACTTCATTAACCTTGTGAAGGTTACACTCTGGTCATGGAGACACACAAGCAGCATGAATGTAACCTGCGTTTTTGCTACAAATAGGCATGGCGGCTTGTTATTTCCCTTTTATATTCGCCGGCTCTTCTGCGGCGAGGCTGTTCTGCTGGCTTTCAGAGCGGTTTGTGGAGACGGTTGAGCTGCCAATTTGTCCTGCTGGTGTGGAACATTAAATATTGACTCACAGATAGAATCAAGGCTCAAACCCCAAGAAATTATTCATCATTTGTCAGATGTAGTGTTTTTGATCATGGGAGCCCTTGTTATGCCTCAGACCTTTGGCCTCTGGAGCCCTATAGTGACCTTGACAGATTCTGAGCGGTTGATCACGTGGAGAATATAACCGACCATGTTCAAGAGTATTTGGCATTGACATAAAAATATACAAAATACCCTTCTTCTTTTTTCCTTAAATTGTAAACAGAAGGTGAACTTGTAATGTTTCTAAATTTCAAAAGCAGATACTTTTCTTGTGGCTTAAAAACAAATCACACTGGGAAAATAACTCATGTTGCTTTTAATCACCCCTCTTTTTGTGCGACGTGTTGACGATGTGCACGTTGTTGTCGTGTTACTGTGAGACATTAGCTGAGCTGTCAGCATCGTGTGGGTCAGCCTCATGATGGATTAACTCATTAAGTTCAGCTGGGGGTACATCAGTTAGTTGGAAGTCAAATTGTGGTGCGCACAAAAGGTTTTGGTCTCTTCTATTTTATCAATCATTAACAAAGTCCAGTATTTTCAACTAAAATCAAATAGGCTACAGGTTTCACAGCAATGCAGAACTCCGCTAAACACCTGTTCGTCATAGCAACAGAGTCATGGACAAATTTAACAGAGAAGCAGAGAAACTTGCAGCAACAGTCATAGTAAATAGGCTAATGTGAATTATAGGCTGTGAACACATCTGTGACACAGGTGATTAGCGCTCAATCTTAACACCCGCCAACCTACCCGATGTAACATCAACAATCTCACTCGACATGATGCAGATATAGGTCTTCTCAGTTTCTGTAAGTCTTTTCACATTGGGAATGCCGTACAACCTTGTCACAATACAGCAGGTCATCCAGGTTGGTTAGAAAGTAAAGGCCTTAAAATGGGGTAGATGTACAGTAATTCTACTGGGGTGAGCAGAACCAGCAAGTGGTTAATTATTAATGTTCTAACTAGTCTTGTTAACATGTATAAATGGTTGTAAATCAATCATTACCTAACGTCCCAACCAAAGGTTGTAGTTTAGTCAAAATGTTGAGTGGCTTCTTTGGAAACCCACTCGTCACAGTGACTGGAGAATAAACACACACACGCACGCATGCACGGATGCAATCATCAGTGTGACCTGAGTGCTAAAGAGAAGCAAAAGAACTTGCTTGTGCTTTCTGTAAACAATTAAAAATGTGTTTTGTTGTCAATAAGTTTAGCACAGTTGGATACACACATTAAAATAGTTTTTGTCATGTGATGCATTTTTGTTCTCCACCGCTCCGCTCATCTGGGTCTAATGGCCAGTCTGACAGTGAGCGAAAAGTGTAGTACTCAGAGAAATGTCACACTAACAGGATGAACATGCAAACGCCATACAGAAAGGACCCTAAGCAATATTTGGTTTGAAACCCGTGTGACAATCTCCCTGTGAGGTGGTCGTGCTGACCACTGCACCACTCAGCGGCTTATATGAGAGCGTGTTCTGAGACTGCTTCTGGGTCTCCTCTCAGGCTGACGGGCCTGAAATTGTGATGTCTGGTTTGGGTAGAGATGAACAAATTTACACTCAGTGATGGGAGACATGCAAGATTCCCAAGCAGAGTTGAAGAATTGTCATGGGAATAAAATTCCGATAAATATCGACCATTACATCCTGATTAAGCTTCAAATCTGAAAATGTAATTATAAGACTAATTTGATGTGATTAATATGTAGTGCAGCAAAGTCAAATGATTCCGTGCAATTCACATCAATCAGGAGCAGAAAGATTATGTCAAGCAATTTACAGCAGGCAAGTACTAATAAATACAACTTTTGATTCATATTAAATAGTGCTAATCTGAAACGAACAGTCAAAACACTATATACAGTCCCAGGATTACTTAAATAACATGGAATCAGTTTTTATGGACCGTAAATACTGATACTAATGTGCAAGGCTTCTAAAGAAATATTAACAACACAGGGAAAAAAACAAAACATAATTTAAGTCCTAATACAAACAAAACACTGTGAACTCATTATTTTTTGTTATTTGCCTCCTACAGCAGGGGACACAGCATTTTCCCACAATAAGGCAATAAATAAATACATTCTGTTGGCATTTTACAGTGTGCTGGTACAGAATGAAAGACAACATGAGAGAAAAAGAAGAACACGAACCAAGGTCATGAGCTATATTCATAATCATGTTGTTTTCAGCATGAGACACAATGGAGGAAAAAAAAAACCCTCTGGGCTTCATTGTGTTATCGCATTGCTTCTGTGACCTTTTTTAAAATGGGTAGTAGTATTTTTTTTGTTTGTTTATTATAAATGAAATTGCTAATAAAAGATTTGATCAATTATGTAATCGTAGGCAGAAATGAGAAAGAATAATCCTGCCTACCACTTATTCCTATTTTACCCATGTTTAAACATGGGTATGCTTGTTTTAACTTATTTCTATGGACGGTTTTCAGATATTTATTTCTCTATTTCTAGATACCAGATTTGGATTTTTATTTTTGTGGTGACAGTGAGATTCTCCAACTTTAGCAACACAGAGACCAGAGTCAGTATCTGTTAAGACCCAGACTGGAGATTGTGGCTGAGTCAACACAGATTGGTTCTGTCTCGAGTCGCTTGGCATTATTCACGGCTTATATTCACCATCTGGCACTAATGCAAAGTTCTCAGCTATTTCTGCACCAGCATCAAATGTAACAACACGTTGTTCATGCGTTCACTCCAATGCGCAGTCCTCTTCTCTACACAAAACAATGGCAAAGAAGTGAGATAGGACAAGATAATTACTGAGGGTGTTTTCATTAAGTTTGATTTGTTTTGTTCATCGCTCTGTATCTACTTACAGGGCTGTCAAAGTAATTGATAAGCAAGTGAATATGTGACAAAGCCTTTTGTTCAACAAGACGTGTTCAAGAAGTACTCAGGAAAGGTTGTTGCTGATGTACCAAATGTAAGATTTAAGTGAAGCTGACTGGTGCCAGCTTAAGGTCAACATTGATGGGCTCAACTCCTGTTTGCAGGGGCTTTTCCCAGCATGCATTTGCTCGTGTCGTAATTTTTAATTCCATGACTCTCTCTTCTGCTTTATTCTACTCAGAGTCAAGGAGTGTGTCTCTGTAGTCCAATCAGTGCACACACACACCTATTGGTCATTTTATTAAATAAATACAAAAACAACATACGTGTATATATTGGTATATAAGTGCATTTATTATATATACATGATACGTGAGCTACGCCCTTGTGGGGTAAATACTACTATATGACACGAGTTCCCTTCATAATGTTGTCATGACTTACTTACTTACACACACGTAAGCTCAGCGTTATCTCAGGTCTGCTACGGTAAAATCGGGCCTGTGTGGTGTTACGTATTTCACCCATTTTCCATGTATGTGTAGTTGATATACGATGGCCCCTCCTCCTTCTTATAAATGTCCGTTGTGATGTCAATCCACGTATTTACAGTGCGCCCTGCCTGTGAAACCAGATTTCATGAGAGCCTTTTTGCCTGCCTCCAGCAAAGTATTTAACAAGTATATTTGCTTTCCGACCAGCCGTCAGGCCTGAATGCAAAAAGAAATGTTTTGCAACGCAGAGACACGGGAGGGTTGTGAAATGAGTATTATTATTATTATTATTATTATTATTATTATTATTATTATTATTATTATTATTATTATTATTATTATTATTATTATTATTATTATTATTATTATTATTATTATTATCATTATTGTTATCATCATCAGAATCAGAATCAGATAATGCTTTTTAAAGATATAAAAGATGACGAGTTCCATCTGTATCTTGGTTTTTTCATTTCCAGGTTATTAAATTAAAACTTCCTACTGTACCTTTAAACACTGTTATCGTTCTAGTGTTTCATTTGAAGGTCATCACCCTGTCTGATCTGTTCAATATTAAATCTAATCTCTGCTTTTCAACTAAATGTGTCTATGTGACATTTAACACGTTACACGTTTTTTAAAATTTTATTTAATATTGTCTCACTGACTCTGAATGTCTTTCATAACACCTGCAGCGATCATCCAACGTCGAGATGATTCAAGTCTTGTTCATTTATTACAAATCCATGCACACCTTCCTTTTTCTCTGAAGCGGAGAAAGAAGGAAATTCTCAACAATTTCTCTGTAAAATCGCTCAAAAAAAAGAGCTGGTAGAAATAATCTGAAGGCATGATGTAAGAGTCTGTGGTTTTTCACCAGGATTTTAACCCCGGCCTTCTATCATAATACCTTCCAGTTTAGCTCTACAGGACCGCATGATGGTTCTTCCCCTGAATCAGAAACTGTGGCTTGGCCCACATAAACTGGTCTTTGCAGATTTACTTTGCATAGATGCAAGTGAATCCTTTTCTGATGTTGAACCAAGTCTGAGAAGTGCAGTCAGAGAGAATTTGTCTCTTGCCCGGGGCAGCTGAAAACAAACCAAATTTGAGCATGCTGCTTTCTGCAGAGCAAATTAGTACAGACGAAAACACAAACCAGAAGCCCCACATGCAAACTTGAATCAAAAGAGCACTTTCACACCCTTCAGTTGTCTCTTCAACTTCATGGTTTTGCCTCGCTGCTCCTTGTTTACCCCCCCCCCCCCACCGCACACACACACACACACACACACACTCCAGGTTTCTCTCTATCAGCACTGATAGTGTGATGGCTCCTCCTGATCTCACATGACCAGTTTTAGATCGTGGTTGTGGGAGACAACATTACGCAACAACCTCAGTGGACACGCAACATGTCCTCGTCGAGGAGTGTGCACGCCCGAGTCATTTTCAGTGTGCACACTTGTTCCCAGTCACGTAACAGTCTTTCTGTTTCTGCCTCTCACTACTAGAGCTCAGTCTAACACACACACACACACACACACACACACACACACACACACACACACACACACACACACACACACACACACACACACACACACACACACACACACACACACACACTGCAGTCATGATGAAGCCTCGCTTCACATGACCACTGAGCTCTGACTCCCCGATCTCTCATTTACCTGTTCCATCACCGGCTCCTCTTCTCTTCTGCTCTCTGTCTCTCCCTCCATCTCCCTCGCACTCCTCCCTGCTCCCACTCCCTCCTCCTCTCATCCTCAACTCTGTTGCCACGGCAGCAAAGCCTGACAATGAGAGAGGGAGAGCGAGAGACAGAGAGACATAGGGAGCAAATGGCATCTGAGTCATTTCATCCCCAACCTGTATATGAAGGTGAATATGTTGGATGTGTTTGTGTAAACCTCAGTTTATCAGTGTGTTTGCGTGTGTGTGTGAGAGCGGGGCACGTGGGCGTCTAAGTGGGAGAGCTGTGTGGAGTCGGTTCATCGGTTCAACACAGAGCTCCGGTAGCGCAAAGGCAACCGCGCAACCTTTGTCTGTCTCGCTGCATGCAGCCGGGCTGCTTCCGCTTTCTGTTTCATGTTCAGTGTAAATATGTAGTAAATTTAAAGCAGCGCTCGCTCAGCTGCTTCAGGTGATTCACATTATCTGGGTGCCGTGAAGATTTCTGTGCTCTGACTGATACAACAAACAAGACTTCCTCCTCTCTCAAATGCTTTTATGATGTAACAAAGCTGCTCTTGCTGAAAAATGACAGAAATAATTTAAATGTTGTGCATTGAGATCTCTTGCGTTAATATGAGTTCCCGGGGCCACCGCATCAGGTCACGTCAAGTCATATTAAGTCATATTACATTTTTTTTTTTTTGTATAGAAGAATACAACATACAAATATTCTCAATGGACTTTAAAGGCAGACAACACTGGTGCGACTCTCTAAGAAGAAAAAAAAAATACTATTCACACAGGGAAAAAAAAATCTGGAAAAAGCAACAAGAAGTAACCTCAGGAGAAGCTATTCAAGAAGACATCCCTTCTCGGCTGGCCGGCTGTGCAGGAGAAGCAGCAGTTGGGGAAAAAGGCAACTTAGAAAAGAGTGAAAAAAAACCCCCACAAACTTATAACAGTAAATATTCAAAAGAAAAGACATTCACAGACCAACACAGGGACATAATTCTTCCAAAGACTGCAGTATATACTCGTGCGGTTATATAAAATTGTGTGTCCAAACACAGACCATCCGTTTATGATGAAAGTGAAAACAATTCATATCAACTGTGACATCCACCTCATAGCTGAGGCTGATATAAACTGACAGCGCTCTATTCTTACTCAGACATTGTTCTCTTCACAGCACCATGTGCAATAATATCACCCTTATATTTCCAAGGCTTTGTTCGGAATGCAAATTTTAGCTCTCCAAACAAGCCAGGGGGCGAGTGAGTTCAAGGAGAGCTTCCTAATTGTGATTAAACTGCCGTGCTTACATAAGCCACAGCTGCAACAAGTGGAACCGGCATTGACAGCTAGAGACACCGAACAGCGCATCTTTTTTAAACAGTTCCCGGGGAAAGCGGTGCACCGAGCATCACCCCCGCTCAACCCAACACTCCTTGTGCACTGATCTGCACAGCAGGTGGTACATATGCATGTAGCAAGGCTGAAATGCAAACACACTGTTGGCACGTACAAACAAATGACACGCTGGCATGCATCGGGGTGCAGACGTAGAGAAAACAAAAAGGCGCACTCTTGCGCAGCGCACGTGCGCGCGCGCACACACACACACAGTGTGTGTAGCTTGTGGATGCCTGTGTGCGTGTTTGTGCGTGACATAGTCGGATGTGACAGTGTCACAGGAGCACGAAGGTTCCCCAAGCAGGCGGTGTCACTGACTGAGGGCCTCTTTGTCAAGGAGAACACTGGGAAGAATTTATCCATGTTCAATGAACAGAGAGAGAGGAGGGGACGGAGATGGGGGGGAGGGAGCGAGGGGAGAGGGGACTGTAACAGAGAAAGTGCACTGTCGAGATTGAAGAGACCGCTGAGAGCTAAGATAGGGAGAGAGAAGAGAGAGGTCAGTAAAGAGACAGGGGTATAGAGTGTTCCTGAGGAGAAGAGACAAAATAGGCTGCGGGAGACGTGATACAGGGGGGAGAGAGGAAGGGGGGGAGAGGCCGAGAAAGAACGAGCGAGAGGAGATGGTGAGAATGAGAGATCAAAGTGTTTGCAGCCCAGCTGAGGAAGGAGAAGGTGAAGATGTATAGGAGGTGGATGTGAACGCAAGACATGAGACTTCTGTTGGATACAGTCGCGTTAACACCTGATGCTCGCACCGGTATTATAAATAGGCTGCAGTGGGGAATGCGGTGAAGGTGATTGTTAAAGTTTGTTTTCCCCCTTTATTTAGAAAAAAATATATTTGCTTTGTGAAATGTATGAAAAGTTAATCATCAGAATTGAAAGATGTATTTAGTTTGCAGATTCCAAGGTCACATCTTTGTCTTTGACCGGCAGCTCAGATTCAGCTTACGGTGTGGTGTGGTTGAAGTTAATATACACTTTTGTTTCATATTACTGGCAGAGATGAGAGGTAACAAAGTAAAAATACTAATATAGCTACTGTGCCATATTATATATATTAATTTATATTTATTTATTAAGTCACCAGTCCCTGACAGGTGAAACACAAAGAGACAGACAGCCAAAACACAAGTTAGAATCAGTTTGCCTCACATGTATGACATGCCCAACCTGGACTCAATCAAGTGGCCTTTTTGCTATTAGATGACAGTGCTAAACACTACACCACTATGAGGCTCTGTATCGGTATTTCACTTTTAAATGTCTTCTTTCCCAATGGCTATATAGTCCTTACATTTATCGAAACTGGCTCTTTACTTGGATGAGATTGTGATACACAATCACCAGCCAAGATACAGAAGAACTTTTTGTGTTTCACAATGAAAAGAGATTTGTTTCAACGGAGTTGGATCATGTTGTGGTGTTGAATGAAAATTCATAATGGTTGCCTCTCCAGCAGTGGGAACTCTTCACAAGACTCTCACTGAAATATTTTGAAGTTAAAGAACTTCTACACTCTGGTGCTTTTTAAAGGATATTTTAAGATTTAGTTTTCCATGAAGCTATGACTTTTTAGAGTCAGGCATAAAAAAAAAAAAAATAACACACACAGCTAAATTTAATTTATATGTAATAAAAATCTGCTGGAAAGTGTAAAACTGATCAAAGTGACATTGTATTTTTCTCAACTTCTAGTTAAAAATTCTCTGGACGTCTACAAAAGCTTAGGCAATCCCATTGTCTCATTCTAACCCCTGTATTACTTGTGTCCTGCAGAAATGTGTTTTTAACAGAAACGTGATATACTCTATATTTATTATTAACTTATAACAGTAAATTTGTAAAGCAGCAAGAAAAAGCTGGAAGTGACCATAAATTTACTCCATAAGCGGTTTAATCTGTATTTATTACTTAAGTGTCTTGTCCATTACACATATAGTATTGCACCATAGTCTGTTTTATTGCTTTTAAGCTGTCCTCACTTCATCCATTATATACTGTGCTGCGGGTTCGCCAGCGCTCAAAATAGTGAGTCGTTCGCCGGTTTGAGTCCAGGTTGTGCTCATGGGCCGTTCTCTGTGTTTTTCTATACTTTGTGTGCCTGCACGAGTTTTCCCCGAGTGAACTGTGCCTCGTGACACTGAACGGCGAAAAGTCGCAAAGCCAATTGATGAAGGGAGATTTATTATTTGACCTAAACCAATCAATTGTGAAACAGTTTGTCTCATCAAGAATGATTGATCTTTTATCCATCTCCTATTACCGTTTTGCTGTGATTCCGTCTCAAAAACTACAATGAAGAAGGCGTGCTGGGAAATGTTAATTTGTTTCTCCAATCAATTTCCTCCCTTTTCACCTTCAAGCACCTCTCTTCTGCTTGAGAGACCTTATACCTTAAAATATTTTGTTTTCCTGTCACTGGTAAATTATTTCAGCAAGATTCTTTCTTGAATACTAAGATAGGACATCTCAAACGCAAACTGAATGTTTTACTTTCTGAGTACATTTCCTTAAAGGTATTTATTACTTTTACTGAAGTATAATAATGGAATCAATATTGCTTTCCCAAGGGTGGGTTTTTTTATGGTTCTTTTTTTTAACACACGTGTCTTTACTTGCGAGAATTTGAGGACTTTTGGTCAAGGTCAAGGTGAACTTGATGTTAGAGGGGCAAATTGTGGTGCAGAGCAACAGTTAACCATGAATAATAGAGACGACGTACATATAACATGCACATATACAAATTTGAAGTTCTTAGTCTGTTTGATCCACCTGAAAAAAAGATGGTGGCCAGAGTCAGCAAGGGCCTTTTCAGGGTTCTGGTCCTTAGTTTTTGATAAAAGAACAGGTTCTAGTTTTGCTCATCAACAGAGTGTTCTCAGGCCAGTGTGTTGTCTATGTTACATTGTGCCAAAGTCCTTACTGTATATTTTGTAGGGCCACTACAGTCTGATTGCCTGTGATGACAGGAGAGAAAGCACTCTGCATTTCCTTTTTTGAATCCTGAGGAAGGACTCACTGCACCACTGACTGACGTCTTCCACTACAGGATGGTTGTCTTTCTGCAAGTACAGTGACCCTGCTGAGAGCTGTGTGACTTTCCATGTTGCACAAGGTCCCATGGTCCATTTAAAGTTTGTACATCCAACTGAAGGCACCTGGTGCATCACAGAATGTTTTTTGTTTTTTTGTTTTTTTAAAGGCTGTCATTTAATATGGGGTGGCTGTGGCTGTGATGGGTGGTCTTCCAGTCACAATGTATGGAGTGCAATTCCCCATTCAGCCCCTTTCATATGTTAAAGTGTCCTTGAGCAAAACACTGAACCCTGGATTGCTCAGATTGGAGGATGAACACCTGGCATAAATCACCATGATTGTGACTAACACTGTAAAGCACCTTGAGATCGCTGAAGCGGTGACAAACTGCACTACATAAGAGAAGTCAATTTACCATACTTAAACCAGTTTTTTTTAAGTTGTGTTGCTCTACCCGAGTAGAGAGACGTTGCACCGAATGTTAATGCCTGTTAGTGGATGTAGTTTAGGGTTTTGCAGACTCGCTGTGTCCATGCTCACTCTAATGATAGGGTTGGTGTAAGAGCGGTTGATTTAACTCAATTTTGAGTCTGCAGTTTGTCATATTTGTGTGTTGCATGAACCAATCTATAAGCTGCACGGGTTATATTTGTTTGTGTACCACTGTACTGGATTGCATTATTTACCATGGCTGTTCATGTTGCTGTGTCCTCTCCTTTTACATAGCTTACTTTGCATTTAGAGTAGTTTTGAAGATATGGAGCCCTTCCTCTCCTTATTCTATATTGTCAAGCCGATATAACCTTTTACCCAACATTCTCCCAGTCAAGTAAACATTTTCAAAAATCAAATTTAAGATATACATAGCAGCTTACTGGGAGGCGACAACATATGAATAAATCATATTTGCTGAAAATGTGAGACTTCACCTTGAAGTCTGTCAGAGCTCAAATCCAAATACTTAAAAGTCTGTAACAGCAAGAATGGCATTCATAATAAAACAAGAAGGACACAGGAGGTTAAAATCCTCAAAATGGAGATGTGCTCAAAAGACAAAAGGACTAAGAGAAAGATAGACATGGTGTATAGGGGAGGACAAATGTGGGGAAGGAAAGTCAGTGATGGGGAGATTAGAGGTGTGTGCAAAGTGAAAATGCTGAGTCAATGCGACCGGGAGCATGTGCAGCTGGTTTGATATTAGATGCAGACGCAAAGTACTAAACACTTAATCCCACAAAAAGCCAAAAGGGGTGAGCGCAGGGGTCGGCGGTATTTTTCCACTCAGGCCAACACTTCACTTACACACACACACACACGCACGCACGCACGCACGCACGCACGCACGCACGCACGCACGCACGCACGCACGCACGCACGCACGCACGCACGCACGCACACACACACACACACACACACACACACACACACACACACACACACACACATACACACACCCTCTCAGTTCATCCACTCTGTCTATACCTGGCAAAAAAACGGAATCTGATTCTAATTGTGAAGCGGCCTGACCGGTCCAGACCCGGCGCTCCGCAACAAACAGGCCCTCTCTGGTCAGTACTGACTGCTAATTGTGAGAAGAATGAGCAAAATAGCACTCATGTCCTATAATGGCTGGCGGTACAGCCTCCTTAAATCCACAACCACTGGAGCTGTTCCACTTGCAAATTCAATTATAGGAATGATTCATCCTTCCATTATGATAACTGTCAGGTTTTCTTGTGTCATACAATAAGGCAGGATGGAGAAAACAAACAATTTGCCAGCTCCCCCACGGACACCTTTCGCCTCTCCTCCTCTTCATCCCTCCCTCAAGCTGCTTTTCTCCATCAGACATCTTTTTGTCTTTCCCTGAGTCCCTCTGTTTTTCCAGTCCTCCCTCGCTATCGCTCATCCCGCTTCCACTGCCATGGTTTCCATTCATTCTCTCCTCATCTGCCTGGGGGTGCCAGGCAAGATAGCATTCCCTCGTTTTCTGATTTTCTCCAGACCCTCTTCCCCCACCACCACCACCACCACCACCTCCCCTCATTCTCTCTCTCCCTCCAACTCTGGCCATCCCTCCGCTTGCTCGCCTAACGTACAACCCACCCCCACCTCCATCCTCATGCCGCTCTCTAGATAATTAAGATCTCTGATTTTACGGTTTTCTCTTTTATAATAGGCTCTGTAGACGCTGTGAACAAGCCGCCAAGTCTTCAGCATTCACACACACTGAAACAAAACAGCGTACACACAGAGTAATATGCATATGTTTTCATATACAGACGCACACACTAAGATGAATGCATGCGCCAAACAACTAAATCTCCAAATAGGATGAATGTTCCCTCTCTAACTCTCAATTCCTGCCTTTTTTTATACACACACACGCACGAACGCACGCACGCACGCACGCACGCACGCACGCACGCACGCACGCACACACACACACTGAGTCAGGATATTTATGTATTTTAGCTTTTGTCTATATCTCAGTGGTGCCAGCATGTGGGGTGACTTACAGCTGGGTGCAGAATGAAAGTGAGGCAGGGGAGTTAGGAGCGGTGTTTTCCATGCAGCTCGCACTATCCTGGTTCTGTCCGGCCCTCTCGCTGCTCAAGCTCCCAGCAGACTGACGTCCGACTGCTACAGGGAGGCAGCCATACATTACTACAGCAAGCAAGCTCGTACAGCAGCCAGGAACTGCTTTCGCAAATTAAACACAGCAACAGTGTCTCTGGTTTTGCTCTCGAGTTCTTTCTCACTGTGTCTTTTTCACCTCAATTCCCTTCAACAGTATTCCGCCACGTATCAGCTGCCTATTTTCTCTCTGACTCTCTCCTCTGCAGTCAGGAAAAAGGTACTGAGACACAAAATAAAATATGGTATATTCATTGCGGTTGAAGTCATCATGCTTTTTTTATGATAGTCAGACACAGACACTCTTTTCTCCCCATGACTTAATAATTGAAAACCACACATTCTCTTAAAATCAAATTTGCATGTTGAATTATTGCTTCAATATTTTGTTTTGACACATTTTTTAAACATTCATGTTTTCTATTGTATTCTATTCACAGTAATAGTAAAACATTGACCACTCACACACATATTGACACTGATTTCATGTGTTTGTCATAGACCTGTTGAACAAAGTACGAGCATCAAATGCAGTTTAAACAATGTAGACAGAAACAGCATGGAAATAAAAGTTTAAGATAGTGAAGTTTTTCTGCTGGGCATTGAGAGTTTAATAAGTTTAAATCATTTAGAATTGCAAGATGTTACCAATCTGCAGACATAAACTAACTTTGCACTGATGTAGCAAGGAAGAGTGAATAGAGTCGGTCTCACTTTAAGTGTCATTCTTGGGCTGTTTTGTGTCTGTCTGCTTCTGATTGATGAGGAAAAAGGTCCCTTGTGGCTAAAACAATGTAAAACTGCCAATAAAGACATGAGCACAGGATGCCCTCACAAAATGTGGTAATCCCAGTAATGACGATAATAAGGTTTGTTGGCAGTAATGCTGCTATCAAAAGGTGTCACCATGCTTTGTTATTGAGGAAGTATAATGTAAAATCGCAATAAAGTAACAAAAATAATGCTACTCATAATGCAAAAAGGGCCCCTTTGAGACACCATAAAACATCAGTAATGACAACTCACACAAAAACAAACATATGAAACCAACAACTGGCCATCAAGTGACATATTCCTCCCCAAAAAACAATGACTGAAGCCATAAATGCGTCTGCTTTTAGAGCCTTTAAAATTTTAGCTTTGGGGGGGTTTGCAGTTCTTTCCATTAAATCTATTAAAACCCGAGGCAAAACATGTGTCTCTTTATGGTCGAAGTAAAGGTTGGTGCTCTTTTCCCTTTAAAAGGAGATGTAATGTGGTTTCACCTATGTATGGAAAACGTGATGCTTTTCATTTCTTTAAAAAGATCACGTCACTGAAGATGTACTAGAGTTGCTGAAAGATTGCCTGCATTTCACTCAAAACCCTAATGGGTTAAAATGTGTTTGGATTACTCATGCCACAAATAGATATGATTTGTACTTAGAAAGAAGAGATGTGAGGTTGAAGATGATTATTTTCTTGTTGTAGAGTGGTTTTGAGTACAGCGCATTTGTCATTAGTGATAAGCTCAACCCACTGTCACCACCAGGGTTTAATGCTGAGCTAATAATGGGACACTGTAAAAGTACAAAATGTCCTTCCTTATGTTTTCTTATACTTTGTGTCTAGGTTTAGTGATTATTCCATGTAACACAGAGTGCATGCAGAATTGTAATGTGACAGCTAGGTAAGCTAATTATAACTAGTGGCATTATCTACAGTGAATCCTATGGTATAATTTGATTTATGTTTTGTAATTTTGCTTTTTATAACTACGTGTAACAAGCTAAACAATGGCTGCAAAATATGAAGAATACTATTTCCTTTGAAATGCAGCTCAAGTATTAAATAGCATGAAATCAAAAATACCCATGGACAGCACAAGTATTTCAAATTTATACCTGAGCTTGGTCCTTGAGTGAATTCACTTCATCGCCACTGCTCCTCTGGCTTTCTATCTCTATCCTGCTCTGCGACTCTTTCTGCAGAGACACTTTCCAATCTCTTCTCTCTGTATTCAATTTTGTTCTTTTATTCCCTCATCGTCACAAGCCCATTCCCTGTGCTTCTTTTTTTTCTCATTCTCCTTACTTCTATCACAGCTTTCCATCTCCCCACACCCTCCCTCCCTCACTCCTCCCCTTCTCCTTGGAGTATAGATACTATAATCTTCCCTGTCTAATGCTGTCAATAGCTCTCAATAACAATGAAATAGCACCGGTTCCATCCCATCATTGATGAAGGCATAGTCTCAGTTAGGATCTTATTCGTCATCATGGCAATCTGCTTCTTGGTAATAGCCAATCAGATGGCTCCTGTGAAATGCACCGCTCCCACGATAGGTTCCCCATTGTTTTGATTGACTGCACCTGAGGGCCCGCCACTTCTGCTGGACTCGATCAATACCCTATCACACGCACGAGGCAGGCACGTGCTCATACATGCCCTGGAATAAACACACACACACACACACAGACACACACACACACACACACGCGCGCGTGCACATGCACACGC
Organism: Blennius ocellaris; assembly: GCF_963422515.1. Classification (NCBI taxonomy): domain Eukaryota; kingdom Metazoa; phylum Chordata; class Actinopteri; order Blenniiformes; family Blenniidae; genus Blennius; species Blennius ocellaris. The sequence continues at coordinate 13,986,427 of NC_137657.1, forward strand.
ACATACACTTTGAGGAAGAGTAAATTGAGAAAGAGACCGGTGGCGTTGGGAGCACACAGAATCCAGTGGCAACAGGCAGCAAAAAAGGAGCAAGGTGCAGCATAATGCACAGCTGTGTGACAGCAGTGGCGCCATAGAGATCTCGCCGTGTGGTCAGAATAATCAGCTGTTGCGTAACCTTTGTACACACGCACACAAATGTGACAGCGGCATGTGACTTCAACTTGCCAGTGCTGTAATTATTAGCCGGCAGATTTGCTTTGGCGTACTGTTTTAAACAAGGACGATTTACTGTAAACAAAGAGGGCGAAAACAACTCCCACTGAGGGCCTGTTCATTCTATGTTGTGTCACACATACAGATGGCCTCGCGTACGCCCTGCCTTGGTTCGCTTTGAACTGCGGTGAAGCGGTAATGAGAGCTATACAGCCATCTGCACAGTATGGTGTGTGCTATTAGTATTACAAACATGTTGGCGCACATGTTTGCCCACCCCTCGAATGAGAGACACGTGGAAGTCAGATAGGAAGAAAGGGAGGTCAAGTAATTGCACAGAGGGTGAAAGAGGAAAAAGACAGGAGAGGCTTATGAAAAGCGGAGAAGGATTCAAAGCACAGGGTTGGAGATATTTTTGATGTGCTTTAGACATCAAAGCCAAGCGAATGTTGAAAAGGTGAATGAAGATCGCAAAGTGATAATGTGTGTTAAAAAAAAAAAAAAAAAGCACGACTTGGAGGGTGGAGAATGCCTACTCAAGAAAGTGACCGACAATCCGAATCATCACAGTCTTTGATGTGCTCACAAGTGTATGCACAAAGAGACAATGCCAACTCACTTCCGCCCCCACATTCACATGACAGTGCTCCAGTTCCTCCTCCTACATCTCCAGTGCATCGTCGTCTGTAGCTGCAAGGGTCAACTGAAGGTCCTGAACTGAGCGTTTGAACTGTCTGTCAGACCAATGTAAAGCTCAGACCGGTGAACCAGACGTTCGAAGCATTCCCAGGTCACCATCGCCGACCGCCATTGCTCCTTCACTAACACCCCCAACCCACCCCTCCTCTCTCAGCCGCCCCCCTGTCTGCCTGTCACACTCTTTCTCCTCTCCTCTGTCTTCTTCCCTCTCTTCATCTCTCCATCTTTTCACACCGCCTTGTCATGTTGTCAGTCAGAGTGAGAATTTGTCACCGCTGGAGAGGGTTGCTTAGCACCACTGGAGCTCAGCTGAGCTCTATTTGTGTTTATTTTTCTGTGTTTGCGTGTTGGTTTGAAGGTGTGGGTGGAGGACAGGTTGCAGAAAATGTGTACAGACGTGTTGCTTATAGTGGGCGGCGCACTGTATCTGACTGTGTTTATATTGATTACAATTGTCTTTGTACTTTGTCTTTTTGGTGTGGGCCTGTTTGTTTATCTGTGTGCAGGCATGTTCATGAAAATGTGCAGACGTGTGTCAGTTTTGATGTTTTCTTTGAACTTCCTCTGGAGACCTCTTCAAGGCTGAATCTTGTCACTTCTAAATGGCTGACTTTGCACAGGGGACATGAAGAGACTTTTGTGTAATGTATTTCATTATGACACAGGCTGCATGAATGGGACTGCGCTGCTGCGCTGATAGATGACAGTGAACATCTTCATAGAAGCGCATGGGCCGACAAATTACAGGTGTTTCCTCGACATAGAAAAACGAGAGTGCAAACTGAAGATAAGCCGCATGATGGGAATTTAAAGAAGCACGTCTTGTGCCGGGGAAGTAGTATTTTGTCCAGTTACATGCTTTGTTAACGTCCCCGCTCTCCATCCCTGCAGGTGGCGGTACAGGCAGCCAGCAGACCATTCTCCATGAGGAGCAGTAGAAGATGCCGGCTCTGCCAGCACTGCTGCTGTCAATACACTTCCTCTCCTTCCTGCTAGTCACCATGCCACCTCGCTCCCTCAGTCAGGCCCCCCTGCTCTCCTCCGTCCGCATGGGTAAGTCTCCATTATGCCACTGATCTCCTTCCGGGTCCCATACCGAGTAAAACAATAGCTGGTATAAGTATTGAAAAGTCACCAAAGTGAACCATATTCTGTCTTAATGTTTATCTCAGTTATGAATATGACTGTGTTTGCTGTCAGAAATCATTTGAAAACACCTCAACGTCACCTCAGCGTTTATAACATGGAAGCAGATGTAGTCATAACAACTCGCTGCAAGTAGGACTTAAATAACGTGATAACATTAAAAACAGTAACTGACTACAATCTAACTATTGATAATTTAACACAAGAAATTGGTACAAAATTGGTACAAAAACCAACATACATTGTAATAGATTTCACTTATTTAATGCTTTTCCACTGCTTGAGCGATCTCCAAAAAACTTTACATCCTTAATCACATTCACCCATTCACACACATATTCACACACCAATGGAGGCGGCTGCCATGCAAGACACTCTGTCCATCCATTGAGAGCAATTTGTGGTTCGGTGACTGGTTCAAGGACACGTCAACATGTGGGCAGATAGGGTATTAAACCTATAACATTCTGACTGTGAGACGACCCGCTCTACCAACCCCACCTTGATGTGCAAATGGTGTTCATTTGCACAAGTTCTCTTTGCCTTGGTTAAAAAGTTCTGTTTTCTGTCTTCAAAGAAGGACAAACCTCTGTAAGGACACAGATTGATAATCAAACCTTCAAAAGCCAAACCTGCATGCAAAACATTGTGAAATTTTTCGAGAAAAGGTTTTCTACAGCTACACTTGGCAGAGAATCTCCTGTCGTTTTCGATCTAACACAAAATCTTCTCATGTTCAATTTTTGTCTGGCTGAGACAGCCCTTGTACCCAGATGATAAAATAACACTTTTGAAATAAGTAACCGTCACGGATTCTGTCAGAGAGCTGTGTGATATTCTGCTCAGTGCCACTTAGACACAATTGTCAGATATTCAATGGATCAGGCAATCAGCACTTTGAACCAGAGGTGCATGAAATTTAAATGATGTGTTTCCACAACTCTTGATATGTCGGTGTAAATTCTGCTTGAGATCTGTGGCAACAAAGACTTGAATATGTATCAAAGTTTGACTGCTTGAAAAAGGTGAATCCCATCTTTGCAGTGGTGAACCGTCATCCACTATGTGTAATAGCACATTTCACAATCTTGTTATTGATTGAATTTTAAACCATGTACTAATCTGAAAGAAGGAAATTGCTTCAGGTCTTTAAAAGTCACATGCAAGGACCACATAGTTAACCCTGTATTTCTTTACTTTACTAACAGGATTTGCCATCCCAGTTGTAATGCCATCACTGTATCTACTAGACTGTTCATGATATCGAGGATGATCTCAAGAAATAGGAGTTTTCGCCCATGTGCAAATCCTGGTAGCCTCCAGGACGTCTACCACACGATGGTTCAACCAATTTGTAACTCGACGACTGTCAAAACACACATTAATATTGAATAACAGCCATATATCAAGAGCTGGAGTTATCTTCGAGGAAAAAAGACAAAAAAAACACTCACTCACATTTTTTTTGACAGTTCTCCAGCCATGAAGTGAAAACAAGTCCAGGCTTCCTCACGAGATGTCCACTTCTGTTAGCCATCATGTTTTTACCTTCATTCACTGTCACTGCCCGGCATCTTCATCCACTATCCCTCTCTCCTCACCTCTGTCTCGCTCACTCTCTGCCTCTCTAGCGGCAATCCTGGATGACCAGTCAGTGTGTGGGCGTGGGGAGCGACTGGCACTGGCCTTGGCCAGGGAGAACATCAACAGTGTGATGGAGGGCCCGTCCCGAGCCCGAGTGGAGGTGGACATATACGAACTGCAAAAGGACTCCCAGTACGACACTACTGACACCAGTGAGTGGAGTTGCACTTGATACACTTCAAAGACGACCAGATTTATGGAAGTCATCCGAGAATCACTCGGTCTAGTAAATGCCTTTTTTCAAGCACAGTGTTTCATTAAGCACCGGCAGAACGGCGGCACTTATTATACCCATCGATATTATTAGTAATCTTGGAAATTAATATTAATCGTGACCAATGCATGAACAGAAGAGAGCAGAAGCATACACTGCAGTGCCGCAGTTTTAGTCCCAAACATTTCAGAAGGCTGCTGATTTATAAATATATTTCTAAAAAAAGATAATTCCATTTTTTTTTAAAGCTGCCTTTTACAAGCAAAAATCTCAAATGATGACTGGAATGATAAAACACCACCACTTTCATGCGATTAGGAGCCAGCAAAGGCTTTTGCTGATTAGTTTACATGTCATTGGAGACCAGTAATGGGCCACTAAGACGGTCTCATTAAAAACAGTGGACCCGTGCCCTCCAGTAACAGCTGGTGCTGTGTACTGTGTGGGACATGATAAAAACAAATCATCAAATACTAATACAGATCAGCAGTACAGCCAACAGAAGGGAGCAGCATACCACAGAGGCTGCACCATGAAATTTGTATTGATACAGAGTTAAAACAGAATGTTGGGAGTCTGCAGAGACAGAAGATGCACTGCTGAATTCAACCACTGAGGAGACAGAGACTCCCTGCCCCTCTTTGAATAGGTCACTGACCCTGCCACAAGCTACTGGCAAAATGTCTATGTGTGCTTGAGAAGGGTTGTGTACATATATGCATGCTTGAGTTGCAAGCCTGTGTGTGCGTGCGTGTGTGTGTGTGTGTGTGTGTGTGTGTGTGTGTGTGTGTGTGTGTGTGTGTGTGTGTGTGTGTGTGTGTGTGTGTGTGTGTGTGTGTGTGTGTGTGTGTGTGTGTGTGTGTGTGTGTCCGTCCTTGACCGATGGGCAGGAGACTCTGACAGGCGTGTTTGCTCACAGCACTTTTTGGTCCCTGGATCAGAGAGAGCTCATCATCTTACAGCTACAGCTGACTGCAGCACGCACACACACACACACACACACACACACACACACACACACACACACACACACACACACACACACACACACACACGCACACACACGCACACACACGCACGCACACACACGCACACACACGCACACACTCGCACACACTCGCACGCACGCATGCATTTACACATGCATGCACCCACATCCCTTTCTGCACGAGAGCACAATACGTGCACGCACTCACACATGCAGGCACGCTTCCGCACAATCACAGACACTGGCAGATACCAAGGAGGACTAATTGGGCTGAATTAAAATACCAACCAAATAAACCAAAGTGAAAAAGAGGCTCATGTTAAATTTATACAGTCAGGTTACCAGGTTTATATTTGCTGTGTCCGTGAAATACTGTTTCAAGTAGGTACACAGAAAGCCAGGGAATAAAAATGGACATGAAGAGATAAAAAACAAAAAAAAACACATTCACTGACCACTTTATTGCAAATTCTTGTCCAGTTTGAAACGATCGAGTCCAACATCTCTGCCTTAACCGAGGTAAAAATGTTCTGTTTTTACAGATCATCAAAGGGAATTAATTTCAACTATATACGTATATTATTTTTGTGGTTGTAGTTGGATGAGCTGGACTTGACTGCATTAAGAGAAGTTTTAGATTTTTTTTTTTCCACCACTCACATATAGTAAGTTATCATAGTGGCCAAATATCATAGAGGACGCTTTAAATGTATTGCTGAAATTCACTGAAAAATCCAAAATATACATGGAAAGAAATCCAAGCCTTACTGAAAATATTACGTAAGCTTGATTGAACATTATGACCTTAATAAAGGCTTAATTTATGGCACAGCTGTTGTGCTGGATCATATTAGGTTTGGACAAGTGTACCCGATAAAGTAGCCAGTGTATACTAGTGAAGTATTTCTTGACATTGAAGAGCTGAGCCCTTGTGTGCCCCACTACTGTCTGCTATTGCAAATGTTTGATTTTCAAAAGAACATTTGAGAAATGTTGTGACACGCGCCAATCTATTTCTGTCTTTTCTTCTCATTGGTTCAATACAAATCTACAGCTTTTCTCCGCATAAAGACAAGAAACAAACAAGCCTCAATGTGTCCTAACTAATTACACATACCGGTCCTTATAAAGCGTATTTATTGACATAATTTGTTAAATCCTTATGAAAGCAGGAATAAATTGAACACAATTTGGCTGCTTTTCGAGGGGTTTATGTGGAGGATTATCCTCAAAGAAAAGCCAGTCGCCTTACTGTATTCACAAAAAGGTAAATTGTAGTTCTGCCATGCACATTGATGTCATGTGTTAATGTATCCATTTTATTTTTTAACCTGTTGAAAATGACTTCACCTGACTGACCTGAGCTTCCATTTGATGGAAAGGAGCGTCAGATCAGGCGCCATCCCAACCATATCATGAGTCACAACTTCTGTTTTATGGTGTTACTTATTACAGATATTGTATATCACATAAACCTTCATTCATTCATTAAAAAAAAAAAAAAGTTCATTCAGGCTACTATGTGTTTTGTACTTTGATGCTTTAAGTACCCAAACTTTTCTTTTTTGTCTCTGTGATTGTGATTTGTCTTTTAGTCTTTTTTCATTTTCTCCCCTCAAACGGCTGCCAATAGACTTTCCCTTGGGGATGAAAATAGTTATTGAATATTGAATCTCAAGAAACAGTTAAAAAGCAACAAAAAAAATGAACAAATAACTCGAAAGTGATCAAACATATTTTCAACAATTTTTCCTTTCAGAGACACCTACATTCATTAAATTGCCTTTGGCATTGAGGCACGTGATTCTGTTACGGCTGTCAGTAACAATTTCAGCCAGTTCCTCAAGTCAAGAGTAGGACAGGCAGCAAATATAACCTGTCCTGCTCTTTCATGTTTTTAATCAGTCATGTATCTGCCCGGCGGATTGAAAGCAGCAAACTGAAAAGGAGCAATATGTTTTTATCAAATAAAATGTATGATTATCTCACAGTCATTGACCATGTTCGTTCACTGCTATATTAAAAAATATATTTTTTTCTTCCACATTGAGAACTTTAAATGTTTCAGAGTCACTGGAAACACGATTGAATGGATAAGCTCCACCAGGTGTGCCCAAATGTCTTTTATTATTATTCAAAATATATCAATGGCAGAGCCAATTACTAGTGAAGCATAGTTTCACTATATTCTATAATTTGGAAATGATTGTGAGCCAGTAATAAATGAACCAGGGGCCACTGTTGGCCTACAGGCCTCAGTTTGGACACCTCTGTCCTCAACACTGTTATGGGGTTCTCTTTTTTGCCATTGGTTAAGCTAGACGTGCTCACATCAGGTATCAAATTTGTTGTTTTATATTTCTAGACAGTTTCCAATGTGTATACATTTGAGCCTTTAAAGTATTGAAGCCTTTAATTGTTCTGTGAAAAAGGAATTAACATTTTTTTGATAAGTGAACTCATTGTGGTCCATTTTGATGAGCTAAAACTAAAAGAACTATTACAGGGAGAAATAATAATAATGAAATTAAACATCATAATGTGAGAAAATGAAATAAAAACAAAAATGTCCTTATTTGATAAGCAGTGAAAAGGAGTATAACTCTTCAACAGGTTAATTTATTCCTACTGATATGTAAAGAGAAGTGAGATCTGTTGGGGTCTTAAAAAGTGGGACCCTTTGTGTGCGTGTGCTTCACGCTAAATCACAGAGACACAAAAGACATAATTGAGGTAATGGTCCCATAATTTCATGATGTGTTGATGTGACAGACAAATGTGAAAACGATTTCTCCCACATCAACATTTGCATCCCAATAAAGGTAATCAAGAAACTTGGCATTTGTAAACTGAAAGAAAGCACCAGTCTTTTAGCATTGTTGTGATTGCAGAGATATAATTAGAGCAACATGTGTTAAAAATCACTAAAGTCATTCAGAGCGACTTTTCAAACAAGTGAATAATAGCAGCGGGGAACTTATGTGCCGGGCCTGCGTGTCCTCTGAGTATTTTTTTTTTCAGAATCAATCAGATTGTAATGAGATAGATTGTGCCACGACAATGAAGCCAGCAGTTAAACTGGAATCGTAATGCATCCTCTGAGCTTTCACTGCCCTTTGTATTCTTGCAGTTTTCTTTCTGACTGCTGCTTCTGCTGTCTGCTAACTCAGTGCTGCTGTGAAAAGAAACACACACACACACACACACACACACACACACACACACACACACACACACACACACACACACACACACACACACACACACACACACACACACACACACACACACACACACACACACACACACACACACACACACACACACACACACACACACACACACAAATGGTGGAGGAGAAAGGTGTGTGTGTGTGTGTCTGCACACTCAGGGTTTGTTTTTCTTTCTGCCTTTCAGTGTGTCAGATTCTGCCCAAAGGCGTCGTCTCGGTGATAGGTCCCGCCTCCAGCCCCGCCTCTGGCTCCACTGTCAGTCACATATGTGGGGAGAAGGAGGTGAGTGCAGAAGATAAACGCACACATGCACAGTGAACACACATCACTGCATATTCAGAATCTTCTCCCTTCCTGCCCACAAACACGCCATGATGAATGTTTCTGAGATTCGTCTCGCATATTGAATTTCTTGGACCAGCATCCACTTCTCCAGCTGTTTTCTTCCTTCTCCTGAAAGCATTTTATTCAAAGGTCTCTCTCTCTGTTTTCTGCCGATGCTACCTTTCTTATCTTTTTCACCCTCCAGCCACTTAAATGGATCTTCTTCATGTGCAATTCTTCCTGTGGTGTGTGTTTTGGGAGAAGAAAGCAAATCATAACATATTTGCTTTTTCTTGCTGATGCTGTTGTTTTTCCTTTTCTTCTCTCGTCTCCCGGTTTGTGCTTTTTTTTTGGTCTGGAGTAGAGTGTTTGGAAGAAAAGTGTCCACACACTGACAAACAAAGCATGTATGGAAGAGGAAATGTTCTATAAGGAAGTATTTTGAAATACCATTAAAATAGTATTTTTGTGCAACCAGTGATGTTGTACTTATCATTTTTACATTATGGCTAAAGTGTCCTCAGTCCTCAAAACAATGTATTGGAGTTTGTGTTGGTTTTTTTTTAAACTCTACATATCGACAGTGGGTGTGAATGTGAGTGTGTTTGTCCTGTGATGGATCGGCGACCTGTCCAGGATTTACTCTCAGCCAACTGAGATCAGCTCCAGTCCTGCAACAAAAATTGTAGGCATAAAAGATGTGATGGATTATATGCTTGTACGTACAGCATATAGTATTAGATTAAATATTGGCCAACGCTGGCATACCTGCCAGAAATGTTTTTTCCATTTTGACTTTTAAAAAAGAGAGCAAACAATATAATAACTTGCCAATAGTGTAAGAAAAAAGCAAAATACTCTTTGAAACCATGGGTGTATTTCTTGGATGATATTTTATACTTTGAAACTAGAAATCACAGTGTTGGCAGTGTGAAGCTGGTGCTGGTCTTCTTGAAGGCTTTTATTTATGTGTTGATCATTTCTATATTATTCAATTGTAACAACCATTGTCGGTGAGTTTAAAATGTTTAACCCGAGCCCTTCTTTTATTCCAGCCTTGTATTTACACTTCTTCTGTCTTTAGCGGGTTTGTCTTGTTATCACTTTCTCAAGCGACTCATAAGCACCTAGAATTGTGTTCATCTGCATGAAGAGTGTTTAATAAAGGAAGTTTGGCTGATTGAGTGCCTTTTGACTGTTTGGTAAATATGGGCTGTTTCCTGGCTCTGGTTTTGTTGAAAGCTACCTTCTCGTCTCCCTGCAGATTCCTCATGTGAAAATCGGTCCAGAGGAAACCCCCCGTTTGCCATACCTGCGGTTCGCCTCTGTCACTCTGTATCCCAGCAATGAAGACCTGAGCCTGGCCATCGGAGCCATCCTGCGTTCCTTCAGTTACCCGTCAGCCAGCCTGGTCTGCGCCAAGGCCGAGTGTGAGTGGCCTGTCCTCGAGCCAAATAGTGCTCAACTCCTCAACTTTATTGTCTATCCAGCCATTTCTGCAGGACAGATGGAGAATCGAGATCACGCTGTTTTCTCCGACATTGGAGATCAAAACAAATGATGAACAGAAATTTAAGAGTCTAACAATTACAAATACATACATGTGCATATAACATCAGCATCAGTTCATCAGTTCATGAAATGTACCAGAGCTTGGAGTTAAATAAGAAAACGCTGATAAAATACAACCCTAATGAACCAGATATTTATATAGCTTTCAACATTTTAGAGATTTATCCGTTTTTTTTAGGTGCATTTGCATTGTTGTATTTCTTTTTACGTGGGTGTAAATACTCATCTATCTCACCTATGTGTGTTTGAAAGTGTGAATGCCTCTGTGGGAGTGTTTGCACATTAACATTGTTTGGCTGCTTGTCGCCATCAGACTCTCGTTTTTGACTGTCTGGTCGTGAAGTTGCGTCTGTTGTCCGGGTTCAGTGGCTCAAGCTGTAGCCGTTCCTATTTATTACTCATGCGCTCACACACTGTCTCTTATCCACCTCAGAGGGTTGTTAGGCCAAACCAATTTAATAAATATTCATGTCTGAAATGCTTTCCAGTATTGGAAGAACTTAGGGGACATTTGATTTAACTTGCCAGGCACTCAGAGAGCTTTAACATCATAGGGGATTCAGGGCTTAGTCACTAGCCCTCTTTATTTTCATTTTGAAAGAGTGTGTTATTGATTTATTATGCACTCCCCTATCGAGAGTCACAGGAATTAAAGGGCTTGGTTGGATGGTGGCTGTCGTATTCAAACAGAGCTTTGTGAATATGTGACAGAACATGCTATGTACTGTAGGAGGTGGTAAAATCCAGATTTTCTTTTCTTTTTTTTTGTCACTGAACAATCACTTGACTTTTTGTCCACTTCTGAGTGAAACTAAGCTGCGATGTCTTGTTGTACAGCTGTTGCCTGCTCACACCAGCCAACCAAGCAGAACCGGCAAAGAGCTGAAGGGCACTTGCATAAAGAGTTGGTGGGACCAGCGAAGTCTGCACGCCTCCCGTGGCAGAGCGAAAAGGGTGGATTTTTGACAAACAAAAAGCTGTGACATTATGGAAGCTTGATTCCATCATTGCAAGGCTTTCATTATCACCCCAGTAGTTAGCAGGCGTCCCGCGGTTTCCTGAAAGTAAGCTGAATTCCTTGTGGACTTGTCATTTCATTGAACTAAAAGAGCTTTGAAATGGCATCAGACATCTTTTCAGGTTTGATCATCAACTGAATGGTTAGATAAGAGCCTTGTCTTTCAACAGGCTTTTTCCTCTCCGAAGAATTAGAGGCAACTCACTGCCTGATTGTTGCCGTGTGGGCCAACAAATGCAAGCTTTTACTGGTGGAGAAACTGAGAAGTGCATTTGTGTGTAATATATTTGCCTTGAAGGTGATCTTTGCAAGGTTATCGCGCTCACAGACTCTGACCCACTTGGCTGCGCTATCTATCGCCGTGGAGCTGGTTGCCATGGCTGCCGAATAGGTGCTAACTGCCACTCAACAGGCTTGTTCCACACTCCGAACAACTGTGTAGGTGTGTGTGTGTGTGTGTGTGTGTGTGTGTGTGTGTGTGTGTGTGTGTGTGTGTGTGTGTGTGTGTGTGTGTGTGTGTGTGTGTGTGTGTGTGTGTGTGTGTGTGTGTGTGTGTGTCGTCTGTCTGATGCTTTTTATTCCTGTTTGAATTGTCCATACGTGCTTGTGTTCAAGTGTGTGTATGTGCATGCGTGTTTGTGCACGTCAGCAATGCCACGACTCACATGTTGGGTGTGAAATCCCAACAAATCCCAATATAAACGCATCATCTTATCAAAAACTGAACTCCATGGCCATGTCGACAAGGGAGACATGCAGTTTGGTAGAATAACACGTGTTTCATTAATTAAACCAAGGGAAACTGCAGAGACCATGCAAATACAGTACATTAATGAAACCGTATACTGTACAATTAAACAAATCATCCACCCATTTTATATATATCACTGGTTGACAGTCCACCAGAAATAAACAGTCTCCAGTAAGCTAAAATACATGGAGCTGGAGTCGCTGATGAAAACCTATGCAAACTCCGGGATAACATGCAACCTTGATTCGAAAGGCCCACCAAGCTCAGACTCAAACCAGCGATTTCATTGTGTGGTGCAATCGCTAAAAACTATATGATACAGCCCCAAAACAAACCAAACATCAACCAAGCCCAAGGGTTGTGTCAGCAGGAGGGAGAACAAACACTTAGATTGAACAGAGTTTTAAAGGAGCCCTCACACACTGCACTCAGGTATTGTCAGTCCTGCTGAAGAGTCCTTAATCCGGTAATGACACTTTGCTCCAAATCCACCTTCAGGACTTGCAATAGAAGCAGTTCCAACTTAACATGCAGAGTGGGCTCAACCCCCTCTTCAGAGCACGACCTGTCAATAACGCATGCAACAGGTCTACCACTCTAAATTAGTTGTTGAAATAATTCTGGAAACAGTCAAATTGAAAGGGGGCTGCAATGGGAAAATGACAAGACATTTCAGCCCCATTATTAAGATAACCAGAGTGCAAGAAGAAGAAAAAAAAAATCACCTTACCAGCCTCTGGTTGGAAAAACATGAAGCGCTTAAATGTCAGTGGATTATGGTAATAATATGAACACCTTTTGTTAGTTAATGCTTTGCTATTCAGTGAATACAACTCTCCTACTTATCACGTCCACATCATTTTATACGATATCAGGTCGTGGGACACTGGGTCGGATCCCAGCAGAGTACACCGTGTACAGGTCGCCAGTAAATCACAGAGCGACCACAGACAGACAGAAAATCACATTCACACATTCAAGTCTGCAACAATTTTAGAGACAGTGACATGTTCTTGGATTGCGTTCGTCTCACTGCAGTGCAGCCCTACTTACACTTTTTACATCATATTTTCTAGCTTTTGATTCATTCTTTAATTACAACATTCACTCATGAAACAGCATGTTTTATTAAACATGTTTATTTGATCTTCTCTCGATGTTTTTCTCGTTTAAAATGATTTACTCTCTAAATCACAAGGGAGAAGTGATGGTTGGATTTTTCCTTCTTGTTAACCCCCTACCACCTTTCTTCCTGCTTTAACCTGCACCAGTACCTTAAATCCAATGAATCTTCCTTCATCTGTTAACTTTTTTAGAAAGATGGTGTCATCCTGAATGCTAAATATGCATTCTTCAAGCACAATGCTTCACTTAATATGACTAAAAGCGAAGCAAGGTGCCGTGTTTATTTTCGAGGTAAAGTGTGTAGGTTGAACTTGTAATGCGTTATTTAATTTCTACGTAGAAGTCCTTTTGTTTGACAGCATTTGCTGGAGAAATCATAACATGAAAGGTAAATATGGGAACGGAAGGTGGTATTTATTCTATTCAACATGCAATTTCAGAACCAAATGTGATGTCAACGTGAAGACACACTGAAAATAGAAGCTATTGTGCCAAACCATGATAAAACACATGTGTGACCATTGCAGGCTATAACTAAACAGTCATAGTAAATACAAGTTTCAGACTAGCACACCAGTAACTTACTGCCTGGCATGAGAACAAAGGATGTCTGTTCCATGAGCGAGCCAGTTTGGAGTAAATTGTGTGACTTTTATTTTGGATGCATTAGAGTTGGCTGCTCTGCTTTACTTTGATTTTTAGAAATACATTAATTTGAGGTGTTTGTTCAGCCTGCTGGTGAAGTAGCTTTGGAGGATACAGTTGATTTTAGCGCCTCTGAGCAACTGAAGTAATTCTGAAAAATAACAGATATGTAGATCAGACCTGGGGCAAATCGCACCCTGTGCATAACTGTGTATGAGTCTGTCTTCCTGATTGAGTGTATGATGTCTGTGCGTGTGTGTGTGTGAATGAAGTGTGTGTAGATAAATGTGTATAACTGTGCGTGCGGCTCCACTGCGGTGCTGCAGAAGTTCCACATCAGACAATATTTACCACCAGTCCACTGGTTTTATTCATCTTGTTTACCCCGGTGTGGAAAACAAGTGGTGCGTTCAAATGCACCCCACATTCTGTCTTTCTTCTGCGAGTAATGTGTGAACTCACCCACTTCATTGACACCCACTGAACATGAATACAAAGTAAGTATCGTAGATAGAAAATGGTCATTTTGCTGGGCGACATGCTTCAATGGCCATATCATTTTTTTTTTGCCCTCCTTCCTTTTAGCTACCTGTTGTGTTAAATGAACATGAGTCAGAGATGTGGGGTCATTTCCAATGTATGCATCCCATTTCTGTCTTTGCCTGGGTCACAGCTATCAGAGCGTAATTCCATTATGCAGTCTTCATGAGATGGATGAGGTTAAGGACAGCGAGAGGGAGAGACTGAGAATAATGAGAAGGAGACGACGGCACTGTAAGTGTGAGATGGATAAAGACAGAGAGAGGTAGCTGGAGCACGGGGCGAGGACAAGACAGATAGAGAGGTTAGAGCTTATGTGTGTGACGTAGGGAATATTTGAACGAGGGGAGAGTGAGAGAGGGGAGGAGAGGTAGCTGTAAAGTGCATTGATTTTCTTCTTTCCCCCCCTCCTTCCTCAAACTAATTAAAGTTTTGGCCTGGTTCAGTGATTACCCCACTGCTTACTGAGGCTTTCTCCTGCTGAAGGGCTCTGTGTGCCACCCCCACCCCCTCTCCGCTTCCCCACAGCCCCCCAGATGCCTGCCCCACCACTTATTTACATAGCTAGGGGTGCTTTACTATGGAATTACAATTAGGAGGCAGCAGAGTAGACTTTCTAGTAAAGGCTTATTTCACACAGGATGTCAAGTGAGTCTTGACTGCCATTGGTTACTAATTTTCAAGAGGAATTTGCTTGAAGTGGGCAAATTGTCTGAAGTGCTACATTTCAAACTTTCTGCTCTTCTGTTATCCTCAGGTTCTCAGTTCATTTTATTTATTTATTATTATTATTATTATTATTATTATTATTATTTTTTTTTTTTTTTTTTGGGGGGGGGTGCTTTAATTTACACTACATTCATGAATTCTTCCACAGTATGTGCCACCTGACAAAATGTTGATCTTTCAAAACACCACCACAATGACAAAACTGAAGACACAGTAGTGGAGGAGTACCTGATTCACAATGAGACTTCCTTACATATAATTTTTTTGCTAGCCCCACATTCATAAATAATAATGTTCCAAGTATTCTCAAACTAAGTGAACTGGACACCTCAAGCTAATATTGAAACACTAATAGTTTAGGAATTAATATCATTCCATCCATCAAATTATCTTCATCCGTGCTGTTTTACTACCCACCCTTCCTACTATTATCAAAACTGCACAAAATGTTATAATCACAGAACATACTACACATTCATCATCACCAATCTCACCAACATACAAAAGCAGGATTCAGGATTAAAGCAATGATCAGATAAGCAGATCTCTTTCACATTCTAGATCCTCACTCTGGTTTTCTTTGAACTGTGTAAATCTATATTTAAAAACACACACGCACACTCAACCTCATTACGGTCAGCCATGAATGTCCCCTGCATGTCCTTTCGTTGTCGAAGGAAACCAGCGACGTCCTAGGACCAAGGAGGACATGCAAACTCCACACACAAAAACATACTTGTTGGGAGGTGGCCGTGATCCCAGTACATAACTCAAAGAGCGAACAAGCAATAACTGAAGGTTGAGACATCAAAGAGCATTACAAAGTACTCGGAGAGTGCTTACCTCGGCTAAGGCTGCACAACCTTTAAGATTTATTCTTCTATTCAAGTGTAGAAACTTGTCATGTTGATTGATTGATGACAGCCATGGATTTTGGAGCGTATTTTATGACTTTGTGCAAAGATGAATTCGAGTTGAGTCACACTCATGAGCACTGTGCCCGGTGAATTATTTTTGGCCAAGTTGCTGTACCACTAAAATGTCATCATATTTTTCTGTACTACTTGCTGTTGTGTTCAGATTCATACACTTGTTATCTGGAGGCAATAACACGGTGAATTCAAATGTCAAGGTAGGTTGGACTTATAAGTAAAACATGCACCTATGAGCACTGGAAAAAGCAGCAGAGAGCAGTCATGGATCAACTTGCAGTTTACACAAGCATACACAGACTCTGAGTGTATAGTACATCAGTACATCTTGTGAAAGTTTTACCAGGTATTTGAGCTTTTTCTTTTTTCTTTTTCTTTTTTTTTTTCTTTTCTTGGGAATGCCGCAGCAGACACCAGCATAGTATTTTGTGTTGAAAGACAGATGGTATCTCTCACCTTTTTTCAGTTGGCCCAAATATTTTCATCTACCCAAAGCTGTGAAGACCCATGCATATGATGTGAAATCTAAAATCTAACAGGAGCCTCTCAAATGGAAGCTGAAAAAAAAAATGCTGATATATATGGACTCAGCTCTATAAAATCACAACAGTGTAGAGGTGTATCTCTGCCTTTGCCTATGTGCCTGTGGGAGGAATTATTAAAAGAGCTGCTCTGCTGAAACATAGTGCAGAATATGTCAGTGTGTAAATGGATGTAACACAAAGTGAAAGATACACAAGTCGTAAAATCAATCGAAAACAAATTTTGCTGCTGTGAATCACAGTCAAGGTGTTATGGGTAAAATGTAAAGTGCCGTTAAACAGCTACACGGTGACTCTTGCTATATCGAAGAGTAATAACTTGATTCTGTGATCATAGCTTCATTACTTTTCATATTTCTATATGTGACTGTATGGCACATCGATAATGAGACATCCTGTTCACAGACACACAAGCAAACATGTGTGTACTGAATATAAAGCATCAGAACAGATTACAAAAGCGATCTGGCTAATGCACACGCACTGTGAATTCCTTTAAAAAACGTTTTATTTCCTGGTGATCTGAAGAAGCCATCAATCATGGTCGGCAAAATGACACAAATATGGGACCATCCTACATAAATCAATATTTTAATGGGTCCTGGAAAGATGAGCTGTGTGGCCTCATGCAGACTGTGACATGCGGCTTTTCTCTGCTGTGGTTCTCCCTCAGGCCTGCTGAGATTGGAAGAACTGGTCCGCCGCTTCCTCATCTCTCGGGAGACGCTGTCAGTCAGGATGCTGGATGACAACATGGACCCGACGCCCCTGCTGAAGGAGATCCGCGACGACAAAGTGGCCACCATCATCATCGATGCCAACGCTTCTGTCTCTTATCTCATCTTGAAGAAGGTCAGTTAGAAAACATCAAAACATTTTTGAGAGCCGCTCACACTTTACGTTCCTCGTCTGTACAGTACAAATGGTGAGACTCCAGGGGATCTATGTGTTCTTGGGTGTGCTGAGAAAAAAAACAAAATCATGAAAATAAAATTTTTCTTTTTTTTTTCTTCTTTGTTATCAACGAATAAGATTCAACAGACAAGAAATCAATAATATACTTTCAAAATAGCTACTTCTGAAAGCACTGCATGGGGAGCATGTTACAATCTCTTCTCGCACATGTAATCACAGATTGCGTGAATAAAGGAGGCCTTATTTCCTTCTGTCCCCTCATGTGATCCCAGTTATTTTGAAATGCTCCCCAGCATTACTCCTTGAACTCGTAGCTCTTCTTCACAATGAAGACAGTTCTTGTTTTGTTTTAGCCAATCAGATGCCTCATTGCATGGTGGATTAGTAGCATTTTTTCCCCCCAAGCTTGCCTCAAACCTTTTCACGGTACTGTGTTTTCCCTGTTGGTAAATCCGGGTTATAGCGATGAAGGGGCATGTAGATCTTGCAATCTGTAAAATAATAAAACAACTTCCTCAAACTACCTAGGGCTGAACATTTGTTGAAGAGGAACTAACTTCTATTTTTACCTTCTCTGCCCGGTAGAGCAGTGCAGGGAACAATATCTATGCATGTCTGCCAGCAACGATCACTTACACTCTTCTGAAAGTATTTGACAAAAGAACATCTTTTGCTCGGATGCAGTGCAGATGTTACCCAGGCTTGTTCTGATTCATGGTACAGGCTGTAATGCCGATAGCCAGCGCAGTGACTCACAGTTTGAAAGCGTACGGGATGTTTTCACTGGGCACATCGGGAGCGGCTGTCCGCCCTCAGCCAAATGTCCTAGTGTTAGCCTGATGATGTAAAACTGTGATTAACGTATGCTCCCTCTCCCTCCCTTTCTCCTCCTCTTTTATTTTGTCCCCCAACTGTCTCCTTTGCTCAATAACTACCCTCTTTTTCCCTTCCTCTCTCACTCCATCTATCTCTCTCTGTATGCGCCGCATCTCACCTGCCTCCTCTTTACTTTTATGTTCATCGCATTCTCTTTCTCTTTGTCCTACAGGCGTCAGAGCTGGGGATGACGTCGGCTTTTTATAAGTACATCCTCACCACCATGGTAAGAGCACACCAGTCCCACTCCTCTTTCCTCTCTGCTGTCCTTTACTTGCTCCTCCTCCGCCTCTGTCCCTTTATCAAGCAAGCAAAGGTGCAATGGCAGGGAAAGTATTCAATAAGGGGAGGTAGGGAGAGGTGACAGGGAAAAAAGCCAGTGCGGATGAAAGATGGGATGAGAGAAGGAGAGACGGAGAGAGATCTGAGAAACTACCTGTACTGTACAAAGATGTGGATCTGCAGAGGGAGACGGCTGAAAATAAAGGGAAAAGGGGGTTTGAGGTGAAGGAGATGACAGGTGTGAAGTGCCCTTCTTCTCTTGCCACCCGCCACCTTTTCTGTGCCTTCACTGTTTTCATCTGCCCCCTTGATATACTCTCCTCCCCTTCTAATGTTTGAATTAATGTGTCATTTTATCTCATGCGTCTGATCTTTTTTCCCCCCTCTTTTCTCTGTATTTCCCCTCTCCTCTCTGCCCTCTGTACGTGATTTGCTCTCACGCTTTAGATGCTCTTGTATGTATATCACTTTGAAAAGCCAGTCGAGTCATTTCCATCAACCTCTCTCTCGCTCTCTCTTTTTTCCTGTATCACTGTTTTCCATTCTTCCCCTGGTTGTCTCCATCACCTTTTCGCTCTCCATCAGAGATTAGATGCTGTTACTCCTTGTACCCTTATTCTCTATCAGCCTTTTCTTTGCTCAGTATTTTTCCTCCGAGATGAGATTTGATACACTGTCAACATTGTCACTCACCTGGATTTTCTATCCCACTGTGCAAACACCCTTTCTTCCTTGTCCTCCCCGTCTCCCTCCTTTGCAGGACTTCCCCCTGCTGAAGCTGGATGACATAGTGGATGAGCAGTCCAACATTGTGGGTTTCTCCATGTTTAACACCACACATCCCTTCTATTTGGAGTTCATCAGGAGCCTCAACCTCTCTTGGAGGGAGGGGTGCGACTTGACCTACCCTGGTCCTGCGGTCAGTATCATGGCCTATGAGTGTGTCAGCATGCACACCATTTTTTTCCTTTTTTTTTTTCCCCTTTTAGGACTTATTTCTAAGCTTGTGTGATTATATGTTACCGAACATTAGACCACTTTATTTCTCACGCTGATTCATAGAGCAGTTAAAGAGATTCAGACAGTCTTTTGCTTGTATTTAATGGGTATTGATGAATCCATCTTTGTGTCCTCCCTCGTGGTTTACTTGTACCTCACATCGTTTCTCTTTCCCATTCCTCCATCCCTGTTAACTCCTCCACCATCTCCGCTCTGCTTTCACCTCCTTCATTACTGTGTCTATTCTCTTGACTTCCACCCATTCATCTCTCTCCCGGCTTTCTCTCCGTCTGTATCTCTCTCGTGTGTCCTCTCCAACTTCCACAGCTCTCGTCAGCTCTGATGTTTGACGCGGTGCACGTGGTGGTGGGGGCGGTGCGGGAGTTGAATCGCAGTCAGGAGATTGGAGTGAAGCCACTCAGCTGCACCTCACCTCAGATCTGGCAACATGGGACCAGTCTTATGAACTACCTGCGCATGGTAAATGCTTCATCAATCTGCAAGCCTGCAAGATGTGTTGTCATCCACTGATGTGGAAGCTCCCATCCGTGAGCTTGAATTCATTTTCACATGAAGAGAGTCACTGAGACGTGACATTTCATGCCACTTCTCAGTTTCATTTGTCATCATGTTCCCATAAACATGTCAGAAATAAAATGAAAGTATATTGTTAGTAATGTATTCATATGCCAAAAGTAGATTTACATTTCTCAAAAAACAAAACAACCTTGCTGAAAGTCAAGTCTTGGAAATGTACAAAAATCTATTATGAAAAAAAAAATATATATATGTATATATATTTTTTTAGCTCTTATTCTGTTCCTGATATCCGGAAAATTCAGAAGCTACCACAAAGTGAACTTTTTGCCCATACATTAATTGCAACATTTGATCCAAGGTCTTCCACAGGACAGCCAAGCTGTCGTAGACAAGATTCACCAGCATGTCACGTCTTTGTAACATGAGCTTCTCGGCATAAAACATACTTCACCTATAGCGTTCATTTACCCTTCCCCAGCAATCTCAAAGTAATTTAAAGTGTTTCTTACAATCACCATTGGGAGCAATTTGGGGATCAGTGTCTTGCTCAAGGACACTGCGACACATGGACAGGGCGGGAGGGAGGGATTAAACCCCTAACCTTGGGATTGGAAGACAATCTCCTATACCAACTGAGCCACAGCCGCTCCAGTGGCACCACATCAATATCAAATAACTGCCAGATATTACAGGTTGAAGTGATCTTGGAAAAATAGGCAGAAGCAGTCACTCAATACATTTTTTTTTGTCAATTCTAAAACCATAAAATCAAATACAATTCAGGCTTCCTGAATATAATAATATTCAGAAGTGAGTGAGATGAAAAACGAGGTGATTTTCATAAGTAAATCATGATCAGTGAGGAGTGAAAAACTTGATTGCACTGAATATTAATTATTATAAACTGAGCTAAAGATAATAATTATGAAGAGAAACATTTTCTGCTTTGGGTTGCGTAAACATGCACTGATTGAGTCTGACTCAGGTGAATTCCTCGGCAGGATTAAACTTTACATCATGTAGACTTCCACACTTGAGCTGACAATAAATAGTGCAAAAGTTTTTTAATTAAATACTATTAGATAGATTATTTCTCCGTGTTTAACCCATACTTTTCAGTCTTAACGACACATACGAGGAGGAGCAGCACCTGGGGTCAAGGGTTTTGCTCAGACAGCCACAGAATTGACCTGTCAGCAGCGGGATTCAAACCGGCTATCCTCCAAACACAAGAGTGCGTGACTATCCTTCAGGCCACTGCACCCCCTAATGCTAGTTTCTATCAGTCTTCTATTGTAGAACATTGAAGAAAAAAGTTGCTGTTTTTTTTCTTCATGTAATCAATACAATTTCAGAAAAAAGTAGAAATCTTTGTATTTACCAGAGCTGGAGGTGACATTTTCAAATTAGATCTGAAACAATTGCTTGAATAATTGAGTAGTAATTATGCTTGCCTTATTATGCCAATCGATGAAATGAGGAAATCATTGTATATTAAAGCAAATGAGGCCAAATATGTGCTGGTGCCGGCTTCTACTATTGAGAGATTTTCCACTGGAAACAATAAATCCAAACCTTTGTATTTTGGGTTGGATGATTTGAACCTTTTCATGACTAGGGATTACCTGAATTTGATTTGATTTGATTTTATGAATGTGGAATTGTCAAAAATTGTGCTGAGTGAGAGCTTCTGCTTCTTCCAAGAAAACCTCTGACTATTTGGCTGTTCTTCGGTATCTTTGCGTGCTTGATATTGGGAAGCTTGTATTACAATATATGTGGCACGTTGGTCAATCTTCAATCAATGTGATTGTACAGTCTTACAGTGAAAGTAGGCCCTGAAGGCCACTGTAGTAACTGGTTTTAGACTGTATTCATCCGCATTTTAGTTGTCTCCAATTTTCTAGCTGTCATTAAACGGTCTGAAGTTGTTGTTATGGGAACACATTGTGCATCAATCAGATATTATCAATTTTAATTTGACTAAAATGGCTCAAATGATCAATTGATGACTATAATCGTGTTCTATCCATTCTCCTGCTATTGGCTCATCGATACCTCCTGACAGTACACTTCCACTCGGTATCATCCTCATCTCATGTTGCATGTAACCTCTGTCTCTTGCTGTTTTTTGTCATCTACCATGTCTGGTCGTCTGTTTCTTTCATCAACGACCTGTTGTCACGGCAGCCGGAGTCCCATCCCTCACTGCCTCTGCCCCACCGAACCGACATCTGTCTTTGTTAGTCAACATCATGCTGCGCTCCATCTTCAGCACTGAGCCATTCATCATCGTTCTCGCTAACTGTGCCACCACCTGGGTTTTTGGGAGAGGCAGAGCTGAGCCGTGAGGTGCAGGTTTGGATCTTGTTAGAGAGCTGCCCCCCCCCCCCCCCCAACCCTCTCCACTGCTCTGTCTGAGCCCCTCAATCACCCAGTTTCTCCTAGTTGATCCAAAACTGATCATCCCTGTCTAGTCCAGTCTTAGACCTTTTTTTTACCTAGTCTGTCTCACTCTGTCTTTTCTCTTGATCTGGGTGTCTGCAACCTGCGTCTCTTTAGTCTCCCTGTGGAAACTGCCTGTAAGCTTTGGCAAAATTACATGTAAATAAATGGGATTGTGATTTATTTTTCCTCCTTTTGCACAGAAAATAATGTTTCAAAGGGGCTCTTATCTTGCAGTTAGAGGTGACAAATGTGACACTCGAATAAAAAAAACAAACCTTTCAGTGTTTCTTCAACAGGAATGTGTGTCACCTGTCTCACTCCTTTCACTGTCAATGACAAATGTTGATTTTCAGCACCCGGAAACTCTTTAAACCCAAGTGCGGATGAATCCAAGAAACCATCATTATTATTTGCTTTATTCAGCTAAGAGCTTGGTGTTTTTTTTTTTATGTATTTATTACCAGCTAAAATACTCATAAAATGTCAGCTATTCTTGAAGCTTGTATCTCACGGAGCTGCAGCAACTCACAAGTTGGTCATAACCAAAAACATGTGGGAAAATCTTCAGTTGAAATCACACCGAATTTGTACTTGCTATGAACAAGATAATGACATCCAATTAAGAATTTTTAACCATATAAAATATGGGTTCTCTCCCAGTACATCAATCAATTTATCATCAGCAAATGGATCTCAGTGAATTGCAGAAGCTTGCAAGACCTGGAGAAGGATAAGTCTGGCATCCTTGCATGTTTTTTTTTTATTCCCAGTGGCTTAGCTGATTGCCTTGAAATAGGTTTGTGACTATAAATTTAAATCTTTGCACATTTTCAAAAATCAAAGCCACATGTTTTCAACATCAAATGCCGGATTCTAGAAAATGATGAACCACTCTGAGTGTTTGGATATATTTTACAAACTCTTTCATAATTTCCATTCAGACATTTTCACAGTTTAATGAGACAGGTTTAATCTTATTACACTTATTAATGAATGCAACATAAACTACAGTTTGGGTATATATGCATGTATAGTATATTCTATCTGTTGTCAACTTTCAAACTTTGAAGGTTAAATAAAGGTTTATAGAGTGGGAAGAAGTAGTTTTTTTTTTATGTTAGAGGTTGCAGACCCCATTCTAATCACACCTGATACTATCTAGCCTTTGGTAGTCAATAAAAGCAGAGTGGCTATTATATTTTTGGTTCCATATCTTTTTTTCATTCTCCTCACCTCATCTACCTTCATTTTCTCATTTTTTTGCCTCCTTTGTTTTCACACCTCTGTCACACTCCTTCACCCCTCTCTCCGTCTGCCTGCCAGGTGGAGTATGATGGTCTGACAGGGCGAGTGGAGTTCAACAGCAAAGGTCAGAGGACCAACTACACCCTGCGGATCCTGGAGAAACACAGGGGAGGTCACAAAGAGGTCAGGAGCAACCTGTTATCGTGTAGCAGCCAGGTCACTTTGCCCTTAGGGTTCGGGTCAGTTACAGGACGCCCATCTGGTTTCACAGAGCCGAGAGAGGCGTTTAACACCAAGGTCGGCGTCATCACCGCCTCCCCTGATCACTGGCAAATCTTTGCTTTGAGGAGTGGGTGTTTCTTTCTCCCCGTGAAGCAGAACTGTAACTGCCACCAAACAAGGGAGGGTCATATTTCAGCTACAAATATGTGTTAACATATTATTTTTATCACCTGAAGGCTACTAAAACACATTAGCTGCTTGTCGAGTGTTCCGTTGCTTTTAAACGGCTGCTTAACTTTCCTACAGATCTGTTATGTAACTTTAAGTGTGCCGTTTGTGTGCACACGTTCACCACTGCGGACTGTCCTTCTCCCGAGTGTTCACTATTGCTATTTTCTCAGCCACTACTGGATGTTGACGTAATATTTTCTGATCTGAAAACACAAAAATTATATTTCATCAGTGATTTGTGTATTTTCTTCCGATGCCGACAAACTGCAGTTTGACATTAATTTGGTGAAATCAGTGTGTGTTGCCTCCAGCTCTGCACAGACTGTATGTGCAGACGTAGCTGCATCTCTGCTCATCGAATATGTAATGTATAGCAGTTTTATGCTTTTTGTAGGGTTTATTTTCCTCTTTGTTGCATATTGAACTGGATTTGCTGCAGGCATAGTGTTGATTCACATCGTTTCTTTCTTTCTTTCTTTCTTTCTTTCTTTCTTTCTTTCTTTCTTTCTTTCTTTCTTTCTTTCTTTCTTTCTTTCTTTCTTTCTTTCTTTCTTTCTTTCTTTCTATCATTTTGCCTGTACTTGTTCTCAGCTGAATACAGTCCTCCATGCACACAGCCTTACATGAAAGAAGTGCTCATGATTGTTATTTCTAAGATTCCGCACACTGGCCTGATTTGTTAAGCTCAGCAAGACATCAAGATAAATAATATCAGCGCAACTGTATGTTTTATTATGCTGCTTATGTTAATAGTTATAATCACACTTAAGATATAAGTACTAAAAGCTAATATAATTTCACTTGTCAATTAGACAATAAGAAATACTGAGAAGTAGAAGCATGCAGGTATAAAACAATCAAATCTGAAATTCAGCAAATATTAGCTGCAATAAGACACTGGATGCACCAGAAAATTAAAAGCTGCAGCAGCAGAGCCCAGAGCGGAGTGAAAAAGGCTTATATTTATTAATTTCTGTGGATCGGCTCCCAATAGTTGCTTTTGCGGTTGGATCTTCATGGTAGATAGCAATAGCTGGACATCCATCTATCTTCTGTTGTTCAGGATTGAGGGTCGGGGCTGAACTGGATCCCAGCTGACTGGGTGAATCCCGAGCACACTCTGGGCAGCCTGTCTCACACACACACACGCACGCACGCACGCACACACACATACCCACACACACACTCTCGTTCACACCCACGGCCAATTTTGAAACACCAAACTATCTAACACACGTCTCAGGACTGAGGTTGAAAACTCATGCATGCCCCAGGGTGAACATGCAACATCTACACAGAAAGGCCTGAAAATGAACCAGGAATTTCCTCCCTGTGAGGTGAGACTGCTAACAGTATCTGAAATATACAGACAATTTACAAAATAAACTGTTGGGAGATCGTTGAGGTAAAAGAAAACCCAATTTTTTGTTGCATTTACGCATTGTGTCGGTTCACCCTCCTCCAGGTAAGACCTGCAGGAAGGTGAAAATCAAAATGCAATTCACCTGCATTTCAAAGGCAATGTTAAATGAACCGCTCGCACACACCTCACTGCAGATCCAGATTGGGGGGAATTGCGTTGCAGCTCATTGACCGGAGGAAACACTTTCTGTTCACCTCCTGCTAATATGTCATCCCAGTCTCTCCTCCCGGCCAGCTGTCTCCCATGTGAACACAAAATGCCACCTGCTAAGTGTACTTAAAGCTAGACTTTGACTTAGTGGAGAGTTGGATTGTGGTAATTAACATTTTAACTCTGCCCACCTCATTGCAGACTGACGCCTGTGCTGCTGCCAAGCAGTGATGGTTCACAGGAAAAAAGGTCACTCTTAAATGTCAGGGCAGGATAAAGAGTGTCACAGAAAAACTGTGATTCTGTCTGAGGTGTCATTACCTCTACTTTGACCTATTGAAAGAGGTACAGTAATATCTGCCAAAGAAATGATTTCTGCAAGCTGCTGTTCCTCCCTGCGCGACAGCTAGGATATAATTACACACTGTACCACTTATGTTCTTACGTGAGCTTACCGTCTTCATAAAAAGGAAAAAAATGGGAACTGTTTTTTATATAATTTAAAAGAAGCTGTGAGTGTGAAAAGAAAAAGAGACATGACAATGAAACTGCTGATCGTGAATGCTTTTCATTACCGTCTTTGCCGTCTTGTCTCAGCTCATTGCTCTGCTTGTAAACAGCGGGGCTTTTTTTCTTTTTTTCTACAATGGTACATCGTAATGTAAGTACGTCTATGACTCCACTGGGAACAATCAAATCAGTATGCACATACAGTACGCAGATATATGGAAACACAAGTAAAGCAGAAAATAGAGAGTATGAAAAGGTGTTTTGCACTTTAAATCAGGCCAACGGGGTGAATGTACTTTTTGAAATAATACCAACAGATGATGTGTCGCCAGTTGCGATACATTTGCAGTGGAGCCTAACAGTGCGTTCTTTATTCCTCTATAGCCATTGATTTTCTCCTGCTTTTTTCTCTTTGTTAGATTGGGATCTGGTACTCCAACAACACTTTGGCAATGAACTCTACCAGTCTGGACATTAACGTCTCGGAGACGCTGGCAAACAAGACCCTCATTGTTACCACCATACTGGTAAGGTCACAGTTACCCTCTGAACTTCCCCGCTGGAGGGACCCGTGTTGATTCTGTGTAGCGGGCGAGCCGTGCTGGAGCTCATGCTGTGTTGTGGTCTGTTTCTGCTAATTCTGCTGTCGCTCCAACTGTCATAGAAACTGACAGAAAGATGCGTAACTCAAGTCCGACTGCCAAAATCCTGGTGTCCTGATGTCAAAAGCCTGCAAGTTGTCTCATTCTGGTGTTTATATGAGTAGTGCCATATCACATAATCAATAGATATGCTGCTCCATCATTTTCATATTGATGTAGAAAAACAGCTGATAGACTGAAGTAACTCCACTGAAGTTTATTTTCCTAAAATAAAGTGACTTATGTGTGGGAGTACAGTAGGAATTGTAAAACTACAATGCATTGTACTGTCCTCAGTCAAACACAGAAATCATTGTGTTAAGCTTTACAAGACAAAGAAATGATTATGTGGCTACCGAGAGGATCAAGTAAGCTGTGAAGAAGAAGGTGCTGGTCACCATGTTCCATAATGTTTTTGTGTTTCACACAATGCAAAAGGTGGTGTTTTTGTCATCAAAGTGCTTTTGAGATTCAACAAGAATATGTAGATGAACTGTAGAGACAGAATTAGCTCAATTCCAAGGAAGTGGAAATTAATGCCTCCCAACTGTAAACCCCCCCCCCCCTCCCCAGGCTGGGTAATTTATACCCATGGGTCATATTATAAATAGCTCATTGGGCTATCAGAGCCCTCGTAGCTTGAACTTGTGTAATATGTGAGGCAGTTGTTGGAGTTGCTTTCACCCCACACTCAGAGCACATGACCTCCTCTTCTGGCTGGTCTTGATGCTCATGTAAGTGTCGCTCTTACCCCTACACAGCATTTACTCACTCCCAAGACTCAACAGGGTCACATTAAAAATGTTGTGAAAGCACCCAAGGGTACCCCTATGCGCCTGATCTGTGTCAACTGGGATAATGACTTTACTGCCTCATATGGGGTCAACACTATAGCGATGTAGCTGGAGGTTGGGCTCTGACATGATTTAGTAAAAATTATGAATCCTATCTGAGCCAATGCAGAGACGCTCAGAAAGCTGTAGACTCCGGAAGAAACAAATATCCTGCTTGTAGTCATCTCGGTCGTCCAGAAGAAGTGAGCAGCAATTACAACTTGGAGATTGACATCAAGGAGCATGAATAGCTTCAATCATTCCGATTTGAAGGCTAATAATGGACTCAAAATGGCAGGAGCTGCAATGTGGTGCAAGAGTTGTAAAGAACCAATGTAGGCAGCCATTGTTGTTCCAGAGTATATTGTTCTCCTTCTCTTTTGTCGCAGAAGTAGGCGGGATATGGTTTCAGACAACTGCTGCTGTTGAAAGTTAAAAGGTAAATCAACCCATTTCTATGAAGGTTGCCAGGAACAACTAACTGAGAGCCAGCCCAGTGGTAGCAACACCTTCTTTCTGATCTGAAAGGTGTCAAAGAGCTCTGGTAATTGAGAGATGAAAAATATCCTTTGAATCAGTGTCATAGATTCAAGGGGGACTCAAGGGGCAGCCTCCATGCAGCCCCCAGGGTTTGCAAGCCCTTGAAACCTTTTGGCCTTTATGGTATGACATGAAAAGACTGTGAGCTGATTAAGGCAACTACACACCGAGTGGTTTTGTCTCAGGATAGTCTTGTGTTCAATAGTGAGAGGGGTTAGTGGATGGCAGTCATTACAGTGTGACTGATGCT
Source organism: Blennius ocellaris (assembly GCF_963422515.1). Classification (NCBI taxonomy): domain Eukaryota; kingdom Metazoa; phylum Chordata; class Actinopteri; order Blenniiformes; family Blenniidae; genus Blennius; species Blennius ocellaris. The sequence continues at coordinate 14,014,850 of NC_137657.1, forward strand.
ACGTGGTCCAGCAACACGCCAAAAATAGAAATGTAGCAGAATATTTGCAGGTAAGTGAAAATGCTGGACCACGTCCTCAATGTTGACATGCAGGATAAAGTTGTAAGTCTCAGCAGTGGATTCAGTCAAACTTACAAATCATTCTATTTTTATGAAATCCTCCTCACACAGTGTATAGAGGAATAAACTCACAAGACTTATGAAATTCCACAGTCTAGGGGCCTTTAGGCTTTCACTGTGTTTGTTGTGTCAGCCAGCAAGACGGTTGGTTTCAAGTTATTGATGCAAAAACCATTAAATACAACTAAAATATCATTTTGCAGGTGTAGCTTGTTGATTTTCAATTAAACATAATGATGTTCCAATAATGTCTCAAATCAGCAAACATGTGGCCCGTGGGCCAAGACCTGCACGCAGGAATGTTAAATCTGGCCCAGAATCTCCTAACAAAAGGAACATTGTCTGTATTTTTCAAGAAAGGTGAACTTTCAGTGCACTAGTACAATTGTATGTTCCTATTGTTCATAACAGATTTTATGAAAATTGCATTGTGAGACAAATATCTTAAAGTGTGCTTGGTTTGGGAACCTTAACTAAAAGAAAAAAATGGAGCTGTTGGGATTTAGAGGCCCAGAAGCCCTGAGGTGTGTAAAATTGTATCGCATAATTAGCAAATCAAATATGTGGCTCTCTTTTTCGAAATTGAATAATATTGTCATGACTTTTGGTGTTACGTAACTACAGAGGTTAAATTACGTAATGTAGAGTTTATTGAAAGAATAAAAAAAGTCATGGCAGGATAAAATAAATGTTCAATAATGGCTAAGCACAAAACTCTGAACATGTTCAAAAGAAGAAGTCTTGTAGTTTTTTTTTTGATTTTTGGCTGCTTCTCCCACGTTGTTGCCGAACTTTGCTTTGTTTCTGTGTTTGGGGATTCTGAATGTACAAGGCTTTCTTTATTAATCATTTTCATGTTGATGTATTTGTTGTTAGTGAGGAGATGAAACTCAGAGCAGGAAAAGCACAGCCCGAGTTTCCAGGTTCATTTGTGTCGATTTGTTTCAAGGGGCCAGGCTGTGCCTGTCTGTTGTTCTCTCTCTCTCTCACCAGTGTCTGCAGCTGCCTTTCTCAGTCCAAATTATGTCTTTAAAAGCAATTTAATATTGGAACACCATAACGGCAGGGTGTTCACAAGAGACAGATATAAATTCATCTAATTGATTCTATTGAGGCCCAGATATCTTGGCTTTTAGTCGGTAGTATTGGTCAAGCTCTAAGAAAGCTTTTCCATTCCCATGATGTGTATTGTCATTTTGCCAGGCTTTAATTTAATGTCAGTAATACCAGCTCTGAAGCTTTCCGGCCTGTTCAGCTTTTTTTCAGTTTTGACAGACATAAACAAGTTTGAACCCTCAAACTTTGTCAGATATGCTTAAAGTAAAGGACATTTCCTGTCACTAAAAACAAACCTGTTTGTATTGTTGCTTAGCAATGCATAGAATCCAAACAGTCTGGAGGAATTAAAAATGATATAACATGATTAATATACTGAACTACACCAAACAAAAGTCAAACTCTTGTGCAGTGACGAAAAATCTCTATTGCATTGACAGTGAAAATTGTTGGAACCTGGATACTTACCTTTGTTACTCATCCCACAAATGTTGCTTACAAATGTGGAACCATTTAAAACTGAAAATAATCAAGCAAACGTTTGTTTGTTTGGTTTTTTGCAAAGTTCTTACATTGGGATTACAAACAGAAGCAATATTTAGAGGTCTTGCACAAGTGACATACATAACTTGATATAGAGCCTATTTGGCACACAAGCAGGGAAACATCAATGGAGAGAAGGCGGTTAAGTACAGACTGAATTTATGATGCGTTTTCTGATTCACATGGGCACAGAGACTCAGATACAATATATTGGAATTGTGTTTGATGGGGTTTGAACTTGTGTCTTTCATATAATGCTGCCAAAGTGTGTAAGTACAAATAATTCCAGTCGAAATGACGCACATCAGGTCGTAGAGGTTGTGAGCATCCGGGCTGAGCTTTTGGACGCCATAACAGCTTTTAACCTGTCAATAATTGTTGATTGAGATCCTGCACTCTCACGTTGTCTCAATGCTTTCGTGATGTTTGATGTTTTACTGGATGCACGCGAGACAGTTTGTTGAGTTATAATAATGCAGTCCAGGGAAAGCAGTATGATGTCTTCCTGACTGAGCGAAGTGTTAACACATGGAGGGTAGTGTACCCAGTTATCTCGACTCTGTGTGTGGGTGTAATTCCTCTGTGACATCACACGTTGTGTGTTTACTACTGGCCTCTGGTTAAAAGGGAAAAAAGGAAAAAACATAAGCTGTCTTGACATATTTCAAGGTTTTGATCTCTATTACTGAAAAATACTTCAAATTTTTCAGTTTATGGGCAATGACGAAACTTTTTTTTTTTTAAATGTATAAAAAATACATTGGCTGCACAGTGAGACAGTGGTTAGCATTCTCGCCTCACAGGGAGAAGGTTTGGGTTCTCCCCGCATTCATTTAAGTTTCCTCCCACAGTCCAAAAGCATATAAAACATTAAGAACATTTTGTCCACATGCATTTATATGCATGAACGGTTCAGATATGTCATCATCCAAGGACCAAACCCATTAGATATTGGGAGCGAACAGATCCTGTTGAGGTAAGATATTTACTCCATTGTAGACACACTGGAGCTCCACAATGCGCCATCACTCAGGGCTGACGCTGCCATTGGCCATCTGCTTGCACACTGCTAACTCCGCTCCCCGCCCCCCTTCTCCACTCTCAGCCAATCACATGCCAAGTCACTCTAACGGTTCGTTCAAGTAAACAGAACATAATCAACCCTTAATGTTGCAACAACCTAAAGCAATTCAAACAACAATGACAAATGATGGAAGGATGTGGTGTGGTGGAACACATTGGTAATCCATTGGTTTCCTTGATGACAAATGTGGCGTTGGCAAAGATATGCACTCTGATGAGTGCCCATTCTAGTTTTAAACTGTTTTTATGTGTGTCCCCCGTGTTCAGGAGAACCCGTATGTGATGCGCAAAGACAACTACCAGGACTTCCAGGGCAACGACCAGTACGAGGGCTTCTGTGTCGACATGCTGAGGGAGCTGGCAGACATCTTGAAATTCTCCTTCAAGATTAAACTGGTGGATGATGGGCTATATGGGGCTCCAGAGCCCAATGGCTCTTGGACTGGAATGGTCGGAGAGTTAATCAACAGGGTGAGTACTCATCCTCAATCCCCCACATTTAATACCCCCCCCCTCTCTCTCTCTCTCTCTCTCTCTCTCTCTCTCTCTCGCTCTCTCTCTCTCTCATACACGCACATCAGAATCACAGAAACTTGCACAAATGTTTTAACCAGTGTTTCTTGTGCTGTAGCCCCAAAGCACAACTCTGCTGTAACTTCCCGTGTCTCAAATTGCCCTCAGAGCGGAGTAAGACTCTTATCTAGGACAAAAGCTGACTTGATAATTCCCCAAAAGAGAATTGGTAGCATTGCCTAAAATGTTCTGTGCCATTTTTCCTCACAGTCACCTGCGTCTATGCCTCCCCGTTCCTCCTTTCTCCCTGTCTCGGCCCGGGCCGAGTGCGCCTCTGACAGACACTCTGGTTGAAGCAGGCTAATGAGAGCCCCTCTCTGCTTAATTACCATAAGGTATACTTCAATTACCAGACTGTGGTCCCTGTGTGGGGGGCTGCCACATTGGTGCTCCCCCAGCTCTCCACGCTTCCTCTCCCTTCCTGCCCTCCCCACAGCCTGATCACTCAGTTCTAATTAGCGGCCCATGTTCATCAATTAGCTTTTAATGGAATAGATGGAGAGGAGGCGAAGCGACCAGAGACCTGCAAGGTTTTATGCAGGTGGAAAGACCAACCACCCAGTGCTTACTTGCAATTAGCTTCATTTCGACTGTTGCTAATGTGCTCGAGACAGAGTGCCCATTTGTATGTTTTTGCAAATGTGTTTTCAAGTGCACAGTCAAACTTTTCATCTTTCATCTGGGAAATCAACAAACCGCGAGCAGCATCAGAGTTCCTTTCTATTTTTGCATAGCCATCTGACCACCTGTCGGTTTCTCTCTCCTTTGCTACTTCTGTCTGTTTCTCCCGCCCCCGCTACTATCCTTCCACCTATTTTTCTTTGTCAATCTTCTAGAAAGCAGATCTGGCCGTGGCGGGCTTCACCATCACATCAGAAAGAGAGAAAGTTATCGACTTCTCTAAGCCGTTCATGACCCTGGGGATCAGCATCTTGTACAGAGTTCAACTGGTGAGGGTGTTATCTCGGGCTGAAGGGTGCCTGCTGGGTGATACTCAACACAGATCTTGTACTGGATTTAATTTCTTTTGCGGGCACTGTTTTAAAGCCAAGAGGGTCACGCAGAAAATGACAGCCTGCGTGTGTAAGATGAAGCTTAAAGATTCTAACTGCTCAAAGTCTAAAGGTTGATCTTTGAAGCTGATGATTGTATTTCTGCCATATCCCCGTGTGCTGCATTCACTGAGTCCACACCGAAGCGTATAGGTGTAATTTATATTGCTCAATGAGTCAGTGCTCTGTAACTGGGAAACAGTGGCAGGTTTACATTGCTAATGAGGCTTGGAGTCCGAGCCAAGTGAGCTTCAGCAGTAGGCATTGTGAAAAGGAGCATTTATGGATTGTAGCATTAGCGTATCAGAGCACTGCAGACGTAGTATCAAAGTGCAGTGAAGGACACTGCCCTCCTGTGGTGCAGACGGGACATTCGCTGACAACCGAAGCCTTCACACCTTTTTTTGAACCTTTCTGTCTGTCCATCAGTCACTGTCCAGCTTTGGTTCTTTTCATCTCTCCTTTTCATTTTGTTTCTTGGTACCAGGGTCGGAAGCCAGGTTACTTCTCCTTCCTGGACCCCTTCTCTCCAGCCGTCTGGCTCTTCATGTTACTCGCCTATCTGGCAGTCAGCTGCGTGCTCTTCCTTGCTGCAAGGTCAATACATTACATCACACACACTGATTGTCTCCAGCTCACATCTGCGCGCTGTCGCCATTTATCTTGTTGAACACGAGTCTCCTGTCACTTATTGAAATTTTTTGCCTTATACAACCTCCTGCAGACAGTTTGACAGGGGTCAAATGACTGATTGCTAATGACTTGAATGATATGACAGAAGTAGATTACAGCGTTGGAGTTTATCCTTAAGGTTGCTTTGCTGCACCTGTGTTTGCCCACCAGGTTGAGCCCCTACGAGTGGTACAACCCCCACCCCTGTCTGCGAGAGCGCAGAGACATGCTGGAGAACCAGTACACCCTGGGGAACAGCTTGTGGTTTCCTGTCGGGGGCTTCATGCAGCAGGGATCAGAGATAATGCCAAGAGCCTTGTCCACCAGATGTGTCAGCGGGGTGTGGTGAGTAGCGTTTGTATGTCTTTATGTCTTGTCTTTGCTACTGGGTTCAGTCATAACCAAATCTTAGATGAACATAAAAATACTATAAATGACGCCAACCCAAAATCCCAAATACAAACAAGCCCTTTTCAAAAGGTTGCTGGTTGGATTATAAAGGCGATGGAAGTCCGCTTTGTACTGGCCGCTGCCATCTTGGCATCTTTCATGTCTCCCCACTTCAGGCCAAGCCCAATCAGCTCTAACAAGTGGACCTGTCACGCCAAGCTCTGAGCCAGGCCAACACACACAAAAAAACTGTTGGCAGTGATGTCTGCGCTTCACAGGAGGCTTTCTTCCTATTTTGAAAAGAAAACCATGATAAAAAGGGAATGCATGGGTAGCAAAGCAAATCATGTTTTGAAAACACACAATTTTCATACTGAGTGTACTATTGAGGTAACACAGACAAATCAAAAATATTAAATACTCTCATGTGCAAAACAAAAAGTGTGACAATTGAGATATTTCAGGTTAATATATACTCCTAGCTCACATTTAAAGAAGAAGATCCTAAAAGTCGCTCACGTAAGAAAATCATCGTCTGTTGAGCCCAACAGATCAATATTGTGATTACCCAGTCGTGGCTTCTCGCTAAGTAAATAAAACACACTCTGCAGATGTCACACACACTCGCAAATGTGCACAAATACACACTTCTACTGTGCCAATATGCCAACCAGTTTAAAAGCTTTTTTGAATCAGTTTTTACTTTACTTTGATGTTTGACCTTCACTGTGCAGAAAGAAGTCTGAGCAGTGTGACACGAGAAGGCTGGTTTTGCCTTTATCTGTTGAAGGAGAAACTTTCACAGTTTGTGTCTGAAATATGAGTTTGAGACATGAATCTGCAAGCAGGGAATGGACCTGGCAGCCACTGCTCCCAACACGTTTCTGGATGGATATATAAATACATACATATATATATATAATTTATATTTTAAACTGTCACACATGATTTAGACACCTTGGTGTGTGGTTTGTATTGTAAGTAAGTTTTTAAAACGTGGACAGAAGTAGTGGTGCAGATTGGAAATGGTGGAGGCAGGACGACAATACAAAAGCAATAAAATAGTGATTAAAGAAAAACGAACTGAATTACATTAAAATGGTTGAAGGTAATTAAAATTGGAGAGGCGATAAATAACGTTTATGACTGGAGACACCAGAAGTCCAAACAATATAAATGCATCTCGAAACAACTTTTGAATATATTAGCTGTGAGAGCGATTTTGACAATATGTCCTAAATTGATACGATGAACCAGATTTAGTTTCTCTTCCTTTTAAAGGTGCACTTGGGTTACTTTCTTCTTCTTTTTTTAATTTTAAATACAATAACTTGCATTTTTCTTCAGGCTTTTTTTAAGCACAATCTGCTCTGTAAGATAATGACATTTACATTTTAAATTTCAGGCATATAGCTGACTTGTAGTGCACAACTTTCAGTCCCTGAGCAGCAACATTTTATGCAAACAAAGAAAAAAAATGCTAAGCTCACAGAAATACTAGCCTGATCCCACTCCCGTGGCAAAAGAGTGACTCTGAAAGAGACACATGCTGAGAAAGAAATAATTATTGCTGAGAGCTAAGAAGATAAAGTGGAGAGGGAGACAGGAACAGCAAATTACAGCGTTGAATATGATGAGGGATATTATTAGGCATCGTTAAGCACATGAGGCTGTTTTTGAATAAAGTTTTTAGATGTACAAGAATATAATGCTACATCAGTTCAACAGTTCATCCCGGGTGTGAATCAATGATAACACAGTATTTGTCTATATTCACACTTCATTTGGGAGTTGAAAAGCTTTGCTGTGATGTTCTGTTCTTCTCATTTTACAGATATATGGATTTTTGTATTTTTTTTTTTAACTTCATGATTCCCGGTTTAAATCCCCTGTGGTGTTCGGATCAATTCAATCAGTTTTTAAAAGCTAACACGTCATCACTTTGGTTTTCTTCTATATAATAAATAACCTGACTTTGTTGAATTATGTGTGTTTTATCAATATTCAGAGTGTGTTTTCTGCCATTAAAATAAATGATATAAAACACAGAATCTGAACTAAATATGATGGTATTACAGTTTGTGTTATACTGTCAATGTGTCTTCCTCTGATCAGAACAATGTAAAGATAATTCGACATTTCTGCTTATAGCCATTAAAAATGAAGTAGAATATTATTTAAATGTGGTCTGTCAAACCACACATTAAAAAAATAAGGTTAGTTAAAGTGTTAGAAACATGTGCACATGAGTTTTGTGATGATATGTCACATTTTTCAAAAGCAGCCAAAACAGGGTGAAATGGTGAGAAGGAAGACAATACAAAGGTTAAAAAACTACCTTGATCTGAGACTTGTTTCTGTTGCATGAGCCTGAAGCATCTTTATTATATATTTAGTATGCGAAAAATCTTTATATTGATATTGTAAGACATTGATTAGTTTGGTCACGTACAAATTTGTCTTTGAAGAACTTCATGCGCTACATTGGGTTAATCGGTGTGTTTAAATCGCTCGTCGGTGTGAGTGTGTGTGATTGAATGTCCTTTAGTGTTGGCTCAGTGATGGACTGGCTGGGATTGGCTCCAGCTCCCTGCGACTCCACGTTGGATAAAATGTACATAGAAGAAGATGGATGATAGAAATTTTCATCCGTCTCTTTTTCCCGTTGCCTCTGGACAGGTGGGCATTCACCTTGATCATCATTTCCTCCTACACGGCCAACCTGGCTGCCTTTCTGACCGTCCAGAGGATGGAGGTCCCCATCGAGTCCCCAGACGACTTGGCTGACCAGACCAACATCGAATACGGGACCATACACGGAGGGAGCACCATGACCTTCTTCATGGTACGGCCTGTTACAGCAGCTGCACGTGGATTTTTATATATTGAATTCATAAACCATGAATGTTTCGTGTGTGTAATCAGGTAAAATAATACATATCAAGTACAGTGCAGGGAGAGGGTTTTGAAGCCAGAGCCATTTCGAACTCAAAATTACAGAATAATTACTGAAAATACCTAAAAAGGAGAAAATGACAATATACTACTAATGCATGCTTGATTATACATGAAAAGACAGTAATAGCAGGTTTTTTTTTTTTTTTTTTTAAATGGCACAATATGGGAGCTTGTGACACATGGCATCTAGCAGGTGTTTAATGCGTGCGTGTGTGAGATAATGGTTCATACTAAGTTGTCCATTGTATGATAGTAAAAATGAATTACAATGAGATATACAATTTTAAGCATCCACAGTAAAGCCTGAGAAAAATCTACTACAAAACGGCAGCGGAATGTTTTTTCGGGCATCTTTATGGAGTTGCAGATTTCTGGTAGATAAAGTCACCACTGAGTTCCCTTCCCCATTATTTACTTTAGCTGTTGGAAATTGACCTCTATGGTTATCATATTTTCACACATGAGGCGCTGATGATTAATGGGTTATATAGGTATATACAAAGGCATGCATTGTTTTCTGATACCTGTTTGATTCGCTGATATCTTGAATCACCTTTATCACATTACAGGAAATAGCGAAGTGTTTGTCCTGGATAGATTTACCGATTTTGCCTTCACTGCTATGAATGGAGTGAATTATTATTGTAGTACTTACCACTATATCTCTTGAGTTTTCTTTATGCGTTTGTGATAAGTGGCTGACTGCCTTTGTTTGCCTTTTAGAACGTTTATGGCATCTGTGTCGACATCTGTGTTTGTCGTCGCTGGCACGTGTGTGCGTGCACGCGCACGTGTGTGTCTTGTGTTTGTTTTGCAGGTGTGTTTTAGCACGGGGGTGTGTGTGGGGGTGACTGTTTGAAGGATGCATTTGTTTATTTGTGTGCGTGCGCTGGAAATGGCAACATGCCAATATGCAAGCACGTGCTATTCATTCTCCAGTGTTTGTTGGTGTTACTCAGGATGTGAGGAGGAGTGGCCTGTGTTTGCTGACATAAACCACTTTCATTGCTACAGTTCGTTACTCTCAGTGCTCAATGCACGCACGCACGCACACACACACACCTACACACACAAAACATTCGATCATTATAACACACAAATGCCTCCTCCTCTACTCCTTACCTTTCTTCTCTTACACAGGCATGCAACATATAATTGTATACATTAAACACTTAATCCTGTTTTCAGGCTTGCCATATTTTGTTAAGTGCTAAGCCACCGTCTCTGTGCCGATTTGCCTCCTTTATAAAGGGTGATGCATCTGCTACGGTACGAGCAAATAATCTGTTACCTCGGCTCACCTTGCTTCACCCCCCCCCCCCACCCACCCCACCCCATTCTGCTTTCCTCGCTGCTTTTTCTGTTTGTCTCCTGTTGATGTTTTACTCTGCTTGCCATTGTTGACATCAGATTTTCTGCTCCGTGTCTGCTCTCTTTCTTGCGTATTTCGGATGCACCTGATTCATTTTTCCCCCCCTTCCTATTTTCACTCCCCTTCAAAGGCAGACCTGCGCGGATGTTGGGGAAACTCGAACAAGTGGGTGCCTTTGCTGAATCCACGATTGTCTCATGTTTCTCATTTCTGCGCAGAACTCCCGGTATCAGACCTACCAGCGCATGTGGAACTACATGAACTCCAAGCAGCCCAGTGTGTTTGTGAAAAGCACAGAGGAGGGTATTGCCCGTGTGCTCAACTCCAAGTATGCCTTCCTGATGGAGAGCACCATGAACGAGTACCACCGCGGCCTCAACTGTAATCTCACAAAGATCGGAGGCCTGCTGGACACCAAGGGCTACGGCATCGGCATGCCACTGGGTAATGACATTATATATATATGTTATTGCGCATTTTGTTTGTTGATCTCGGCATATGTCCTCCACTTCTACTTCCTGTTAAAAGAGACTCTTTCTCCCTGCTTGCCCTTTGGGATTCATAGTGTTTTTTTTCTCTTTAGTTTATTTGATCGTTAAGTCTGGTAAGATGACTGTGTTGTAAGTAGTGTTGTAGTGTCAGTATATGCAGAGTTGCACAAAGGTTTCAGACCGCTGTAATAGACTTCCACTAATCCATCATGCAATACAAACAGGGCGTCATCTGATTAGCTCCAAATATATTCTGCAGCAAAGGAAAACAAACTCACAGGTTCACTCGGCCTTTATTAAGAAATACCTTAAGCAGAAAGAACAACAATGGATCCTGGAAGCGATAGTGTGTTCCCCACAGAGCCCTGATCGCAACAGGATCTGAACCAGACTCCACAACAGGTTTTTGTTTTGATCCCCACGTTGGCGTGAAAACAACCTCCGTGTAAGTTCCTTCAGAAGCTGTGTGCAGTGTTCTGAAAAGAACTGACACTGCTTTAAAGGCAGAGTGGTCGCACCAAATACTGACTCATCTCCGGCTAATTGACTTTGCACTTTACATGAAGGGATAAAAATAAACTACTCTCCCATAGTTTTACACATATAGTAACTTTGATTCTTTTTTTTCTTTGTCACATCAACATGTTACACTCGCCTATCAGCCATCACAAGTACTAAAATCATTACAGCATCGACTAACTAAAGAGATTTTATATATTGTCTCATTTGAGGACTGAATTTTATGGCCTCATCGTTATATAATAGCCTTTTATTTTCTGCTGTGCTTTTGAACAAGTGAAACATTTAACAAATATAAACACAGTAACATAAAAAAAAAAAAGTAGGCCTGACAAATTATGAGTGAAAATAATTTTGTCGTAAGAAATTTTGTGAGAAAAGTGGTGTGAACATCAATAGTGATTGAGTGGTTTCCTCAAGCTTTAGAAGCCTTTGTTCTCTACGGCAAAAACCCTCGATCTCTCTGTGTCTTTTGCTTCCGACATGCCTGAAGGAATCATTTGGCCTTATCAGGGTTACAGGTCGTGAATACAGCTGTCGTATCTTTGATTGGAGCCTCGATTTATCAATAAGGTTTTCAAATCGGTTGTAAAATGACCAGCAGGCTCGGGTGATGCCAGTAAGAATGTCACACGCTTAATTTTTTTTGTCTTGTTATAACAACGCTAACTGAGAGCCGGTGAACTAACAGAACAAGTGTTCTGGTAATCAAGACAAGTTTATCAATTATGTATGCTTCTCTTAAAGGATGCAATGGATTTAGTCAGCTGTTCAACAAGCAAACGATACACAGAGAAGAAAATCCATTTTAGTGGAGCCTTAAACAGAAACAAGTTGTTTTCAATGCATCACAATAAAGCAGCTCCCGATCTGTTGAGGTTTTTCTAATGATAGGAAACACCTTCACTACTTCTGACTCTTTGCCACAGGGTCCATGCATTTATAATGATAACGATAAAATCATGTGAAGAGGAGCTTTCAAGACAGTGCCTCAAAGTGACTCTGAAAATGAAATACAATGCAGCAATCAAAGAAAAGGCAAGACAAAGCAGAAAATAGTGAAGGAATCAAAAAGCAGTTACATCCCCTCATAAAGTAATAACATTGCTTTCTGATAAAATGACGGGTTTTTTTTTCTTCTGTTGAAGCAGCTCACTGACTCGGTTAATATTTGTGTTTGAATTGTGAGCAATCATAGAGCGACTCTGTTTGATTACAATATTTAATTTTGGTGCTTTTTAGAGGCACAAAGATACACATTTTATTACAGTTCACTATTTAATGAGTGAAAAAAACTGATAAGAGAAACATTAGAAAATGTAGTATAACAGAGTACTCTGAATTCTTTTAATTACCTTCATTTTCCATTTTTAATTATCTCACAGCCTCTTGTAGAGAACTTTGTCTGTACGTCGAGATCCACTGAGCCGAAGGAGCGGGCAAGACAGACATCGCACCTTGAACATCAACTAACCGATACTGCGTTTTAACAATACTAATTTGATCTTTTAACAATGCACATGTAAAAAAAGAAAAAAAACACATTCAAGATTTAATAGCTTCATTCATCCCAAGGGGCCTTATTAGTTTAATTTAACAGTCATGTTAAAAAAGAGAAGTCCTAAATATAATGGCAAATACAGTTGAAGAAACGTTGGTCAAAGTCATAGACAAAATTACCTTTCAAAACGAGAGCAGTCCATGCAGCAAATACGGAGTTTGCAAAAAAAAAAAAAAGCAACTATTTTCAAAGGAATTCACTTTTTCCAAATCAGGGTTTCAGGTTTGAATCTGATCGCACTTCAACGTGCACAAACACAGACAGGTCACATACATCACACACGAGCAATTTGGAGTCATACGTTCAATGTAATGTCTGTGGATTTTGTGTGGGACGCCCGAAGAAAACGCTCACAATCACAAGAAGAGCATGCAAATACATGCAGGAAGGCTGTGCAGCTGGGAATTGAACCAGTGGTGACAAGTTGTGAGATGAGGGTGCAAACCACTGCACCCAAACTACAGTATGCAGGTGTTAAATTAATAAGTACATCAATTCAAAACTGTATAACACCCAATGGTCTCAGTAGCACCAGGAAGCCTGATGGCGGAAGGAATAAATTAAACTTCAACCCTTTCAATCTATTAGAAATGAATAAATGAATGAATGAATGAACGTTATGCAGGTAGATTGTTATGCAGGTTGATAAATCAACACAAAAACCACATTAGATAGGTATCAATAGTTTCCACTGTATTTAGTGGATTTAATGTACATAGAAAAAACACCCACATTAAAAAATCCTTAATTTCTGATGTCAAAAGACGATATTAAATTTCAAGGTGAGATTTCTTAAGCTACATTCTTTCTATCCCAAAATAGCAGCATCATTAGTTAGGAGCTGTTTACAGACGAGAGTGAAGTGGGTCACCTATAGCCCCAGTGACCTCTTTGGGGACAACAGTCTAACAACAGTCTAACAGACGATGAACACTCTCTCTGTCGGCCCGGCTGAGGAGGAGGAGGAGGAGGAGGAGGCCCATCGTGGCTGTGCATGTCAGACGGCGAGGAAGAAGGGTGAACGAGTGATCTGAGGTGTAAAAATGTAAACTCAATCAACAAAAAAGACTGGAAACTCATTAATTGTCAGTGGGAGCAGCAAAAACACCTGCACGAGATCAATTATGCTAAATAGACACGTGTAACTGTGCCTGAGCTCTCAGATTAGATCTGAAAAATGTCTTGTAAGTGGTTGATTTATTTTTTATCAGTGGCATTAGTTCCCATTTCTACTGGAATTAACAAACATGGAGATAATTGCTTGTCTACGAATCCTTTCCAAGGCATTGAGAAGATGTCACGAAATCACAGTGATCTGCACTAATGAAGCAGTCAGTCATGGCTACACTTGTTCTTATTGACCAGCAGTGTGAAAGAAAAGACAGCTCAGGCCAAGCAGGCCAACGTGTTGTAAATGAGCCTTGTCAGAAACTGAAAAAGGATGAAAATCCATAAATACACTCTTTCGATATTCTTTCCCCCCATACATATTGTCATGCAGATATTATATGGATAATTCAGTTTACATGAATAGTTTACGAAAATAATCCTATATAAATATAAATCCCGTTGCTTATGAACTTCTGGCTGTTGAGCATAATCTAAAGAGCTTAGTTTTGCAAAGTGTGAGAAAAAAAGGAGTTTTAAAGGACTTTGTAATCTTATCTGAGCAGCGACTTTCTGAAGACAACCAGGAAATAATTGGAAATATGCTGCATTTATCCTGCTCTGAACTGAGAGAGCTACCAGCTGGAAAGGTCCAATTTCACAGTTTACAGGGTTGAAATGACAATAACAAATAAGTAACATGGCCGTGCCGCTTTATTGCTGCTGACAGGGTTAAGAAAAAAGAAGACAAACCAGCTCATCATCACACACGTCAATCAAGAGGGGGATGAAAGTGATACTTATTTGCTGTACAGATGTTGTCAACCTTTAATTTAACGATGGTTTTAACAGGTCCTGTAAAACTTTGTTATAGATGACCTGTCTATTTACTGTATGTGAAACTATCAAAAGGAATGTCCTAATATATGCCGGTAAATACTGGCAAAAATATAATGGATGGATGGATGGATGCAATGAGCCCTGTTAAGACACACCAATATAAAACGGCCTTGCCTATTTGTTATTGCTCATGAAGAATTTAGCAGAAGGAATAACAAATGTTTTTTTTTTTCTTGAAGGTTTATAATTGATGTTTGCAGTTGTTGCTGAACAAATTCCCTTTTTTGAGCTGTTGTTTATTGTTGTGCCTGTTTTGAAAATATTTTCATTTTCAAAGCATTCCCCTTGTTTTGATTGTCCTCTGATAGCCCATCCCTCCTGTATGTTGGTGTGATACTTTCTTTCTCTTGTCTTTGATTTTGACTAATCTCCTCTAAGAAGCACCATCACCCTTTCCTCTGATAATCCTCTGAACAGCTGTCCACACTTCCCATAGTGAATGCTTCTCTGACAAGCACTGTCTCTTGGTTATCATTCAGATTAGATATCACCATGGTTGCTGATGAAATCTATGTATAATTTCTCATTAAACACCTTGTCAAACCTGTTCCTGTGCTGTTGAAGGGGATCCTTTTGGTAACCTACTTTGTATGCCGTCTGACCAGCAGCTGTACCATTGTCTCTGTCTGGTTGTAATCTCGCTGTTTATCTCACACTAATCCTTGCTTTGTAGTCACCACAAGTTCACTTGTAGCCAGATTCAAAGCTGCTCCAGCCTTTCTCTCTCTTTATGCTACTGTATCCTCTCTTCTCCTCTCCATGTTTTTCCCCTCTTTTGAAATCTTCCTCTCTATTGTCGGAGCTCTTGCACTGCATCTTGTCCACCACTTGCTCTCATCCCGCTTTCCCGTCACTTGCCAGGATCTCCGTTCAGAGATGAGATCACGCTGGCCATTCTCCAGCTGCAGGAGAATAACCGTCTGGAGATACTGAAGAGGAGGTGGTGGGAGGGAGGCCAATGTCCCAAAGAGGAGGACCACCGTGCCAAGGGTGAGTCGACCGCAGCTGTGCCGCTCCTCTCCCTCCTTCTCTATAATGTCCACACTAATAGTCTCCTCACTCTCCACTACAGTCCAACTAATGGCTAATGCCTAACCTAATGTCCTTGTGAAGGGTGCTTTGCACAATCCACTTTCAGAAATGTCTTTTCTTTGTCTCAGGTGGTGGGTAATGTGAATTTTATTGCAGAGACTTGTCTGTTTACACGTGTGTGTTAAATGAGCACGAGTGCTGAAAGTCTGCGACTGTATGACCGGCAGAGATCATAAAAATGAAACTGTGTTGATGCCGTTGCTGTCAGATGTGTTTCAAAGTCTCATAATTCTGTTACTCGTTCAGCCACTTCATCCCGGGCCATTTGAATTTTTTAATTCAATTGAAAGAGCACTCAAGCGAGTTAATATTGCACTTACATAGAGCTGAGGTACTTGCAGGAGACATGCTTGAAAAAACACCGGTCAGAAGTGAAGCCACAACTCAAGCTTCGAAAATACTGAGTGTCATATTTTGCTTAATGCAGCATGACAGCATTTTTTTTTGTTGGAGTCTCCCTGAGTGGTGACGGCCATTCGCTCTGTCAACTCCCCGCCGATTGTTCCACAGGCCGGCCTGTGACCACGGAAGACCAAAGATCAGGACAGGGAAGTCATTAGAGGTCTTATGCTAAACCCAAAGGAAGAAATTCAGACTATCAACAAAAGGCGCATATATATTACTTGGTTTTCTTAACTAAACATAAGTACTAAGTACGTGGTAACCTCTGTATTTCTTTTTGTCCAAAAACAAACACCTCACATTATGTTGTCAGACCACAGCAATTAGTAACGTATTAAGTGTGAACAAAGGGTTATATAACACTTTTTGGGGAGGGGGGTTTAGTTACACTCAGTGTGAGTATGTTTTATACTCACACTGACATTTTAAACGTCACACATAAAGATATAAAAAGTGCATGTTTTACAGCCGCTTCTGCAGCACATGTTTCACAACAATGTTGTGTATGAGGATAAACGTTATAAAACACATGTTGTCGTATTTTGCGGTGCTGGATGTAGCAGTTAGGGACTCATTCCACAAACGAAACAGATTTTTAGAAAAAAAATAGTTTTTTCCAATAAAAGATCTAGCTGTTAGAATCCTCCACTTCAACCCAAACCATGAGTCAAACCGTCCGTGAAAGTGACTCTGCACCCGGAGTTATTCTGTACTGATGACGTTAATGAGTGACAGGGATGGATCATTTCAATCTTATTCAGACTGCTGAACTGGCAAAATGTGCTGTATAAGCAAAGTGAATTTACCACTTGAAGGCAGCTCCCAAATTGTATAAAGACAGTTGCAGGAATTCTTCTGTTGCGCACAAGAATCTGCTATGAGATAATATGTTACCTCTGAAAACTGTCACAGGAAAATCTTGGAGCTGCTTTTCAAATAGTCTCGGTGTGCTTCTTAGACTTGGGAATACGGTTTGGACAGCAGTGACACAACATTAGAACCAGAATGTATGATAATCAGTCAGAGCTATGAACAGTTATACAGTTACACAGTCGTTAGAGTTGCGCTGCAACAAAAAGGACAAAGGTCTACATGTATCCGGTTTGCTTCATGCTCATTGTAACAGTTTTGACATCAGTCCAAAAGATGTTTTAAAAAAAGAAAGTCCTGCTGTACAGCTAAGGTTACGTGTATTTTCTGATGTAACTTCAACAACAATTTTGTGTGCTTATATAAATGCCACGTAATGTATGTTGGGTTATGGAGGGATGATTTGTACAAGAACTCACCCACAGCCTATTAAATGTATAAAGTAGTGAAATCGGCTGCAGGAACTTCTCGGTTATGTCCATCAACTATGATAAACTGTGAATATACAGAACCCGTGGAGTGTGTCACATCCTGTGTCTGGTCCTCCTACAGCTCTTTGGTCTGTGCTGCATTCATGCTCTAACTTTAACTGAAGTGCACATTAGTTGCTTTGCAAACATGCCTTCTTTTGGTTTGTTTGTTTGTTTGTTTGATGTGAATCAGGCTGCAGATGAAAACATTTATACTTCCACAGATGGACAGAATTAACTGCAATTATATATTGTATTTTAACCGGATCAAACGTGACAAGTGTGAACACAGCCCCAGAGAAAGATTCCACTTCAACTTTATTATTTGTCCCTTGAAGGGCGATTTTATATGTGCAGCAGTTATGAGAACGTAAAAACAGTAAAAATGGTAAACAGCAAAAACAGTAAAAGCAAAATAAAACAATAAAAACATAGTGAAAGCAGTAAAAGATTGCATTTTCTGAAGGAAATGCTTTTCCATTAGAAACCATGATGCAGAAAAGTTTAACAATCTCCTACATGCACATGGATGTACAGCACGAGCAGCCGTAACATCATGACTTGTATAAATAGCGTTGACGTAAGAGATGCAAGAGAGACTATTTTGTGCACCACTTGTTATTTTCTCTTTCTCCACCGGTTGTCTGGCAGAGGAGCCAGATTTAGTGACATTTTTAAAGAGTTTCCAATTCATCTAGCCGTTTGTCATCCTGATTGTTTCTCCTATAATTTTACTGTTTGCTCGTTGTTCAGACAACAACATTTATCACAAACCTGTGTGTCCTGCAAGACTCATCCCTTCTCTGTTAAACATATTCATATTTTTTTATCCTCTTTTTTTTTTAATAGTTTTGGGACTTTGTCATTGTAATTATCTGCAGGAAAAGGCCAAGGACAGGACGGAGTGTGTTTTATGTGGTGTCGATTTTAAAATCTCAATTTTATGATTCGTGATGCTGGAAGACTGTCGGTCTCTAATTCTCTGTGGGGCAGAAAAAGAACAAAAAAACAATCGTTTAACCCCACAGAGGACTTTGTAAAACAATTTCCTCAGACTGCCCTGTTCATCCTGTTACTAGTGAACCGGTGTTGGTTTGTTTGTGCAATTCTATAACATTTGTCTCCTGTGGCACACTCCCAGGTCTGGGCATGGAGAACATTGGGGGCATCTTTGTGGTGCTGATCTGTGGCCTCATCATTGCCGTGTTTGTGGCCATTATGGAGTTTGTGTGGTCGACACGCCGCTCGGCAGAGACAGATGAGGTATGCCCCCATACCTGCCCTCGCCGACCCCACAGACACACCCCAGTAGGTTCCCATGGCATCCCGCCAACCCTTCTGATTATGTTGTTTTGTGTGTGTGTGTGTGTGTGTGTGTGTGTGTGTGTGTGTGTGTGTGTGTGTGTGTGTGTGTGTGTGTGTGTGTGTGTGTCTGTGTGTGTGTGTGTGTGTCTGAGAGAGAGAGACAATGAGTAGATTTCTTTGTCGTCAGCTTTTACCTCCATTTGGTGTTTTGTGCGTGCAACAACATTTGAAGTTACCTGCATGTGAGCTGAGACGTGCGCAGCGCTGAACTGCAACTGTGTTCAAAACTTTGAGAGGAAATGGAGAACTCGATTGCATGTCCTGCCTGGTTTGATGTCACTGTGCTCTTTTTAGTGTTCAGTGTTTTAACAGTATGGCAGCAAGTGTTTGTGAACTAAACATGATAGTACGAGTAAGCAATATTGAGAAGTGCCAATATTTGCTTGCATAAAGAAGGAGTGTGATCTTTTCTCCCTGGCATTAAATGTCACGATGTATCTTCTTTTACATGCCTCACATGTACGCTGGTATTCTTCGTTTCCATTGTTGGATTTCCTCTCACCCATTTCACTGTGCGTCTCCCTCTTATCTCTTCTTCTCTAACACACACCTCCTGCCATTCGGCCATCAGTGTCTGTTCTCCAAAAACGAGTACTGTTTCTGTTTGTGTGAGCACATGACTCTTTGACTTTATTCTTTTCAATCATAATTTCAATGGGAATGTTTATTTGTAGTGGACATGCCGGTGCATTTTGTTCATCATGTGTGCAAATTACAGTAGACACGCTGTTGGAATGATAAAAAAAAACACTTATGGTTGTGTCTTAATGTGTGTGTGTCTGTGTGTGTGTGAGGGTTTGCATTGTTGCTGTACGACTGATGGCTTTTGTAAATGTGCTGCTGAGTTTGCAGGCCTGCCTGTTTGTTCATAGTGCCATAATGAAGTGCCCGTAAACTAAGCAACATTTTGGTGTCCTCTGTGTTTGAATTGTAATAACTATCTCTGCTCCTTGGATATTCTCCCATCTCTATCCATATCCACATCCTTCCCGTCTCCTCCTCATTTCTATGTTCAAACCATCTCTCCATTTGTTGTTTTCTGTGACCTCGCTTCTCCTGCAACTCCTTTTGTTTAAACCATGCCTACTGTGTCTTTCTTCTGCCTTGTTGCCGCCTCGTTCTTTTTCTTTGTTTTTTTTGTTGGTTTTTTTTACTTTCCTTTTCAATCTTCCTGTATCCCCTCTGCCCTCCTATTTATGTACTGCGTTTCCACTTTCTTGTTCTGCTGCCTGCCTACTCTGTGTCTGTGGCGTCCCTCCTACCTTTGCCTTCTTTCCTTTTCCTCCCCTTCCGTCTTTCCGTCTTTCCGTCTTTCCTCCCTCCTCCCTTCTCCTCTCCAGGTGTCTGTCTGTCAGGAGATGATCACAGAGTTCAGAAACGCCGTCTCCTGTAAGAAGAGCTCCCGGATGCGCCGCCGTCGGCCCCTGAACAGCTCAGCAGCCCTTCGCCACCCCACCCGCATTGCCCTGGGGGCCCCGCGGCCGCTGCGCCTGGTCCGGGAGATGCGACTCAGCAATGGCAAGCTGTACAGCGGAGCTGGTCCCCTGACAGGTGGAGCTGGAGGTGGAGCAGGAGGGACGGGGCCTCCCGATCTGGGTCCCGGGCCCCAACGGATACTCGACGATCCGCTGGGAGCCAACACCACCCCGCCTCCACCTGCCCCCACCCCTGTGATGCTGCCTGCCCGGAGCTGCACCCACGTGAGGATTTGCCAGGAGTGCCGGCGGATCCAGAGCCTGAGGTCGGGCAGCAGTATAGGGTCGGCCTCGACAAGAATACCCCCTTCATCCGCTCCCTTGCCCCGGCTACCTCCGCCCCCGCCCCCATCAACCTCCAACACAGACAGTGAGGGCGGAGGTGGGCCCAGCCCGAGACGACAGAATCACAGCCCCCCGCCTCACACTCCTCGACCCATTCCACCTCCACAGAGCAGCAACGCCACAGACCTGCTGGGGGATCAGGACTGAGACCGGGGGCATCTGGGGGAGGGGTGAGAGCCAGTGAAGGGACACTTTTGCTGCTGAGAGAAACACTGTGGTCAAAGTTGAAATTCATCTGAGGACAAAAACGTGATGGATGAGAGAGAAGGAGTTAAAAAAAAACTGTAAGGAGTCAAACGCAGCCGAGAGGAAGTGAGATGACCTTCATGTGGAGAATAATCGTGAAAAACTCTTTTTTCCAGCAGAGATTGAAGCCTGCAGATATGAAACTAACTATGAGACGATCATCCGTAAAGCTCTTTGCAAACACTTCAGTTTGGATTAATCTGAGAAGAAATGCACATGACCAGACGGCCTCTTTTTGTCTCTTTACTCCTCTCTCACTTCACCTTCAAACTGGTGGCTGCTGGCTTTCTACCCTGGGAACGAACTATCCCTTTAGTCAAATGAAACCTTGCTGGAGGACATACTGTGTCTGTATGTGATTTAAAACAGCGACTAAACGACTCCCAGAGAATTATTTCCTGTTGTTTTTTTTGTTTTTTTTGTCTTTGTTTTGTTACCATTGTTCTAAGTGGGAATTACAGAGTAAAATACAGACTATGTGTGACAGTATGGTGGATTATAACATACAAAGAAACTTGACAACGGCTTAATGTGTTCAAGAGTTTTGTGTCCCTCCCTGCGTCCCATAGCTAAAAAAGACTCGGGGAAGTTGGAGGAATTGACTTCAAGACAACGTAATGCAAACAGTAGCAGAGAAAACTGTTGGTCCGCCTTTCTTTACACTGTGTGTGTGTGAGTGTGAATCTGTGTGTGTGTGAGTGTGTGTGTAAAATTTGTGCTTCCTGTGAGTCTGTCTCTAACTGCTCAAATGAGGAGAACCAGTGTACCCGGCTACAGAAGCCTTACTGTTAGATAATCAGACATCCACAAGGAAAAAAAAAAAAAAAAAAAGAACGGAGAGAGAGGAGCGAGCGAGCGAGCGAGCAAGCAAAAGGCTTTGAAATGTGAAATTAATGTCCCTCGTTATCCTGGGCAACGCTTGCCAAGCCTTTACTTCTTTTTCACCTCTGTTCACACAGCGTAGAAGAGATGTAGAGAGACTGGGCGAGACAGAGAGGCGCGATAGGGAAGAACAGAAAGAGCCGGAGTGAAAAGGACACCACAGGATTTGAATGAGAAATCCCTCACTGAACTACTTCCATTATTAGATCTGTCCTGATCTGTTAATTCTGGGCATCTTTTAAGGGGCTTGTTAACGTGCCAGCAGGCTGTGGCTGCAGTTCCTTCCCTTCTCTCTGTTCGGCAGACTGACTTGGCCGTCCGCAACAGCGGCTCCTGCCAGAGTGATAGACTCAACACAGCCTTGTCAATACTGTCTCAAGCTTTTGATCGCCTAATTACTCCCATCGGTGGCTGGGGACTCATTCAGCAGGGGCCGTGAACACAGGAATCCATGCTGATAAATAGATTTGGAAGAAATACATTTTTTTTTTCACTCAGACTGGCTCTTTTAATTACGTTGTTAATGTTGCATAATGTTCCACAATCCAGAGTTGACGCTGCGTCGTCAAAGCATTCAAAGCCGGGGTGTTAAAACTCTTTTTAAGTCCCGGACCCTCGTAGAACCGAATTTAAAGTTTGCTGGTCCGTGAGGCGGACCAGCAAAGTTTAAGTGAAAGCATAATAACGACATTTCCAGTATGATCATGAGGAAATCTACAGCTTTTACCAAACAATCTGATTGCAAAACTGAAACAAGATAAAAATTTAAAGAAGTCTGAACACTATATAATTTGTCACAATGCCCACTGGAGCATAAAACACTGAAATGGACAAAAATTCTGTCATTTATTTGCAGTTTGTATTATGACTTCAAATGTTTTCGCAGCTGAACAGCCAACAAATGACTTGACTCTGCGAACAGATCTAAAAATCCTCTGTTCTGCAGTGTTTTTCTTTGGGCTAGTGACGGAAAAAGCCTGTCGCCTCTCATTACACACAGTTTAGCTTTGATGCTACTGCTGCTTCACGAGCAATAAGGTAGCCAGCCTCCACTGTTGAGTCACTGGTCTCCTGAGGACAATACGGCCTTTTTGGGGTCAGTGTTGTGAAGACGTGAAGATAAGAAAAGGTGCCAAACTCAGTTGACAAATTAGGGACGGCAGTTACATTTGTTGAAGAATTTATTTATTTATTTTTATTTTTGCACTTTGCAAAGAAGGTCATGGGGCCGAAATAGCCGGCCAAGAGGGTCTAATAGTTCGCCTGCAAATCTCACTTTTGAACTTGGACTTAAAATGGTGTTTTTGTTTTTTTCCTGCACTCTTTTAATGGCAGAGACGACTGAAGCAATGCCCAAAAGATATTGATTCTTGTATATTCACATATTTGCGGTAGTTGAAGGAAACAAATTGAAGGAAAAAAGCGGACATGTTCCAGAGATTTGGAAACTGAGAGTTTCAGTATCCAGACATGTCTTCCTATTGAATGTAGAATTAGTAAACACCTGATTCCAGTCCTCAGACATCCATCATTTTACCCAAATACAAGAATTTGATGTGAAAACACTTCAGTCATCTTTCTTTCTTTTATAACAATATTTGGGCACAGTTTATGAGATATATATACAGTTATGTACATGTATCTCATATTGTTAATTCCATGCGCTTCTTTGAAACTGTGAAATCTTCATATTCTTGCCAATGATTTGCCCCACTAGACAATAACCCTTCAGAGAAGCCTCAGCTTTCACACAAAATCACTGTAGATGATATGTTGCAGCAAATATTGAAATCATACATCTATATCTAAATATCTATTTTTCTAATTATCAGCAGATTGCGCGAAAAGACCAAAACCAGCAATGATTAAATCCAATAAACAGTATTTGCCTGACGTGCTGTTGAATATGGAAATATTTTCTTTAATTATGTGACACACTCACAGTCTTTTAACCTCGAAATATTCACAAGCAGATTCGTCTGTGCCTGGAAATAGGCCCTAATAAATACACCATTTACTACCATTTCAGTAACATCTGCTGAAATGTGAAGTGCCCAGCTGTTTTAATTTTGTCATTTGAAAATGGCACTGTATGTGTGCCAGATTTAAGGATGTGAGTATAATCAGATGATATGTCATTATCCTCAATCGTCTGGTGGCTTGGATGACAAGTGACACAGTTTTATGTTCATAGTAGAAAAATGAAATAATCCAGTTATTGGCTTTAATGCATGACAGATACCTGCTGTGGTTCGCTCATGCAGCAGTTTCAATCCCACATTAGTTGCGATAGAGACATATGCATTATGTTTGCAGGGAGTTGGTTGCAAACAGGAGACCCAGGATGACGTGTTGATTTCACATCATTATCATGTGCTGCATTCGTTTTTTCTGCAGGTCAGTGACTCATCAGCATCCATTGAACCTGTTGCTTAGTCATTATTCCCTGATGAATGATTCACTCCTTAATGGACTTTGATACTCTAGGTTGTGGTTTGTGTAATATATATATATATATATATATATATATATATATATATATATATATATATATATATATATATATATATATATATATATATATATATATATATATAATGACTGTGTGGTTGGTGTGTTACAGAAATCTGGAAGACTTTAGAGTTATTACATGCAACATCTTCAATGCAAAACTCTCATAAACTCACCTTGTTGATTGTTTTCGTGTTTTCCTATTAGTCCTTGTCCCCTTGCTTATTCTCCTGACAGCAGAACTTATGAATGTAATCATTTTCAGGAGCAGATTCTCAATTCATAGGAGCTGTTTTCTGGCTTCCCGGAAACATAAATGTCTTTTTATTTCCTCTCCTGCAACCTAACAGTGGAATCATACTTTTTTTTTTTGGCGTACAGTACGTCCATGAGTCTCACCCAGCACACATGAGGCTTCCAGCTGTTTTAACCTTTAACTGAGGAGAATCACGCTGTTTTCTCAGATATTTCCAAACAGCAGGAGCTGCAATTGCAGCTAAAAAAACATGATTCCTCACTGACTCCCCACTCATTCATCTATCTGTCCTGGAACCCCTCCCAGCTGAAAGCCAGCCGTAGGGCATTAATGCAAAGTCCAAGAGGTAATATGCACCTCTTACTAATCCTTCTTAAAAAAATAAAATAAAATAATACAGGCATTGTTATGGAGGCTAATATTGCTTTGCTCCACCAAATTATGCGTTTTGCAGTGCGGCAGATTTGTTGTGCTCCAGATAACCAGTGATAACATTGTTTGCACTCATTATGCTGTTTCCCTGAATGATTACTGTCAGCAGAAGCCGGCCTGATCTGATGCCTCTCACTCTCTCTCTCCTTCAGTTTACCTCTGCCATTGTGTTCACAATGCTGACAGGGCAACACCAGACAACCTCTCCCATAAGTAGTCGCTGTTTGCATACAAAAGAACAAAAACAACAACAACAACAAAAAATACACACACACTCACCCACAACATCTCCCCTTTGTTGCCTGAAGTCTGTAAATCCACAGTTTTTTTGTGTGTTTTTTTTTGTCATATTCACATCTTTGTTAGGTCTCATAAATTCAGAAAACTTGATATGTGACAGCATGACATAGCTATTGAGTGGCAACCTGCAGCTTTAAACCATCAGCTGAAAGCATTTTCACACTGAAAGGCATTGCTGCGGTGAGGCAGGACGAAACATTACCCAAAATATTACCAATGTGAATCGGAAAGGGGAGGGAGGGTCACAAAACGCATCAAATGGGTTGTCTGAAAAGTCCTAAAACAAAATAGAACATTTTTGTTTACTATTATGTTATTTTCTTTGGTATTTTTCATATTTCTATACTAGTGCTAAATGGATTATTAAAACTGATGAATATTATGATTAAATTGTTATTATTCCTATTGAAGAGCAAGAAGCTCTGCCGTGTGCTTGTGGGTGAGGGATGGGGGGGTGGGAGGTGTCGGGATGGTGGTACGAAGTCGCTGTTGTTGAGAGCACTCGCCCTGTTGTTCAAACCTATAGACACACAGACTTCTTTTGGAATAAAACTATTGAAACAGACCTATTGCTGCATGTCTCTTTGTTTTCAAGTTTCTGCTTTTGAATTTTCTAGCAAATATATTATAATGTAAATAATAAAAGGCCTTTTAAAAAGACATGAGAAAATGAACAGACGTTTTCCCTGCTCCACATACATTTCCAATATTATTAAAGTATTGGTTTCACAGGTAATAGTAGGATGATGTTTTTTTTTTTTTTTTTTAGTATATTTTTAAGTATATAATAGAAAATACATCCATGTTCATTAAGAAGAGAGACATCAGAGACCTGATAGTCTCGTTCATTCAGTTCTCATAAATTTACTTTTTCCCTCTGCTGGTGAAGATGAGCTTTTTATCGCCTCCCCAACACTGAAGGTTGCTCATCCCTGACTTGGAATAGCTCATTTTGCAGAAAAATATTATTTTTCTATGACAATAAAGGCATCAACATGTTACCGGTGTATATCACGCTATATCAAACTTTCTCAGCTCGAGACCTAGAAACAAAATTTGTTGACTCCCAAACATAACATATCTACATTTATGGGCTACTAATAAGGAACACAAAACATCATGATTTCAGATTTTTAAATCTATTTATTAAGACTGAGGGAGGAAACAAGGGAAGGTGCAATAAACAGATTTGAAAGCACTCAATATAAATAAATAGCTGAAAGTACAGACTGCCATCAACTGCCTGACACTAAGGTCAGTTTCAAGCCTTTTGTACTCTGTGCAGGCTGTAATGTACACAGCTGTAAGACCTGAGAGCTTCCCACAAGGTCTCTATAGATTGTGCTGGTTTTTTACGCATGGTATAAATACAGGTGCAGTAACACTGCAGGCCACATTGAATTAAATGTACAGTCAGTTCCTGTCAAGACAAAACCTTCAATTGTCGAAAGAAACCAGATTGTGCCATTTTTTTTGTTTTTTTTCTGTCACAGTTCTGTTATTGAAGTCGTTACAGTTACACAACAAAACAACTTAGACTTGACAGCCCAGACTGGGACTAGTTTTTCCCAACCAACACATCACAATGTCAATGCAGCCACATGGCAAATTATTTCAGAATTAGGCTGGAAAACACTGTCTCTTCGGACAAAATAAAAATAACAACAAAAAAAAGATACTGCTCAAACGTGTGCAAATTAATGGAACAGAAAAAGAAAAGGCTGAATACCATTGACTTCCTAAACGAAAAGTCATTTTTTTGACTAAAATATTGGTGTCAGCCACCTCAGTTTCACAGATCATCATGTTTTATCACCACAGTCTAGACGTATATGTCAAGATTGTGATTACTGGCCTTGTATTTTTGCGTAAATCAAGAGATAATGTCATTTTAAAATAACACATTCTATATTTCTATGTAGGGTTCAGTTTTTTCAATAATGTGAAAATCGACTCAGGTCTTTGGATTAAGAGGGTGACGGCTCCCGTCCAAATTCGTTCTCCCATCCATCTTCTATACTGCTTCATTTAACTTAGGGTCGATCACACTCTGGACAACCACAAGCACATTCAACGTCAGGAAATTGAAAGTGATCAGTTAACTTCAAATGCATATCTATGCGTAAAGAAACAGCAGTACCAGCAGAAACTCCCACATACACAGGGAAACATGCAGACTACATTAAAAAGGTGCTGGAGCCCCAACTTTGGACTATAAAAACTGTGTTTCTACATTAAAGCCAGA
Organism: Blennius ocellaris; assembly: GCF_963422515.1. Classification (NCBI taxonomy): domain Eukaryota; kingdom Metazoa; phylum Chordata; class Actinopteri; order Blenniiformes; family Blenniidae; genus Blennius; species Blennius ocellaris. Next base: position 14,042,138 of record NC_137657.1, read on the forward strand.
GTCATTCGAGGATAGCGTCAGGCAGCATTGAAGATAAATCTGAAAGACTTCACTCACAAAACCTCCTGAACCTCAAATTAAGCTGAAATTCAAATTATAGCAGCTCAGACACATTTTAGTTGCTCGATATTATAACGTCCAGACAGTTTAGTGGAGAACAATTACAGCTAAGTGGAGAATTAAGGATCTAATTTTGTCTCAGCAAAGGAAACGGTTGAGCCTTCCCTGCAGCCCGAGGGTGAACTGCAACAGGATTTGACTCCACACAGTGGCACCTTTGATGCCTGTCATACCCTTTCTCCTCTCTCTCGTCTGTGTTTCTGCTGCAATCAAATAAAGAAAATAACCCGTCTAAAAACAGGTGAGGGAATGTCAAAATGAATGAGGTATGATTATTTCCTGTCTCAATTTAAAATAGCTTGGAACATCTATTCACGCTTCTTCTGCAGCTCCTCAGAGAGTTTATGGTTGCGGGCGTCATTAGTCGATCCCACCTGACTATCTCGAATACAAGTTACCGCCTGCGCAGCTCACACAGAGACACGCACATTGACAACAAGTCAAAGTCACCAATTTCTCTCAAATGCATGTTTTTGTTTACTGTTTTGAGGAAACAGAAATTTCATGCACTCAAAGGAAAAAAACACGCAAACGTCACACAGAAAGGCCCGAGTTTATTGATGCGGTGAGACGAGAGTTTACCACTGTGCCCCTGTGTACGAGCTTGTATCTCGTTCAGTTTTTCATTTTCAAATCTGGTCTTCTTCTTCCCCTAACCTGATGTGTTTACTCACCCTGGCAATTTATGTTTTCTATTTCCTTCATTTCAGCTTCAGTAGTTAAAAAAAAAGTTGTATCTCTCTGTGGCTTTTATGATGTTTCTTGTAATTTTGTACTTTGGGTAATCTCAGGAACTTCACTTTAATACCAATTTCCTTTTGATATTTCCTTCAAACCACAGAGACAGACAAAACAAAACCTATCTCAGTGTTGTGGCTGTTTTTATGTGATGTTTTTTAAAGATAATTCAGAAATTTGTTGTGGCTAATAATTAATCCCAACGTAAGAAAGTACTTGATTTAGTGAGATGAGAGAAAGGTTTTGATTGACAATTGATTTGAGATAGTTTTAAAATTTAAGACAAAGAATAAGAAAGTAACATACAAGCTGTAACCGTAGCTGACCTCCACAGTTACTGTTGTTTGATGATCTCCTGCTCACTTTTTACGTGATGTGTTTGCAGACTGAAGGAAAGCATCAGGAGACAAAAACTCTCAAGTAGCATCAAGAATGAAGGATTTAATGCTGTTTCGTTCAGATTATTCTCGGCTTTATTTGTTGGAATAAACACATTTTATATCAAAGCAATTGAACAAATGCATCTCTGAGGTCACCTCAGAGTTCAAATTTTAAAACACATTTAAGTGTACTTGAGAAAAAAGGGAACTGAAACAAACCAAAAGATGCTCACTTAGGGGAAAAAATTGCTTACCAGTGCAGCTTTAGACCTCAGAAATAAAAACTCATTATTAGGAATACTTATTATTTTTAAGCTTGAATGTGTTTGAACCCCTTTTCAGTCAAACATTTGGTTACTATTACATTTGTCCTTGTGTTCAAACTAACAATATGTTGATGACAGTCACAGAATGTACTGGTAAATAGAAAGATCTATTTTTAAGTAGGATCACGCTTGTGCAAGTCTCACTTGTGTTTTTTGCACAATACAAAATATTCTAACTTATGACTTTGGGAGCTTTTTTTAAAAGTCTTTATAGATAGTCTACAGTTGCCTGGACTAATACTCACACATTCTAGAAAATTCTATATTTTCTTCACCCCCAATACCCCTGGGGAGTCCCCTAAATGTCCTTCAATCATGGTGTAAATTGTCCATTTTCAAATCTTTCAATGAGCAGATTATAAGAGGTTAATCGAACAATGAATCACTTTGAATGGACTAAGTATCAAATTAACCTAAACTAGCATCTGTGCTGATGCTGCAGATGTTTACTCAGAACATGATAAATGTAAGTATGTTAAGATTATCACATCATGAGACTCTCTGGGGTGGGGGGTGGGGGGGGGTATAATCAACATGCACACACACGTACACACACTTAGATGCACCTTCTTGGAATGATAATGACATGAGTGTGACTAACATGGTCGCCACTATCAGCACGGCAGCAATCATCTGAGGCAATATCGCCATCTGTTCAGGCTGATCCGGGAGAAGAATCAACTTCATCATCATGTTGTGTGAAGATTAAATATCATTCAGGAGTGATGATATGGACACTGTTGTTCGAAAGAATAATCTGCCATGTGCAATAAACTTTAAATAATGTATCAGGGTTGGCAGATGACCGGAAAACAGCTGGACTCACCTTGAACAATAAGTTTGGTGGTTTCCTCAAATCAACCACGGGGCAAAGTGACAATGCTGCTGGTGCAAAACCTTGCTTCTGTCTTTTCCATTTCCCTTATTGTCAGTGATATGTTTGTCATTTATATTCTCCTTTTCAGAGGAGAGTCATAAACAGATCGTTCTTAACTAACATTAGGACGGTCCTCTCTGACTCTAGCTACAGGAGAACTCTTCAAACTGAGCAAAGTTGGTCTTTTTCAGGCCTTAGATGAACTGATACGGCAGGATAACATGATGCCCGAGGTACGCAAGTGTTTCACATTGGGAAACACTTGGATTTCTTCTGCCGAAAAGCTGAAGAATAAGTTGGACAAACGTGTGTCAAAAGAAAAACTAATGTGATGTAATCCTGCTTCATCACATTTCTTCCACTGTGCACTCGCCAGTGAAGACAACCAAAAGGATCCATAACAAGATTCCATTTTATCTGGACAATGAACTCTTCAAAATGTGAAGTTTGTGGTCTTGACCGTGTGACGTGTGTCCTGCTTGTTTGCGTCAGTTCCCCATTCTCCTGTTGTCACCTGATGCTTCCCAGAAAGAAGTGACAAATGAGTGACCAGTGGCTGTTACTGGTCGCTGTCTTCCTTCGCGTCACTAAAACAGTTACACCCAGTACAACAGTGACCTCATGTGGTCACATGTTCAGAGAAAACACTTGGGACGTTGAAGATGAAGCAGCTTGAAGGTTACAGGTTGTCATACATTGTGATCAATGAGATTGCTCATGTGACTGTCACCCACAGAAATCCTGAATAACGCATGAAGGTGAAATAGTTTGGAAATTTACTTGAACAACGTGTTTTTTTGTGAATTAGTGTGTAACTGCTGACCTGACCAAGATGTACCGTGACACTCCGCTTGTCAATCTTCTTGTAGAGGAAAATATAATTGTAGGGTATGTTGGCAGCTTCAAAGACCTCTAAAAATACATATATTTCATGGGCAGGATGACTGTTTTATGGGCTAAAACTGGACTTATTATCATGATAAACAAGTCCCAACTAAGTGTTAGGCTTAAGCATTTATTTATTTTATTTATAAAATTGTACACTTCGACTGTGGCATGGTGTGGTAGTGGCTATCAATTTGTTTCACAGTGAAAAGTCATCGATTCGAGTCTCGTTGGGGGCTATTCTGTATTGAGTTTGCATTTTCTGCCTGTGGTTGTGGGAGATTTCTTCCTGCAGTCTAAGATGGGGGGGGGGGGGGGGGGGGGTTAACCAGCAGAAATGTCATAGTTAAAAAGCTTTTTCCAATATAAAGTTATTAACTATTTAAGACTTATTTATTTATAACAACTGAAATTAATGTTGATGGTTGAATTTGGAGTGAAACCCAGCAGCGTGTCTCAGACAGCGTGACGCTGGCTGAAGGGACCTTTGTCATCGCTGAGATGTGGAGCACCTGGGTCCTGCGATCTGACAAGGTATAAATACACCACTTCCTGTGACGTTGGTCTGGCTCTTATCCTCCTGCAACTGTTCCTCTTAGTTTGCATGACGACACCACAGGCACCTTCAAAACTAATCCGTCACTCTCATGGCTGAAATGGTGTGGAGGAACCCATCCAACCAGAGCTGTAAGAAAGATTGACTTCTCAAAATGAAGAGAAACACATTTGTATACATATTGTTTTGTTATATATTACTATTTCTAAGTTATTGTCAGTTGGATATTTTCCCAAATAAGGTGCATTATTGCTTTGGAAATGTAATTAAACATGACCTCTTTCCTAGTTTTTGCATGATCTCACAAAACCAAAAGGCAGGTGACTGACCAACATGAAACCTCTATCCTATTTGAGAAAGTATTAATAAATGTTCTTAATTCACAGATACGTTTGTCTTTTACATTTTTTTTAATAAAGCAGTCACATTTTCACCTTCAAATGAAAGCGACAGTTTCATTTGAAAAACTGCTGCTTTACAACAAAATTAAAAACAAAGATGAACTAAGCTTTATATAGGTAATTATGTTAAAGCTTCAGGGAACCCCTACAGAGAGTTCACAGACCTGCTGTGAAACCCGCGCCGCAGGCTGAAAATGCCTTGCATGGTTAAAAGCATATACTGTACAATTTTTAGACACTGTTTCCTATAGAAAGGCAGATAAATGATTTTTTTTTGACAGAAACTTTCTCTTATAATTATTATTTATTAGGACACCCTCATTATTGGGTTGTCTGGCAGTCGACCAGACAGCCCTCCTCCGGACATTTCTCACCATCTTCTGACATTATTCGATCAATAAAGAGCTGCAGTTTTACTTGTCATATTATAAATATAAAACTCATTACTGTGATGTAATGACTTATTGATGGATTGTCCTGCTAAAACTCGAAGACTTCAAGCCAATCATATGATTTGTATGAGGACGTTCATACATGAACTGTTTATTTTATGGTCTGTGGTGAGTGAACCAACAACAAAGAACAAGCTGTCTGTGTCAATATATATATGAAATATGACCAAAATACTATTTATAGCAAGGTATCATGGAAAAATATCAGTATGCATATGCAGAGAGCGAGAGAGAGCAAGAGAGAGAAATCTCAGATGTTTCAAATTGAAAGACTAACTCGTAATGACAACAATATTATCTTCCCATGTAGATTACAAACATTACAAAGTCTGGCATTCAGCCAAAAACAATTAATTGGGATGAGACAAAGCTTGAGCAGCGTGTGAAATGAAATTCACTGAGAGGGTAATGTGGTTTGATTTCTGCGAGGGAGCTTTGAAGACCTCTGATTAAAGAAAAAGTGCATGTAAATGTACAACAGAAGGGAGAGAAGCTGTACTTTCTATTAGTAATAGTGTCAGCGGTGCCTGCTACTGGCAGTGACATAGGAGGGGGAAACTGTTTGTGACGAGGTTAATAGTTGATACTTAAAATGGTTTCAATTGTGGAAAAAGACAATTAAATCAATTAATCAGATGCTGAGCAGTCGGCCTCAGAACATGCGTGGGATTAAACAAGTCACACAACTCTTTTCTAAATGTTTTAGTCCCAAGACGCTCTCTGCTATCTTGCTTTCATCGGGGTGGCGTTTCCTTAACTCTCAATTATGGGAGGTAATTTCCTTCAGGTTTTAGAGGGAGGCTCCTGTGGAAATGGGCCGTCTGACGTGAAACCAAAAAGTGGGACATTGCTCAGATTCAGGCTGAGCTCATTAAGTTCAGTAATAAAATGTGGTAAGAGACCATTAGAGACCAATCTGGTATAAACTTTTTGTGTGAATCATCATCAACGGTAGATTTGGCAGAAATATTGAGGTCTTCTGGTTGCAAAAACTGCTGCAGAAAGAATATTTACATCAAATTAATTGCAGCCCCAGAGATTGGAAGTTAACTAAAATAAATAAATAACATTGCATTTCAACCAGCACAACTGTTTTAAGATGAATATGTGCACGTTTTGCAGAAAGAACACTGAAAAATAATTTGTTGAGTTAATGTAATTTAATCATGCCATACATTTCCAACTATTCCTATTAAGTAGATTGAATCCCATTTATTCATATTATCTGAACAACATGTATTAGAATGAACCATTTAACAACAAGAAACTCAATAGGCTCATGTTAATCAAACATAATTCTGATATGTAAACTGCTTTTTGACTGTATGTGCAGCTAAATATTCTGAACACACACACACACACACACACACACACACACACACACACACACACACACACACACACACACACACACACACACACAAACACACACACACACACACACACACACACACACACACACACACACACACACACACATACATACATAAAGTGTATTTATAGGCTTGAATATCTATACAGTATTCAAACCCAATGGTTTCTCCTTGAGGGGGCGCCAAAGATCACAAGGGGTGCCCCGGGCTTAGCCTGCTCTTGGGATATCGTAGTCATTTTACTTCCTTGAATGTAAAGCAGGAAGCTTGCCATTGGATTAATTTTGAACCAGCTGATCCAGCTTTTGTATGTTGCTGAGAGTTTGTGTGTCAAATCTTGTTTGGCTTCACTGTAATCTAACGAGTCGGCAGTACCTCACCTCATGAGAAACCCACCTGGACAAATACAATTATGCATGTTTAAATAAAAAGGTTTACTATCTCTGATCAAATAGAAGATGGTGCTTGAAGTGTATATGTAAAGAAGTTGTGATAAAGCTGCCCCCGGTGAAACTGTCTCCGTCCTGGTGGCTCCGGCTACCTCAGGCACAATCTGATCTGCAGTCAGTGTTTACTGTAACGCCCTTGAGAGGAACCTCTATAAGAAACCATTCTATACACTCTTGTTTAAAAATGAAAAAGAAAAAAAAAAAAGTCCCAGAGAAGCGAGACAAGTTTGAATGCAATGCCAGATGACAACAGAATGAATGTTTTGCGCTAACTCAGCAGTTTTTGAGCAAACTGCTAAATTTCTCATTATTTATTGTCTGGGTTTGTGTGTTTTAGTGGGTCATTGTCAGTTGTATATCTTTGATGTGTGTTTAATGTTTGTGCAACAGTGTTTCAGTAACCACTTTCATGACTTTTCTCATCTGTTACATGTCGGAAGTCTGCATAAGAGCAGCCCGAAGAACTGCTAAACTCTTTAAAAAGTCTTAAAGTTTAGGCACAATACAAATATGCAGTCAAAAGGTATTTTTGTAAATTACAATTTAAAGAAATACATTCAAACATCTGTTTCTACCAGGAACTTATGTTTACGTTGAAACCATCAAATGTCACCACCACTATTTCAAAACAATGCATCAACTTAAAACAAACAAGCAAACAAAAAAAATCTAAACCTTTAATTTAACATTTTCAAAGAGCAAAAGCCCACTTTAATGTCACATGTTTTGACAGCACTTAAAACATATCACACGCCTTGAGTTCAACATCTCACACCCACAAAATCACATGGGCAGGAAATGCATTTTCTTTTTTAAATACAAAATTCCTGCCAGACAGTTAAATTCAGCAACGAGCCACACTGAGGGAGTCAAACTCATCACGGTGCAGGAGGCACAGACAACTCCACAGATCTCCAGTGTGCAGGATTAGTAAAGTGATAATATAATAACTTAGATTTAAAGACACCTCAAAGTGTATTTGCATGTAGTAGGTACCCTTCACATTGATGACATAGTTCCTGTCACAGTGTTTCTCTTCAGACAAACGTGAGTGGGCGAGCAGAAGTTGGAGAAACAAACTCATAACCACGTGCTCTTCAAATCAGATTCCTGTAGATTTCAGTGAGGAAATTGAAAGCCAACACTTGTCCACCTTGTGGGCCCTTGAAAGCGACTCTCACACACCATCCAAGCAAGTTTTTTTAAAAATATCGTTTTTAAGGAAAAAAAAGACAATCAATCAGACCCCCCCTCAAAGATCTTGCAAGCATGCCGAGGTGTGATGAGCTGTGCCCCCACCCCTCCTGCTGTGACTTCCTGACATGACCTGAATATCAAAGCAAACAATGGCAGCCATGTCACGGGCATTATATAATAATGTATCACAGTTACATAGTGTGCCAAAACCAGGAATATTGCCATAGTTGTATTATAAACTGGTTGCAATTTAAAATATTTAAGTTAGGTATTCCTCTATTACGCAAAACAGATTTTTATTGTACCATTTCATTTCATAAAAAAAAATGTAATGTGTATTCTAATGAAAAATAGTGTGCACCTTTCATAATGAAAGCTGCGTATAATGCGCATTGCAACTAAAAAACAGCTATTACCTTGTTTTTTTGTGTTACTTTTCTGTAAAGTCGAAGGCCTTATTATCGCAATTTCATTCCAGAGATTTAAAAAAAAAATCTATATTTTTGTAGCATTGATTATTGAAGAAAGAGTATTTCTGTTTTTGAACTTGGATTGGATTGGCTCCAGCGCTGTGCACAGGATAAGGCAGTTGTAGATGATAAATCGATGGATTCAGGTGGCATAGTATGGATATATTACAATAAGGCATATTTGCGTTAACTTTGAGTATCATTTGAGTATCTGGACCTGTCAAGTGTCCGCTTCATTTGGAAATCAAAATATGATCTACGTAAAATAAAGCAATTTTGCCTTCCTCTTTTAGGTTTGGCCGGCTAAGCCTCAAGACATTTTCTTATTTGCAGCTTTCAGCATGCATGTTTTCAAAAATCCACCCTCACAGTACGGCTTTAATGAGACGCTTTTACAGCTGCACTGCTGATTTCTCGGCTTTGGTCTTAATGTCCTCTTAATGTACTATTAGTGAAACAGTACAATTCCCAGTGAATGCATGAGGAACAGTTAGTGCCTTTATTGAAAATATTCCAGTTTCCAACCTAAAACTGCCGTCCTGCACGATCAGCAGACAAAGCAGGTAAAACAAAGCAACCGCTCACATGTAAAACTGTGCAGCACATAGCAGTATCGTCTGTCTTTGAGGAAATGAAAATTCAGTGTTGGAATGAATTTTGCATAAAGAAAAGTGCATTTGTGTTGTGTTTTTATTTTTGTTTCGTTTCTTAAATGTCCCCGATCACCTACAGCTTTCATTCAGTTTTGCGCATCAGTCTGGTTTTTGACCCACGGCGTTAGTTCTCCATGAATTCTTTCAATTCTTCCTCTTCTTTCTATCTTCCTCCTTTCATGGTTCGCAAAGGAGGAAGAATCACTGCCTAAAAATGTAGCATGACCAGCACTTCTCTGCTGGGTGATGCTTCCACCAGGTTACACACAGAACACGAGCAGGCCATGTGACGCCCTGCGGGCCAGAAACACGCCGCCTCAGACGGAGGCACCCACCGATGGAAATGTCCTCATTACTTGACTGAATGCTGAGTTAGATTCAGGAGAAGTTTGTGTCTCTGGTAGTGCTGGAGATGCATGTGACTGTTTTCTCTGCTGGACAGGACAAAAAAGGGGGAGGAAAAAAACCCTTTTTTACCTTGACGACATATTGGAAATCTGCAGACAACTGCTCAATGTAGCTGTTTTCTGCTTGTACTGATACGTCCTGAAAACTGATTCCCCCCCACACCAAACAGACACATCGATATGTTGTAGAGTGGATGTGTTCTCAGTGATGGGAGCAGCGCCGCTCCAGGGACAACAGGGCTCTTTAATTGGCTGGTCGACCATTTTGGTTTCATACTGAAATATATCAACAAGTCTGTGGTGGATTGCTACAAGACCCCCGTAGTCATGAAACCCAGAGGCCCAAAATAAAACAACTCAACACATTTTTCTCGTCTAAAGTGTCTAGCGAGTCATAGATTCCGCATTTCAACTGTGCTGTGATAAATACCAAATGACTGCCAACCTGATAAATGAGATATATGAGATGTGAGTCCGTCATATAGTTATAAAAGAGAAACAGACAGTTACACACCTACATTGACACTGATGCAATATGGGCACTAAACAATGTGCCACAGTGAAGTATATGAAGACAACAGGTATTATATACGCGTATATGCTTTAGACAAAATATTTGCAGTGTGATAGTTGAGGGGGCACAACGTGGTTCAAGCTGCTTTACACAACTGAGCAGTGCTGTCCTACAAAAAAGCAGGTTGCCCTGAATATGACCTGCTACATACATTAATTTTATGCTTGAAATGGACGTGCTGGTTCTTGCACCAGATGTTCAGGTTATTGAGGGGCTCATTCACCCACACTTTGATAACTCTGCTCTACAATAACTTTTTTTTTTTTAATTTGCACTATTGTCAACAGGCCAGTAAGATAGAATTAATATGTTTGTATCTACAAAAGATAAAAGGTTGGTTTTGCACTCAGACTTCAGTACCTGCTGGACAGCAGCCGGGATTTATAATCCAGTGCAGTGATGGATTATTGTTGGGACATTTTAACCAGACAACAGCTCATAAACATGAAATCAAGAAGCAGCAGCAGAAATGACAACAGACGCTGTCACAGTGGGTCTTTGTTCTGCGACTGTGTTCACAAAGGGACCTCAGTTTAACACCACCAGAGTTTATTTGCAAATGGATCGAGGTCTGCTTATCAACAACCTTGGATCACTTTGTTTGTTGCTCACTGGGGTATAAAATGGCAGCATTCACACGTTTGCAAATGAGTTGCACAACACACAGCAAACGCCACGGGCCTGGTTTTAGCACCAAACACGACAAGGTTTAACACACAGACACTTTCAGTGAAATGAACAACACCCACAGAACAACAGGTGCATCTCAAAAATGACATCACAACAGAGAAGCCCAATTTCACATGTTTAATTCAAACAAGTAAACATCAACGTGAAATATTCCAAGCCATTTTTAAATCTTTATCATTTTAACTTATATATAATTTAACCAAAAATATAGTATCTCAAAACATTATAATATTTTAAAAGATCTCATTTTGCTTTTTTTTTTTTTTTTTTTTTTTTAAACCGGGCATAATGATGATCTCAAATAGAAAACCAGTGCTCTAACCTTTTGAGTTTATGTGTTCAGTGTAGAAATAACCAACCAAGCATGTAACTTTTCTATTATATTCTCATTGGATGAAATCCACCTGTATTAACATTTGTGTGACAATCTGAGCGGTGAAAATGAAATACATACCAGCTCCGGCTGCACATAAACACTCCTGCATTAGAAACTATGAGCATTACGGTATAGATATCTCTCTCATCTCTTCGCTGAAGTACAGTCTGTACGAGCATATCAAAGGAGGACCTGCAGCAGCGACAAACATTACAATCAAGCCAGTACATGGTGCTTTTACAAAGTGAAGATACCACCGTAAAGGCATGCAGTAGCTTTAGGAGCTTTTGGGCAGTTACAGCACGTGCAAAAGTAAGAAGAAGCTTCATCATTCTCATATATGTACACTGGGTGATATGTACTGCCGAGGAGAAATAATGACTTCAGAGTATGTGACATTATCGGGATCTTCAGCCTCTCTGCGCTTGTCATTGGATGAAGGAATGGCGCCTTTGTGAGTTTTGTGCGTGACGTCAGAGTAGACCACTTCCTATGAGTCGAGAATGTGACAGAGACATAGTGGATGCTTTCACCATCATATCTTTGTTCTGTTGGAACAGCTTGAATACTAATGTATCCGTCTAAAACCCAGACAAAAAAGTCAGAAATGCTGCATGGAATCAGCTCAGAGCTCACCTCGTCTCTTCTGATCACAGATGGTCTTGTTACATCAATCGTTGGACTGGCTGTATCTGGAGAGACAAACAGGGTTTCATCAGGGAAACTAAAAGAAACGGCAAAAGGATAACTTGTTGCATAAAGTTAAATGAAATAAATTGGCTGTGCTGAGGTTTGAGACATGTAAGAAATGCTTTTATTCCACCATGAATCACCACCGAGAAGGCAACTAATTAGCCCATGCTTCATTCTGCAACAGAGCACAGTAACCTCAATCATATGGCTAATGTCCTTTCGAACTGTCGAAGGGTATGAAGATGAATTAGGAGGCCTGAAAGTAATGACATGATCCCTTTAAAGTCCTGATGTAGACATCATGGAGTCTGACTGGGTTTAAAGGATGAGGACGATCGGTGATTAGACCTCAGAGGTGTGTTTAACACTTTTATCATAGATTTCCTTCCAAAGCTGCCTGCAAGTCTACTGCGAAGAAAGGGTGCTGGTTTGGGTACTGAAACTGATCCCACTCATCTGTTCATTTCTCATTGTGTTACACATTCTTACTCTTGCCTCAAACATTTGCACAGTATCATATGTGTGTTTATTCTCACCAATTAAGATGCGGTGCCTCGCTGAAGAATTACATCTGAGCAAAGGAATCGAAAATTTTAATTAGATTTAGAAGCCAAGACGCCATGTAAAAATATAATTGATACTGTATATCTGGGAGCCATTTTTTTTTTCCGATGAAGTTATTACTGGTCCAGTCCATGAGAAACCACAAAACAATTAAATGAACCTCTTAGGTAAAGAACAGTGAACTAAACTAAACATCTTCATTAACAAGCAAATCATTTTATGACTTTTTTTTTTATGTCTAACAAAAACTCCTTTGTCAATGGATTTCGATTTCAAAGAGAAACACATAAAAGTACTCCCACGCACACTTACTTTCTGATGAAGAATAGGTAAACCATTGCTGTTATTATCATTAACAGCAGCACCACAGTTGTCACGATCGCTGAAATAATCCCCGGTGATAACGACATCTGTTCTGGAGGAGGAAATGTGGCTGATTAACCCCGTGTGTGCACAGACGTCTGAGATGTCACTTAAAAACACTTATTTCTGAAGAGTGAATAACTCCGGATAAGATATTCTGATTTCAGTATCACCAAGAGTCCTTCTTCTGCATGAGATTTACCCAAATTAGGGCCGTGAGGAGCTGGAGACTCTTCCCAGTGATACTGGGCTAAAAGCAAAGGAGGTCAGTTCACCCAGAGAAACACAGACGATACAAGAAGGAGGGAGCAGGGATAGATCGCAGCAATGATTTTCAACATTTATTTGGCCCCACATGGAAAGAACCTATATAAACATATATGTTTTAATATAGGTTTTGATATAGGTTTTGAATATATGTGACATATATAAAATTGGCCATTTTCCTATATTTTATGCACATATAGGTACACATATATGTACATATATGCACACATATAGGTGTGCATATATGCATTCTTTGATTCTTCTCTGAGGTCTTCCCCTTCTCTTCCAGTTGGGCGGCTCCATCTCCAGCATCCTTTATCCAATATATCGCTCCTCAGCACATGCTCAAACTCAGCCAAGCCCCTCCAGCTTTATCTGTAAACTGCTCAACCTTATCTGATTCACTTTCATACCTGTCCAGCCTCTCTCTGTGTAAAATGCATATTCAACAACAAATACAGTTTAAACTCATCTCATTTGTGTCACCTTGGGGATCATGTTCCACTTGAAGCAAAATGGTTTTACTTACTCTGGACAATAAGTTTGGTGGTTCTTTCTAATGAGCCCAGAGGATAGGTGGCGACACTGCACATGTACGACCCGACGTCTGTCAGTTTCACGTCCTGGATTGTGAGTGAATTTTCGGAAGACTTAACTCTCCCCTTCAGAGGAGAGTCATGAACGACTTCCCCGTACAGTTTATTGACAACAATAATAGTGATTTTCTTTCCATCTGGCTGCAGGAGAATCCACTCGACCTGAGTTATATTGGCTTCATTTGATTGGATGGAAGGGCACAGGAGGGTCACATCTTGCCCGAGGTATCCTGTCACTTCTGGCAACTCTTTGGGGTTTTGTGCCTCCAAACCTGTCAAAAATAAATGATATGAAAAGAAAGCAAAGAGAAAGGAAAGACATGCTGATTAGTTAATTTGTATTTTAAAGCACATTTTAAGTGATTACTAAAACCACCTCTTTGCTATACACATTGGGCCTGATTTACCAAGTCAGAAATTATGCACTCATACAAACAAATTGCACTTTCCCTTTGCAAGAGTTCTGCAGGTGATTCATTAAGAATGAAACTACGAGTGACACTCGCAAGCAAGAGTATCAAAATTAGATTTTTTTTGCGCAGCATTTGATCCTGTTTACATGAGAACAATCTGCTGGTAACTGTACGGAGCGTGTGCAGAATTTAATGTAGTACCATGGATATGAATGCTGCCATTATAGAAAATAATTCTTAATTTGGCTCGAAGAAAAATAAAGGACAACAAAATATATGAGAGCATGGTCACAAAGTATAAGCTGTGGAAAGAAGAGGAATGGAAGAGACTAAAAGAAATTGCAGAACCTAAGATTTGCAACTCAGAAGTTCCTATTATAAATTCTCTATATATAGGTTGTGGACAGCCAGCTGGGCTCAAGTCTCTTCCAACACAATAACAGCTGCATCTCTGCTAAAGGTGATAAGGTGATGATTTCCAAAAAGTCCATGTGTGTGAATTTACTGTATGTACAAGTTCATGGATGTGCATTAAAATGTCCAATTCAATGTATGTGGGAAATATTCAGGTTGATAATGTTGAAAAATTTATGAATGAATGGCTTTCCAGTTCATTTGCAAATACAAGTAAAAATGCTGTACAATTTAAATGACAGAGAAAAGGAATAGGTGGAAACCAGTGACTTATTCATGTGCAATTCACAAACAAAAACAACCAAATATTTGTGTAAACAATAAAATAAATAATTCTAGTAATTTCTTTCCTCATCAGTCTTTTATTTTACGTAGTTTCGGAAAGTTAACAGCAACATACGTCATTTAATTTCATAAATGAGAACGTTTCAGTTTAACTCCCAGAATAGAAACACATCTAAATAGTACATTCATTCTCACTTTACTTTACTTTTTTGTGACTTGAAAATAAACAGCTTTATTCAGCTTTTAAATTATGTTTATATTCTTTTAACTTAAAAAACAACAACAACCAAAAACCAAACAAACAAAAACAGCTGAATACAATCATGAAGGCTTTTACTGTGAAACCAATATCATACATCCAATATTTTTAAATACACAATGTCAGAAACATTTTTTGAATTGCAACCGCATATTTAATAGATCACTAGAATAAAAACACAAACCAAAAAAAAACGCCATTATTTATTCATCTGGGAGCTGTTTTTGAAAGTTTCATGGTACATGTTTTCCCACAACCTCAGTACAATAGGACATGTTGGGCACAATAAGTGAAAAACGTAGAAAATTGAGGGTTTTGTTTCATAAAGTCATTCCATGTTAACCCAAAATAAATTGAGAAACTGTGTCACCTCTAAACACCATACCTTTAGTTTTATTTTGTGATATTTTATTAATATTGAAGGATTTTTTTTCAACACAGCCCTTTCTACTCAGCAAATTACAAATGTTAACATTTTTCATGAAATTTAACTTGAAATTGCAAAGATAGAAATTGCAGTAAGTATGAATACGGTCTCAAAACGCAATTGCGTGGAAAATCATAGGCCATGTTTTTACGGTGTAATTCAGTGTCATTGATTACCACATACTGAAAATGGTTATTAAAATAACTTGTAAGCTAATGTTAACATGTTCCTCTTAGGTCAAAACGTTCCAGTTTGTTCAGTAGCAAACAATGATCAATCACGTACAATCCTTTAGATAAATCAGTAAAAACAACTACAGAGTTTCTTATTTACATTTTGTCATTGAATTTTTGTAAGATTTCGGATGTGAGATTATTTTAGTTTTTGTCAACAGAACTGAAACCAGAGCATCCAATATCAAGAAGCTGTGCAGAAATGCTGAGCTGTATTTAAAAAATATATATTTTTAACAGTTTTGCATTACTTTGAATCAGTGAATCGAACACAGCAACTACCAAAGGTTAGAAACTTTATTCTTACCTTGTAGAAATGCCACACAAATCAGCTGCAGCAGTAAGTTGGATGATCGGTAGTAAGTGGTCATCGTGCACGTCTACAGACGATGGATATAAAGTGGAAAAAGTTGATAAATCGTAACTTAATCCTTGTTTATTAAGAGAACTGTACTTCTAAACATGTAGGGAACTGACAGTCAGAGATCCGCCAGGTTTCTGCTTTGTCGGTAACAGACTAAAACCCGCTGTGTGACACAATATCAGACAAGTCCGTGTGTGGCAAACAGGAAAAAGACATAATCGTTTTGCAAAGGGGAACAAGTGAATCAACAGATCCACAGTTTCTCCGAGCAAAACAGTTGACAATGACAAGTGAAACCAGATAAGGTGACGTAAACCACAAGGTGCAATGAGGTGTATACTTAATTGTGCTATTAAAGACGCAAACTAGGTTTTTAAAACAAATAACATGTATTACTCACAAAAGAGCATGGATATTTCCCAGTACTCGGGAACTTTCATCGGATAATAACACAGTTCCCAAAAGTTCTCATGTTACTCTTGTTCATGGTGAAAATCTGAGATTTCAACTCAATTCCGTGAAAGCAGGGCAGCATAATTTCTAAGGCGATCAGGTTTTTGTGCGTTATCCTGCACAACAGGGACCTCATGTGGTGAAAACACACTGCTGTCGGTTTGACAGTGACGCAAACAGCTGCATATATATATATATATATATATATATATATATATATATATATATATATATATATATATATATATATATATGTATATATATATATGTATATATATATATATATATATATATATAGAGAGAGAGAGAGAGAGAAAGAGAGAGAGAGAGAAAGAGAGAGAGAGAGAGCAGCTGTTTGCTCTTACATTGTTATTGCCAGTGCTCCCTGTTCTCTTTGAGTTTGTTCAAAAGGTTGAATAAATTAGTTTAAAAATCGTAGATGATCTGCAACTCAATGAAATTGCTATTCTTTGTTGGCTTTAAAGGTACGATATGTAGGACTTGTGTAACTTTGTGCACTAGACGGCAGTAGTAAGTCATTGTATTGTGCTGAGGTTCTTTTGTTGTAACCTGGTAGCATTTCCATTATATATATATATTTTTTTATGGCGCCATTTATAAGCATAACTGCCCTCTTTTTCTTTTGCGGGATAGAGGACAGTCTCCACAGTACTGGGACTCCTCTTTTTATGTTAAATATGTTTATAATTTTATGCATTGAGCTAAAAATGAACACATACTACAACTTCAAAGTTTTACAGCCACATAATAGTTTAAAGGCTGTTTGGTAAACTGATGTAAAACTCCACTGTGGGCAGTGATGTACTACGCTCACCCTGAAAATGATTGATTGCCTGAGTTTCATGGTGATTAAAGATTGTTTAAAGATAAACAGTGTTACTCGAGCTTCTGTTATCTTCATGCATCTGCGGAATATTGATTAGTCTGATAAATAAAGCCCGTGTCATGAGTAGTTCACTGTGTTGCTTATCTTCATCTGGTACTGAAGTTTTTTGGAGTGTTTGATGAGCCTGGGTGAGCGGCTTCCTCCTTTCAATGCTTTGAGGAGATACCATCACAAACTGCAAGTATATGGTCAAACTATCCATTATAATATTAAAACACACTTTCTAAAACTAGCATTCCACAGCAAAACCATAAGTTGAGTACAACAATTACAGACTGGCGTTTGCCAGATATGTTTTTTAATTAAAAGCATCCTACTATCAGGAGAATTGTAATGTGTCTTTTTGCTTGTGAATCCCACCAGCTGTTAACAATATTATCTTGTTATGTGGGAAAACAATGTGACGCTTTCTCCCACACTTTGCAAACCACTGATCGAGCTTCATCACACGCTTTCAGCACCACACAGCAACTGGAAAAGAGAATTAAAGTATCCACTTACAGTGCAATAAAGTATATAAGGTCACTCTTGGAGGTCGACAGAACCCATAATACTAAATGTGATGGACAGGCTGGACCTGACCACTCATCCATCACCATCAATAAGATGCGGAGGGTCAAGTAGAAAGGAGAAGATATACTTTGTCCACATATTACCTGGTACGTACTCAGTCTGTCAGCCTGTCAAAAGTATCAGGCGTTTCCGTTGAGATGCTGGATGATAACAGTGGTTAAAAATAAATAAATAAATAAATAAAAGGAGCTCACAGCAAAACAGTGCATTGATTTCAAGCCTCGCACCAGTGACCTCATGTCAACCCTCCTGAAGGAGATGAACTTCATAGAAGTGATGTATAATTATCTCCACCAATCAGCGTTCAAGGCTAAATCAGTCCCAGGTGTTCAAGGGGATAATCAGGTCTGGGATGCCAAGCCCTGCTTGTTTCAGTTGGCCGAGCTCAGCTTGTTGCCTGCATGTAAATTACAGGTCTTTGCTGCATGAGAGGAATAAGAAGTGGAGTCGACACAGCTCTGCATCCTGAGTTGTGCTCGGCCAAGTGAGCGCGAGACACTAAACGTTTTCATATTGCTGACAAATTAGTGGATGGTAAAGCAGCAAATGCACTTAAGTGTATGTTCAGGTCTTGTAAAAGACTGAAATAATAGAATTTATGACAAATAATCTGTGATCAAGTTAATGAGTCTTTATTTTTTACATCTATGGGTTTTTGAGCTCTCGACGTCTGTCGATCACAGTTCAAACACCAAATCAGATTTACAGCTCAGTGCAATTGAAACAACCCAAAAGCTTCAAACGGATGTTTTTGGTCTGTGGGGGGGAAACTTGTGCACCTGACATACGGCCGTGGTTTCAGGCTCTCTTTAAGAACCCTCTGGCCAGTCTGATTATTTTATTCAAGAAAGGAAGGAGAAATGAGTCCATACGCTGACAGTCCAGTGGCGATTGTTGTTAATAAAAAAAGCACTTCAAACTTCTTCAGCAAAATGTTTGTACTGAGGTGATGCAACAGTGAAGCAATGCTGTTGAACTTTTTGTCACCCACAAGGAAAATTCTCAGTTTACAATCAAACAACAACTTCCATGTTATTAGGGGGTAAAAAAGGCCCTGGAGTGCAGTTCACTTTATAAACCACCACAAACTTGATGATTTACCACCAAGGACTAGTAGTGTTGCATTTGTTACTACAGAACAGAAAATTATTGCGTTGTAATCTGTTGCAGAAGCAGACTTTTATTGCACTCCGATGACCAATACATGGAGCATAATGCACAACAAATTAAAGCAATGAATCAATATTAAAGGCATGGACATAATTGATCTCATGCTGGCAGTTTGCTTTTATATTTTATCATCTTATCGCGCAGATTTCCCACTAACAAGTTTCAACACGAGAGTCTTCACATTATCTCCGGAATAAAGAGCTCAGGCATCAAACTGGTTTGGATGAGAAAACATCTGATGTGAAACACATTGTGGGCAATTTGTTTTTCCAGGAGAACCTATGAAAAAAAAAAATCAAATAAAAGAAATCAGTGTGAAATTTCAGTGACAGCAACATCAAATGTTGTCAATAAATAACATTATTATCAAATATGCTCTGACCTGCCTTGTCTTCTCACTTCAGGCTCAGGGTCAGAGCACCGACGAGCAACATGGAGAATGAGCAACAGGGAGCAGTGCACGATGCTTCAAGAGCAAAGAGAAAAATAAACACCATTACTTGTGATGTCAACTGGTTTTAAAATGCAAAAAAAAAAAAAAAAAAAAACCTCCACATAAAAAATGTAAGAAGTACATTCATGCTGAATTTATTTTACCTCTCAGGTTCAGAAAGGTTGAGTTTTCCATCATGGTCACAGTATTTCTGGCAGTGCACGTGTAGTTTCCAAAGTTGTCGACCTCCAGTTGCTCTATAACGTACAAGGAGCTGTTCACATGCGTGTCATTGCCGTTGAACGTCCAGCTGAAGTTTGCTGGAGGGACGGAGGCCGCGATGCACTGCAGGGCCACTCCGGGACCAGGGGAGATTGGGGAGGGTCCGACGATGGATACGTTGTGTGGTCCAACTGCACAGACGAAGATGTGTTACAACTACAAAGTGCAGACTTTTATTTATTTATTTTTTAAATTTCTTTTCAGAAAATCCATTTGATTTCACTTTGAAACGAGAGGTTCTGATTTCCCTTCGAGCGCTTACAGTTGACGATGAGATTGTGGGCCACGGTCAAGCTGCTGACCGGGTTGCTGACTCGGCACTGGAAAGTGCCGTGGTGCGAGTTGTGGACAGGCTGTAAGAACACAGTCTTGTTGTTTGCGGAGAAGACGACTCTTTCGCTGGGTCTGAGAGGGCGTCCATCTTTAATCCACACTGTGGTGCTGATGTTGCCGGAGGCCTCACAGGTGAGGTTGGTGGAGCTTTTATCTTCTATGAGGACTGCAGAGGGGCTGCTGATGCTGGCTCCAGATATGAGTGCTGGCAGTGTGACAGTTCAGTGAAAATAGTAATAAGATAGATAAGAGCATAAAGTTGTAATCATGCTGTCAAATCTTGAACCACCAACATATAAAATATCATCATAACTCTTGAAGAGGGATTTATCATGGTATGATAACTTAGTAGGGATGTTAAAACTGGAAATACATGATCAGCTTTTTTTGTTGTTACTGAATACTAATTAAAACTTTAAAACAATTTTTTATTTTGCATTTGTTGATTCTGTTGATTTAAAAGAGACAAACTACATTCAACAGTCAAGCAGCATTTCAATTAGGAAGTACTTTGTAATCCACTCAGTTAATTTTGAATAAACAGTCCAAGACAGTTTAGAAAGACACAAAGAACAACAAAATATGAAACATTTCATTTTCAGCACTTCATTGCCTTAAAAAAATTTTTTTTAACTGTCTGAAACATGACAATCCCTGTACTCTCTGCCATATTGTATGCTCATTTTACAACATGACATATATATCAAAATATACAGCGACAGTACCACTGCAAAACCTCCAATATGGAGTGTTTGACTGACAGTCCAAGCACAATGTAGCCAAAAAGACAAAGGTACACGACAGAATATAAACTAAAGTGATAAAAATATGCAGCAGAAAATGGAAACCGAGCAGCAGAAAAAGTTCAGAGTCTCCGAGAAAGTTGTGAGAGACTGGAGAAAAGCAGAGACACTGCTACAGTGACGAATAAGACAAAGACGGTCTCCAGTGGCGCTTTTAGCTCACGAGCCGAGGGAACAAATTCACAGTTGGGACCTCGAACAGCAGCTGCTGGCTGAGGCTTATCGACGGTGCAGATGTGTGCCGGCATGGAAGAGTGAATGCGTCTTATACACAAGTGTGACTTATACTTGTTTGTTTCCTCTTCACAATGTTTTTTTTGACAGATGCAATTTATACTCCAACGTGACCTATAGTCTGGAAAGCACAGTATGAATATATAGTAAGTTATGGAGTACAGTTGTCCTCACTGATGAAAAGTATCATATGGACTTATGACAGCTCATCTGGAAGCATTCCTCCTTTTTGCATGTTTCCATAAACTTTGAATGCACGGAATAACATTGATTGATAGATGATAGATACCCACCATACACATTCAGGGTGATCTTGCCCTCTTGCCGCAGTCCTCCGTCTGGCATGATGCTGACGGTGTAGTCCCCACTGTCCTCCAGCCTCAGGTCTCTGAGCTCCAGGGAAGCTGTGGCTCTGTCCAGGAAGATCCTGTCGGCGTACCCAGCGTCAGTGACGTTTTTACTGGTGGAAGTGATGATGTTCGCCTCATTGAAACTCCAGCTGACAGACAGGAATGGTCTTTCAGGAGGTCTGATGCTGGTGGTCAGCTTCGCTGTCCCTGCTACAGCTCCAATCACAGGTCCTTGGGGTAAAATCCCCGCCCCTGTACACCTGCCTGATGAGGAGAAGACAACACAGCAAAACTTTGAGAGTAATTTGGCAACATAAACATCTTAAATCTAAATAGCAAGGAAAATTAAGTAATAGATGATCTAATCAGATTAAAAGCCGATAGCATTCTCCATATAACATCATCTAAAGAGAGATCGACCTGATGAAACAAGAATCACAGCAGCCCAGACGATGCACTTCTCCATGGTTTACAAATATTTCTCTTCGCTTCACGGTGTGCTCCAAAATCTGAAACGAGGAGAGTTACAGGTGCTGCAGCTTTTATTGTCCTACCCTCACATCCCAGGACCGGCTCCAGCCCCCCGATCGCTCATAAAAACCACACAAAGTGCAAACACAACCACAGTGCAGGAAACTCCTCGGCCTGTTTGTGGTCAGATAGGAGTTTCCTAAACTGAAGTTGAAAGACTTTTCATTTGAGAAATATTGTTTGTTTTTATTTAAAAAGTAGTTATCCATCCAAATAGCATTTAAAAACAAAATATCTCCGACTAAGATAATGACCAAAGAACACATTAACAACGTTGGATAGATAATCCTAATCTTGGTTTAAAAAAAAAAAACAACAACCCAAAAACGATAAATGAACTGGTCCCATAAGCTTAACTCAACAAAATGTTATTATTTCTTTGATGAATCAGATTATACAAAAAAAATATGTTGCATAGAGCAATGTTAAAAGGACTAATTTCCAACTTGATACCAATGTTGACAGTTGAAGATGAAACATGTCATCTGATCCACTCTTGAAAAAGAGAATATGAAAAAAGTAAAAGAAAGTTTTTTTCCCTCAAGACTAAAAATTCAAAAGTGGCATATTTCATTTCATCACCTTGTTACCAACGTTGCTTTTGTTTTACCTGCACATAATTAGAAATAAATATTATCAACATCTAAATTATGATCTAGTTTAACAGATCTGTAATGTAATGGACTTTACTGATATATTTCACAATATCAACAGTGTAGTACTTCTCACCCCATAGCGAGTAGGTGTGGTGACAGCATGTTCTCTTTACGGATGTGTGTGTTTTCTCTGAGTTTCTCTGAGTATCTATCTCTCTGGATTTGCCCTGTGAAGGACTGGTGACCTGTCAAGGATCGACTCTGCCTCGCATTAACCATTATCAAAAAGAAATGGTTGGATGGATGCCTCGGTCAGGATTTTCCACAAATACATAACATTTTGTATTACGTCTCCTTCTGTGGAGGCCTGAGTCACTGAGGTGGCGTTTCGGGAGGCAGGCTGTTGTTTATCAGTTTTATGAGCTCTTCAGTAAGTGCTTTTGGGCCTCCTTCATCGCCATCGTGGTGTTTGAGGAGCAGCAGTGAGCCGTAGCATTCCTCCAGGAGGAGGATCAAAGAACCCCAGGAGACACTCAGCCTCCTCCGGAGTGACTCACAACCACATCGCTGCCTTCGCTGTCTGTGAACAAGCTGATTCAATGAAGTTAAGATATAATACAGACTCTAACTCCATTTCTATTACTGACATTAGTCCTAATTGCCAATCCAGAATGGCCGACTTTGAAATAAACGTCTACATAGTGACACAGAAGTTAAATCAGTTCAACAACACTGAGTCACTGAAGAGTCACGTGGGTCTGTAACTCCTGCCATGTGAATGTGTGACTGCAGAGGAGGGAAGCACGTCACCACATACAGTATCGGATGTGCAGCTTCTCAATAACAATGAACTTTTGTAAGTCTTGCTTTGAGTTCAAATATGGTGTCACACACCCTCTGACTCAGACTCTTGGGATGCAGTAGTGAATGATAAGAGAGTATTTATTTTAATACAGAAAAGCTTTAAAATGATTTAGAGTTGTGATTGATGACTGGAAATATTCAAGCAACTGGAATTATTTAATTTCATGATCATAATTGATGGAATATAGGAGGGATTCTCTACCCATGGAGTCAGTTGGCATCTGTACTTTTACAAGCCTGAAGGTACTTGTTGACTGTTTTTTTTCATACTTGTTCAAAGATCACAGTGAATGTACAGTAATACGAACTGCACAGTTGAATAAACAGTATACTCCCCTAACCCCACTCAAAAAAAAAGAAACGCAACCAAAAGCAAACAGTCATGACAGGCATTTACATGAGTCATGGGTCAATTTATCGTAAAACAAAACTAAATATGGCAAAGCTGGTGCATATTTATTTATACAGTAATTAGATTTAATTCTGTCAAATATTGTTGGCACCCACCTAAAGAGATACACCTCCAAAGAGGAAGAAGCCAGAGGAATTCAAAGGTCTTCAATTCCTGAATGAGCTAAAGTGAACTTTTAATGGCAAGAACCGAAGAACAGTAGGTCAGACTCACCAAGAGAAAAGATGGAAATATACTAGAAAAGCTTCTGGGAAAGAGAAGCGTCACACAAAAATGACTGATACCTGAAGACTCGTGGACCCGAGAACTGACCACTGCACTTAAGAAGAGCGGCGCAGGAGAAATCTGGCAGTCATGATTTTTCCCAATTTTCCTTCTTTGTTATTAGCTTTAAAAAAAAACAAATATGTAAACAGTGTTATTAAAAGACAACATTTTCATAACAATATTCATCTGGAACAAATTAAGTTTTCAACCACATCATTGCGCAATGTGATTAAAATCCTTTGAGGGTCATGGAATGGTGTTTTCTTACCCCCCCCCCCCCCTCTTCCCCAACCTGCAGAGTGAGGCTGCTTCCAGATCGTATCTGCTTGTTTAAAAATCTGTTAATATTTTACTGCTGATAAAAGCCATTGTTCTATTGTTCTGTCATCACTAAATGAGAAACTGGTTTAATGTATAGCATATATGCCACCACTATGACTATAACGCTCACCATTGCTATTCTCTTCCTTGTTTTGAGAGAATTTACAGATAGGGTTTTCACTTGTTTAATATTCGGTTACAAAAAATCAATTCATAATTTATCACATCATTATACCTCCACTCTTTGGAGGAATTAATCAGTGGCTAATGAATTCATTTCAGCCTCCACCTGTAGTGGAACTGGGTGGTGAGAGATCATTCTCAAACACTATCAGACTACAATAGTTTGAATCTTTAATATCACCCCATGGCTCCTTTGTTTTCTTTCTTTTCTCTCATAATCCAACTTTTATCCAAGGTTTTTCTGTGTCTCCCTCTTGTGGATGCTCCCTTCCTCATGTCCGTTCCTTCAGGCATGTCTGACTGTAGAACGAATATGATCATCAGTGTCAGGTTGGTAGCATATAGATTTTCTGAGCTTAATGTCAACTCCTTTGTGGGTTTTCCCCTGGTTTTCCTCTACCCATAACCTGTATAAGCAGCAAGCCGCCACCTGAAGATGCTTCTGTTGGAAAGCAGAGTACAGGAGACTAATGTGAACAAAGCATTAAAGTAAATTCAAATGTATTGTTTTCCTCATTCTCCCTTATTGAGACATGTACTTCTTCTATTGTGTTTAGGCTGCTTCAGCAGTTACAAAAATGATTAAAAACATGGCCCAAGACTTTGATCAACAGAACAAACATTGAAACTGACCTTCAGTGTGAACTGAATACAGATCATTCTCCTGTAGGCTGCAGGCCTTCTTGGTGCAGTTTCACATTTAATTGCACTAAACAAGGTCACAGCAAGACAACTGTTGAATCTCATGAGTCACTGCCGTCGTGACATTGAGTTTAATGCTCACCTTTTTATGTGCTGGATGCTGGTTTTTGGCTCTGGAAAAATAAATAGAAAAATGCTGTTAAACTACCGCTGAATTAAAAAAAAAAAAGTGAAACCATAATGTGAGAACGGCTCTTGAGAGCCTCCATGTGTTCTCACAGGTTGTTATGTTTGAGAAATCCCTACTAATAAGGTATTGATTCCAGCTGTGCAGCAGAGACCTTTACTTTTAAACACATACTGATGTGATACAATGGAAGTCTAATAAAACCTTGTGAGATCAGACATTTATTCGCAACGTGAAAAAAGTGTTGTGTTAGTTTAAGTATATGTTAAATGTCCCTTGACATCATGGTACATTGCCAAACAAAGTATGCATTACTATTTACACATTGTTGGTATATGTTTTCTTTGTTTTTTCCCACTTTAAGGTTCCTTCGAGCATGCAGATTACATTGTTGTGGTAGCCTATGTTGTAAAACTCCTCCATAATATCAATGAATGATCAGTGGCACTATTCATGATCGTGTTAATCAGTTTGATGCAAACCATCATGGATGATTTAAACACGGGTCAGTTGTCACACTCATGCTAATCTTTTAATGGATGGAAAGAGTCATGATCTGGCTAATCGCATCGCTGATGTACACCTGTACGGCCCATGGACTGGTCGAAGCGGGTGGTGTTGGTTCTCGTGAGCGTCTCCATCAGGGAGCTGAACTCTGCCGCTGGCGGTGACCTCGGAGAAGTCGTCCAGCCACAGGAAGGAAAGGAGGATCCATGGCAGAGCTGCAGGAGACAGCATGAAAAAGGAGAGTAAATGCGAGTAATAAATGTTTTGAGAACTTAACTGTTGGTTTTAATCAATCTGGCTTTCTTAACAGTGAGATGGGTGCTGCTGGAGATGTTTGATAACTTATAGTTTTTTCTGTTGAAGGCCTAACAGCTGGATTTGCCTCTCTGACTTCGCTGATCATTCGTCAGCGTGAGCTGTGCATTGGTATGAGGCAGCTTATCTCCATTCAGAAACCATGGAAACAAAGCAGCTGGCCCAGAGACAGCTGAGCACACCATTACTCATGTTTGATCCCTTTTCAAAGTATTGTTGTGAGGGAGACAACTTCAAAAGAACATTTTCTGGGCCATCTGGGACAGGCAAGACATAAACAGTACAGTCACACATATTAAACAGTTACTTGGGAAAAGCAGCATGTTCACGCTGGCTGAGCGTGAGAGGATTACTATGGATAACTACAGTATGTCATTCAAATGCAGAACTGCACAGTTTAACTCAACACAGTCATGATTTACTCGGTACCAGCTTAACACAGCAACACTCAGGCAACAATACAGACACTGAAAAGTAATTTAGAGGAAAAACCTGGATGGTGACCGTAATTATTATTCAAGCTGCCAGTTAAAAAAACAAAAGCTGCCTGGTACTTTGGATGAAAACGCAAAGTTGCATTTCACTGTATCCTGCAACAACCCCTGATCAGTTGCTTCATGAGGTCTCTGAATACCTGTGCAGTTGAACAAATGGTGACCAAAACAAATGTGCTCTTTGGACAAATAAAATATTGAACTTCACTGGAAGTTGAATCTGAAGCTCTAGATAAACAAGTCTTAACTTCATTTTAAAGCCTTCGGAAAGTATTCAGAAGAAAGGAGGCCGTAGAGTTTCACAACAATTAAAAAATATTGATACTCAAACAAAAAAAGAAGAAGAAGCTCTTTAGAAGACTTGGAGCATCAACTGGAATAAATGTATTGAAATGTGACTATTTGTTCAACAGATTTCTGTTCATTAACAGGACATGGTCACAAAGTGTTACCGGTAATCAAATTACATATAACTGGAAGCTGCAAAATCAGATTAATTTAAATGTTAAAATCAAAATGGTACAACTTTAATATGAGAATGGAAAATTTGTACAAGGAAATAACCTTTTAATCAGAGAAGCTTTATGTCCTCCACCAGTTGATCATTGATGTGACTTTGGTTGAACACTTTCATGCCCTCGGGCTCTGTTTAGAAGCTTCTATGTCATTTAGATTAGATTAGATCACACTTTATCAATCCCACATGGGGAAACTGGGTCAACAGAGCAGCTCCATGTCACATACATAAATGTGTAGTCAAATTTATATTGGTATTGTATTGTGATGGAAAATGTAAAATCCTGCAAATGGGAACATTTTAATATAAAGTGGGTTTTTTTTATGGGATGTGCTGAGCCAGTAGGGGGCTCCCGGGGACAGCATGGTGTGTTTCACCATCCTTTTACAGACTGACAAGCAAGGGACGAAACAACCTGTTGTCCCTCTCATACTTGTTTTATGATGTTTGCAGGTAAGTCCTCATGAAAATGCAGAACTGATGTGAGAACAACTGTTATACTTTGTTGCCGTGTCATGAGTGTTGATATTAGAGTATTTCTGGTACCAGTAGGTGTAGTTTGTTTACTGTAAATTACAGACAACTATAATGTCAGCTTTGTCTGATAAGTGCCGAACATATCAGTGTGGATATTTGGTTTGACATGAACTCTTCCAGTGTTAAATTGGCCACACAGGAATTTCATGTTAAGAAATCATTAATATATATTCTTTATGTTCTTGATACGTGGTTGATAATAAATTGATCATTATCGATTATTGCATATAAACATACTTTCAGCATTAATAAGTTAAAATGTTTTCCTCAACTGTTTAAGTGAGCTCATCTGAGATTGCTCCATCGATGATGAATAATCTCACAGCTGTTTCTATTTTTTTTAACCGCTATCAAGTCACCGATAAAAAAGAAAAAGTTTTCACTGTGACCTTGTTGCTGAAACTAGGATAGATAACCTTTAATGACAGTAACTTTATTATGAGAATATAAAATACGTATGAGGAAATAACCTTTAATCAGAGAAGCTCAGCTTCATCCACTAGTTGATCATTGATGTGGTTTTGGTTTAAACTTTCCATGCCCTCGATCAGGCTCTGTTTAGAAGCTTAACATGTCATTTAGATTAGACAAGATCAGACTTTATTAATCCCACATGGGGAAATTGAGTCAACAGAGCAGCTCCACATTTGCACATTTAGTAAAAGATAGTTACAATAGTGGCACACAAAAGAATAGCCTGTGTGTAATTATAATTGGATATTATATACATACAGAAGTACAGGGACCCAGATGGGGGAAAAATACACATAGAAGCAAGAATATTTACAATATTTACAGTATTCAGTGTTGGTGTTATTTACACATATTCAGTTTGTACTGTTGAACACATTAACAGCAGCAGATATAAATGGGTGTTGGTGTTGGCTGCAGCAGTCTGCCACTGACAGAGCTGGTTAATCATCTTCCAACTGACCAGGTTTGGACTCAGCGCCTCCACCTGCAACTGGCCGATGGATTCTCTCACAGAGACTCCAAACAGTCAAAGTGGGCTCCAACAGCTCAAACACCAACATGCTCAGCACAGGAGCTCCCAGGGATGTGTGCTGAGGCCTCTTCTCTTCACCCTGCTGACGCACGACTGTACAGCCAGGTTCACTGGCGAGAAAGCCTCAGCAGCAGTTTACTTCCTCCACACTGAGGAAAGCCAGAGCACCGGTACCCATCATGTCCACCTTTGACCAGGGAACCATAGAAAACATCCTGGTGAGCTGCTTCACTGTCTGGTGGCAGCTGAACCTCCAACAACAAGAAAAGCCAGCAGGATCATTGGCACCCCCCTCCCCTCCACCACAGACCTGTACACCTGGTTCACCTGGAAAGCTGGCTCCATGGCCACATATCTGCACCCACCACTCATCCTGACCCTCTCAATTTTGAGAGAAAAATGCCTTTATGTTATTAATTGTGCAAAAATGCATTAAATGCAAAAAAAAATACAAAAACATAATTTTAAAATTGATCAAAAACAGGGAAAAGTGCACAGAGATGTCTTGCAAGAATAATAGTATGGCATCACAGAAACAATACATGTGATAAAATAATGACAAGTTCTTCTGTTCAAGAAAGGGACATCACTGAAAACCTCTCATGGCTGGTTACAAAGTTTTGGATCATCTGCAAAATTAGAAATCATAACATAAGGAGCTGATATCACATATAATATAAATATGCAATATATATAAAACAAATTATATGTTCTATATAACATAAATAAAGTATAACTTACCTGAAAGTTGAGTTCATAACACTTTATCATATATTGTTGAAGCATTTTCATAGTGATTTTCTTGTTCTAAACAAATAAAGCAGCAACAATTTCAAAAGATTCATCACTTTCACTTTGCATCACAAATATATTTTATATTGTCATACTCATGTTCATCAACAACATTTGGTTTTGTTTCAATGTTCCCCCTTAATATTGGAGATAAAACAAAGTGGTCATACAACCAAATATGCCTGAATCCTCAAGTAGTACGAGACTGTGAGTTGTAGCTGGGAAATAAGTAATTAAATATTAAATAAAAACACAATGTAATGAATGAACCTTAACTTAGTGTTAGCTGAGCTTTTACAAGTGAACCTTGCCAAGACAATGTTACTTACTTTCTCTGATAGATGAAGTACCCTCCACCCGCAAGTGCAGCAACAAGGACGATACATGCAATTACTATCCCGGCAATGCAACCAGCAGCACAACCTGATGATTCATCGGGCAACGCTGAAAACACAAATACAGAAAAATACATCGTTTTACATTGATTTATCAAGAGGAGAAACCAAAAGTAAGACTATATAATACTGTAATGCATCAGAAAGTCCATCACATGTTATTGTAACATTATACAATGAAATTATTAACAATATTAACAATATTAACAATTAATGCCCCGAAAGTACCTGTCACAAAATTCTAAAACCCCAGCTCATCACCCCCAGGAACAATTTCTCTCCGTCTTTGTTCATGTAATACGTTTACAACGTTGTTTCTAGAAATATGCCAAGTGTTGGATCTGTACAAAACCCGGACTTGTGTTAGATGTTTATTAATTTATTTATGTTTTTATTATTTTGCGGCTCTTAGAAAGACACAGTTTCATGCAAAGCTAAAAGGATGTTCTAAAAATTGTATTTTCAACAATCAATCAACAATATTGACAATTACCTGAGGTTCCTGTCACAGACAGTTTGTGCTTAACAGATGCCGACTTCCCAGTTATATTATTTGTTGCTTTGCAGGTGTACGTGCCACTGTCAGAAGAGCTAGCATTGTTTTTAATGAACCCAGAAGACTGAGAAATCTGAGTCTCATTCAATAACCAGGTGAGTTCTGCCAATGGCACTGAGTCAGCAGTGCAGGTCAGATTTATGGGGCTTCCAATTTGTATCTGGTTTTGACCACTGATTTTAACATTTTCTGGTCCATCTGAAAAACAGATAAAAAAAAACTTCATCCTGACTGGATAGAAATAGAGGATAATGTGAGCGTGAAGTAATTAAAAAAAATAATTATCTGATTTATTCTGTCATAGATTACAAAAGGATAAAAAATATAACTCATACATTGTGATTCGGCTTTTTAGCATTGAACAATTAATTTTAATTGAACATCACACTACTTACAGTTTACGATCAAGGAGTAGGTAACGTTCACATTGCTGATGGGATTTCTAACATTACAGACATATTCTCCTCCGTCCTCTTTGGTCACAGTGGTGAAAGAAAGCACTCTGTTATTGTCATAAAGCTTCATGTTGTCATTCAGGGTCAGATCTGAACCATCCTTCATCCACTTCCTGCTCCACACTAAGCCAGAAGCCTCACAGGTTAAGTTGACACCTTTCCCTTCAACTGGATGATTTGTTGGCTTGACAGAAGCATCTGATATTTCCTCTGTTGGTCAAAAGACAAAAGGACTTTGTCAGAAGAATTTGACCTCAAAGGACTTGAAGATAATACATATAGATATAATTAAAGGAAGAATATGTAATAAATAATATGACAACAAATTATAAATAAAGTTGGAAAAGTATTCTGTGGATACCAGGCAGAGACACAGCTATTGTGTAATTGAATAAAGTTATGAATATGCAACTTCTTATTCCGAACACACATCCTGTATATTTTGTACTGAGTGACATTACCTTTAAGCTTGGATTGAAACTTTTAGTCTAAAAGTCTGTCTGACTATTTAGCACCACAATGTCCATCATCTTTGCCAAACAAAAGAGTTTTTATGTGCACATTTTTCAGTGAAAGTATTCACCTGCAGTGGCTTGTGTTTTGAAAAGAATTGACAGTGAACCAAACAAATCCAGATAAGAGATTGAACAGAATAAAGACAGCAAATAATTCAGCACAAGCTAAGCATTTATGACATCACACCTTAAATGAAAAGGGCTTTCAACAACCTCTAAGACCATGAAAATACCAGCGATGATGAGTGATTTACTGATATTTTCGGAGCACAGCTCCATTTGCTTATTTAAACAATCTAATGTTAAACATATCAAACACATTCAAATGTATCTTAGAGCTGCACATTAGTCGTGGTCATTGGCACTCTGATCTCATTACAAGAACAAGTTCCAGTTAAGAATGAGCTCATTATGTTCCCTTACAGTGGATCATTCACACTCACACACAAGCGGCAGCTGTTGCCATACAAGGAGTTCA
The DNA here is from genome assembly GCF_963422515.1 of Blennius ocellaris. Classification (NCBI taxonomy): domain Eukaryota; kingdom Metazoa; phylum Chordata; class Actinopteri; order Blenniiformes; family Blenniidae; genus Blennius; species Blennius ocellaris. The sequence continues at coordinate 14,074,048 of NC_137657.1, forward strand.
GATAATATTGGGAGTAAATTGGAGTTCAGTGTCATTCCCATTGACAAGGAATGATGGGAATCAAACTACCAAGTGTTAGATAGAAAAGAAAACAACCCAACTTGCTTATGCAGGAGCTGATTTCAGAGTAGTTTGCATCACAAACTCAAAGCTGAACAGAGCAGTAAATGAGTGATACCTGGTGAGCTACCATATCACCTCCGCCAAGGAGGCTATAAAATCATCCACGGTTATTTGTCTGTTTGTATGTCTGTTTGTATGTCTGTTTGTTTACACGATATCTCAAATGAATAAATGGTTTGGTGGTGACCCAGATCAAAAATGATTGTGAGGGTAATTTTCATTTCGCTATATATTGCTACACGCTTAGTCTGTCATTGACAAGTGCATTGTGGCAAATTGAGCTGTAGCATGTTTTGGTTTTGGAAAGTGTAGTTTGTTGTTGTCCTGTTGCGCTCCAGTGCTGCTGTATCGTGGTGCATCAGTTGATTGGCCTCAATCGTTCAGAATTCCATGTTGTTTATTAATTCTATTGTAGCAGCTCACATGTTTGTCTCCAAGCAAAAGTTGTACATTAAAGTTGAACTTTTGTCAGTGCAAGAACAACTACACAATGTTTCCTTATTAAATAAAGCTTTCATATTTATCACCATATTCTATATATAAAATGAGCAATGAGACTTACCCAGGTGTAAATACAAACTTGTCAGTGTCACAATAACTAAATATTGCTATTTCCTCATTAAATAAAGCTTTCATATTCCTCACCATATTCTTTCTCTGAAATCTTTGATTAGACTCACCAAGGGTTGAAGGGGCAGATGTTTGATATCTCAGAGTTACGGGGTTGAAGGCCTGGCAGCTGTAGCTTCCACTGTGATTTTCATTCACATCCATCAGTTTGAGCTCTGATCCAGTGCCCAGCTCCTGAGATCCATTTAGAAACCAGGTAAAGTGGGCAGAAGGTCTGGACTCAGCTGAACAGGCCATTGTGATGTCTGATCCTGCTGCATGGTCTGTTTTTGCTGGTGATATTGTCAACTTGACATTTTCTGGGCCGTCTGGGTGGAGAAGCAAACGCGAAGATTCAAAAATTGTTAGTTACTCGAAAAACGTGGTATACAAAATTACAGCGTTATAGATCAAGCGGGGCCAGGATGTGAATGATCCAGCCTCCTCGTAGATATAGGAAGATGCATTGCTGGTTCTAAACATAACTGATGACCAGGATAATTTCTTCACTCTTCTGAATGATACCAGCACCGATGAAGCCTTCAAATGGGATCCATCTAGTAGCTATAGAAAGAAAAAGCTTCAAGAGTGGCAAAAAAAAAAAAATCTATGAAAAGATGGAATCATTGACTGCCAACAGTACCTACTGTATGTCAACAGGAGTCTGTTCTCTGCCAAAATGAGCTACTCAAAATGTACAGAGATGGTGCTCCACAGACCTCTTGTCAGCAGTATCAACTCTGTCATATACGACATCGCTAAACAAGTAACCGACATCCTCACTCTCAAGAGCTCCCATCACTGAATGGATTTAGTAAACAAGGCCCAGGGATTAAAACTGGATACAGATTAAACCATGGTGTCCTTCAATATAACCAATTTCTTTACATGCATTTCCACTAAAGCGACGGTCACAACCTGCAGTACTTGCAAGTGCGTGGTGTCTACCTGCAAAAACATGGCCAGATAGATAGATAGATAGATAGATAGATAGATAGATAGATAGATAGATAGATAGATAGATAGATAGATAGATAGATAGATAGATAATTTCAGTTGCATTTGTACAAAGCAGCAAACAAGAATATCATTCCAAAAAAATAAACTGTCCAGCAAATGAAAAAGGAATCGGCTGAAACCTGTGGCATTATTTTGCTGATCCTGGACCATCAAAGAATTACAAAGGAAAATCAATAATCAAATGCAAAACTAAATGACAGTTTAACTTAGAAATCACTTTTCAAGTAATAAGTAAATATCAAATTAACTAACCCGAACAGAAACAGACACTCTGTTTCTATGATAAAGATTATAAAATGTTGAGTGACAAGTCAGTGCAGATATTATGAGATAAAGAACAGCCAGTGTTACAAACTCACAGTAGACAGTAACAGTTACAGGATCGCTGGTGGCACTACTGACAGGATTGGAGACTTTACACGTGTAATTCCCGTGATCACCACGGGTCACGTTGACAATAGTGAGCATTTTGCCTCCTTCAGTGATCTGAACTCTGTCGCTGGCTGTGACCTCAGAGTCGTCTTTAATCCAGAGGAAAGACAGCGAGGATCCAGAGGAGGAGCAGGACAGCTTGAGAGAACCGTTGAACTCAACAAGGTTCACAGTTTTAGGATCTATTGTTACATTAGAGACTGGAGCTGTTGGAGGAAAAACAAAGTGGAATTAATAGGTGGCTTCATGTAACAAGTTGAATGATAAAACTGTAAAATAACTACAAAGGAGGTACGTATTTCCTTTAAAAGATGGCAACATAACATTAAAAAGTCGAACTTATGTACAAATCTGTTTAAATAATAGTCATTGCAGTCCCTAAATAGGGTTATATACAACACTTGCTGAAATAAATTAACTTTTAATCCAATTGATTTATTTGTGCTACAGAATGAAACTAGTTCACATAAAGCTATAAAACATATATAATGTAACAGGGTATGACTGAACTAGATTTGCTTGACACTTAAGTCAGTGCAGTTATGAGATAAAGTATTGATTATTTTACAAACTCACAGTAGACAGTAACAGTTGCAGGATCGCTGGTGGCACTACTGACAGGATTGGAGACTTTACACATGTAATTCCCCTGATCACCACGGGTCACGTTGACAATAGTGAGCACTTTGCCTCCTTCAGTGATCTGAACTCTGTCGCTGGCTGTGACCTCAAAGTCGTCTTTAATCCAGAGGAAAGACAGCGAGGATCCAGAGGAGGAGCAGGACAGCTTGAGAGAATCCACAAACTCAACCAGGTTCACAGTTTTAGGATCTATTGTGACATTAGAGACTGGAGCTGTTGGAGGAAAAACAAAATGGTTTAATGATAAAACTGTGCAATATAGAGGATATATTTATCAAAATCTAATTCCAATCCTTAAAACAGTTGCTGTACAGTGACTGGAGGAATTCACTTCAATCCAATGTATTGTCTTCATGTAAAGCATCTCTTCAAAGTTTCTACTTGAATCATTAATCAACACTGAATGACGGTCAAACTTTAGAGACAACGTTTCTTCACAATAATATCACTGCTGAATAAGAATATGGTAAAATTATACAAGATTTGATGTAAAGTTCAGACATTTGGCCTTTTTCTATACAAACTTGATTTATTGTTGAATTTGAATTGCAGTTCTCATATTTGTCTAGATGCACTGAATCCATTTTAGGGTACAAAGGATTTTACTTGGTATTGAATATAGAAAGATTAATGTAATCAAGTTAGGAGTTTCTCCTTCGCCCAATAAAGCTCTGACTACGCATTAATGTAAAAAACTATATTTTAACACATTTTTCAGGTGTTGAATAAAATAGGCATAACGTAAAATCTTATAATATTTGTAATTAACGTATTATGTTGCAATATTATAATAATTATGATAACTAGATAAAGTTATTAAATCCGATGGTGAATCATGTTTATTGTGTCTCGTCTCTTCTCAGTCAGTTTTTTTCCCTTCATCATTAGTAGAAAGAGGTCGACTTTGATCGATGTTGGCTTGTTTAGTGTTGAATGATTTTCGACCACTAAGACACTAAATCTCTGGATTCACGATTTATCAATATAAAGTTGCATTGTGTGGTTTGAATTTTTTGCTTCGTTTGATAGTTTTGTTTAAAATAATCCACAGAGAAATGTTTTCTCCATGCAAATAAATCCAGGACTTCTTTTCCCTGTCCTCTCTTCTACCTCTTCATCCAGTTCAGGATCAATGGAGCCAATATCAGCTGATAATCAGGGTTCAATCACACTCATATTCACACTGATAGGGAATTTCAAAGTCACCAATTAACCTTAAACATGTAATGGGACGGAACTGGGATACCCAGAGAAAATCCTCACACACAAAGGTAGAACATGTTGACAATAAGCAAAGGTCTTAAACTTTACACCATCATGCAGCCATGAAATCGTTTGTGAACTTTGAATTATCACTGTAAATTGTCATTATTAGTGAGTCGAAACCTTAAAAGAGTTACTATATTATTCAAATTTCCCATTAAAATAGTAGCTTTAAGAACATATGTAAATTAATATATTATATATTACTGTGCAACACACTTGACACCTTTCAGTTGTTTTAAGAAGACAATTTATTTTTATTTTTAAATGAATATTAAAAAATATGACAGAAAAACGTTTGCACTTTCATTCAGCTGTAATTAAAAGCTGCTCACCGTGTACTGTCAGTGTGGTGGTTCCAATCTCAGTAGGACCAGATGCAGGGATAATATTGACTGCATATTCCCCGCTATCAGCAGCAGTCAGACTCCTGAGCTCCATATATCCAGTAGAATGAAATATAGTGACCCTGTCTCTATACACTTCTGTAATCGCCTCTCCAGAAGGAGTTGAGACTCCAATATTATTTACACCAAAGTTCCAGGTCACGAGTGTAAACGGAGTTTCTGGTGGAGTTTTTGTTGTTGTGAACAACACTGAGCCTTCAATGGCTGCATCCAGACCATCTGGTAAAACACCAGCTCCTTCAGTTACACCTGAAACAGACAGACAGTGTGAGACACAGGAGATTAAAAGAAAGAAAGAAAGGAAGAAAGAAAGAAAGAAAAGAATCGTTGTTCTGAAAAGCAGAGAACTCCACGTATCAATATTTTTCTCCTGACTCTTTCGCCCCTCTCTTCTCTTTCTCAGTTTTGTCTGTAACTTCAGCTGTTTTAAACGATCTTCAACCATAACGGAACTGCATAAAACAACCTGACAGTGAATTCAGGAGCCAGATTTGACTTAAAATTAATCACACCAATGGAAACAGATCCTTACCTAAAAAGCCCAGGCAGAGAATAAAGAATAAAGGCAACATGGTCACCGATTAAAACCATGAGCAGTGCAGGAGAGGAGAGTTGAACCATCAGAGGTTCTTTCAGCCTGGCAGCTTGTTTTATTGAATAAATCTCCTCCTACCTGCTGTCCTGCAGTTCACCTGTCTGCTGTCATCAGCTGTGAGATGATGCTTCCCTCTAGTGGTCAAGTTTATTTTTTTATCTTAAAAACCACCTTATTGGGCGGATTCAGACCATTTGTTTAACACTTTTTGAAGGTTTCGACTCACTAATAATGACAACTTACAGTGATAATTCAAAGTTCACAAACAATTTCATGGCTGCATGATGGTGAAAAGTTTGAGACTTCTGCTTATTCTCAACATGTTCTACCTTTGTGTGTGAGGGTTTTCTCTGGGTATCCCAGTTCCGTCCCATTACATGTTTAAGGTTAATTGGTGACTTTGAAATTCCCTATCAGTGTGAATATGAGTGTGATTGAACCCTGATTATCAGCTGACATTGGCTCCAATGATTCTCAACTGGATGAAGAGGAAGAAGAGAGGACAGGAAAAAGAAGTCCAGGGTTTATTTGCATGGAGAAAACATTTCTTTGTGGATTATTTTAAACCAAACTATCAAACGAAACAAAAAATTCTAACCACACAATGCAACTTTATATTGATGAATTGTGAATCCAGAGATTGAGTGTCTTAGTGGTAGAGAAGGAGAAACTCATAACTTGATTACAACCACCCTTCCACATTCCATACCACTTTATCCAAATCAAGGTGGTGGCAGTAGCCCCAAACAATTTTTTTTTTGAGATTCTGGGAGGAAACTGTAGAAAACCAACGCACACACAAGAAAAACATGCAAACTCCACACAGTAAGGCCTCCAACCAGAGTCTTTGTGAGGCCAAAGTGTTCCACAAGAGGGTTTTAATGATTCATAACAAAACAGAGTCAGTGTTGATAAACTGTTCTACCAGCCACTCTTACTTATGGTTGGTGGAAACCTGCATAATTATCATACAAATGATGTTCTAGGAGCAAGCTGTTTTTCTGATATTCATAAGAAACTTTCAAAATGTAAGATTACAAAAATCACCACTACTTTCTTCCAATGGATCCTGGATAAAATTAATTTCTCTATTGAAGAACATGGTAGTAAAAAGTAATATGGGTTAATTTGGTAAACTTACAAAAAAGTAAAAAAGTCAGTTAATAAGTGCACGTCTGTCACATTCTTCATTCATGTGATGTGCTTCAAGTCTTTATGTTGACATTGAGATAAACTGTGAGATATTTAATTGCAGAATTGGACACTGTCATAGACCACTATTTATAACTCTTTGAGGAAAACAAGCATATTTGCTAACATGCTAGTTTCTTCCTAAATCAACAATCATGAATTCACAACAATTGTAGAGGACATAAAACATAGTAGTTGTTGTTTTTTTACTGTCAAATCTTTCTTAATGCACATATTTATTTTCTGTGAAGCTTTAACACGTATATACTGATATTTAGTTATTGGATTGTATTTTATTCGATGCTTGTTTAAGATTTACTGTCTGTGTAAATTATAACGAAGCTTAAGGCTTTAAATATGTCTTAATGCAGTTAGTGCTACAAGAGAGGTAGTAAAAACATTCAGAATAAATAGAATATTTAATCATAGTACCAGTAAAAGTAGTGGCATATGACATAATGCCGGCGTGGTTATTTGTTGCAAATAAAAAAAACAAATTCACTGCAAGTTTTCATAACATCTGAGAGGAATGCAGTGACCCTGAGCTGTAAAGCAGTCTATATATGAAATTGGTCAATATTACACTTTTCAATAAAGTTCTTTACAAACAAATGGTACAAAATAGTGTAATTATTTAATCAATGTGAATTCAAAAGGTCTCAGATAAAATCCTTTGTTCCCTAAAATGGATTCAGTGCAACTTGACAAATATGAGAGCTGCAATTAAAATTCAACAATAAATCAAGTTTGTATAGATCAAGTCTAGAAAAATGCCAAATGTCTGAACTTTACATCAAACCTTGTATAATTTTACCATATTCTTATTCAGCAGTGATATTATTGTGAAGAAAAGTTGTCTCTAAAGTTTGACCGTCATTCCGTGTTGATTATTGATTCAAGTAGAAACTTTGAAGAGATGCTTTACATGAAGACAATAAATTGGATTGAAGTGAATTCCTCCAGTCACTGTACAGCAACCGTTTTAAGGATTGTAACTAGATTTTGATAAATACATCCTCTATATTGCAGTTTTATCATTAAACCATTTTGTTTTTCCTCCCAACAGTTCCAGTCTCTAATGTAACAATAGATCGTAAAACTGTGAACCTGGTTGAGTTCGTGGATTCTCTCACGCTGTCCTGCTCCTCCTCTGGATCCTCGCTGTCTTTCCTCTGGATTAAAGACGACTCTGAGGTCACAGCCAGCGACAGAGTTCAGATCACTGAAGGAGGCAAAGTGCTCACTATTGTCAACGTGACCCGTGGTGATCAGGGGAATTACATGTGTAAAGTCTCCAATCCTGTCAGTAGTGTCACCAGCGATCCTGCAACTGTTACTGTCTACTGTGAGTTTATTTAAACGAGATTCTCAAATGGGAAGCATGTAGAATGATTCTTATAGATAAAATGGATACAAATTTAACAATTTTTTTTATCTTCAATGTTCAAATCTGGTTGTTCTCTCCATGTTTTTTGCTTAAAAATAATGGTGTGAAAGTATAACATCACTTTTATGACCTATACATCCAATTGAATCTGTCTTTCTTTATCAAGAACTTAAATCATCACAGTTGCACAAAGTGATTTACAAATAAATATGTTACACAATAAAAATCCTAAAATGACAAATAAAATTAAAGGATTCAAATTTATCATAACAATTACAAATAATGTATAAAATTAGCAGCTCAGACATTGCTGTTTGCATCTGTCCTGTTGTCTTTCACCCACACAGAAAGAGAGGACAGATCTCTTTTCAAGGGAAGCAGCGGCGAACTTTAAGTATAGTTCAACAAACCTTGAGATTGGATTAACACAGTAATTTATTATAAAAGACAGAAATACTGGCCTAACAAAGATTAGTCTTATACTTAGCCGATAAACGCGAAGGAAAACAGCCAAGGATGAAACACGTCGGCTCAGCACGAGGAGGAAAAAAACAGAGAGTCAGCCAGCCGGACCTTCCAAGAGATGTCGGTGGGGAATAAAAAATGGCGGTGTTGCGGGCGCCGCCATACTTATTTACCGGTCGCCGCCATTTTGAAATAGTGCGTACCGGAAGTGACGTTCTCAGACGCGACACACAGGAAGTGACGTTTCAGACCGCGAACGTCTGGAATTACGTTATCGGGGGCCGCCCTACCGGAAGGGACGTAGGAGGACCCGCTCGCCGGAAAAAAACTGTGCGCCGCCTGTTCAAACGCACATTTGTTTGCATTGCATTGTTTTTCTTCACACTCGAAGCTCAACAGAGTAAAGGATTGTCTTCTGCTAAGGTAAATAATTGCATTTTTTTCTATGTGTAAAATATCAGCCTGCACTAATAAAAATGAAATGGTAGGTGGAGTTATACTAGTATTTAGAGACTATGTTTATACTCGCACTGGAAGACCGAAGCCAGATCACGCTTCACAACCTTCCATGAGGGAACAGATATGTTCATCTCTCCCCAACTGTGTCAGTCTGTCCACATATCTGCTGCTTTATTTCTCCGTCCAGACAACTCACAGTTTACTGTGTGCCTTCACTTATCACTCCTGCTAACTGCAGTTTCATCATAACATTTAGTTGCGTTTACGTCCTAAATGGCTGAATTTTGTCACGTGGGTGAAAAGCCTCAACACGGTGTGCATCAGCCTGCACTAATAAGTAGGACATGGTTGATAGGTGTCATTATATGAGTATTAGTGAGAGGAAGAGTTGTTGTATAGTTATGTTGGGAGCAATTCAAGTAAGATCAGCTCAAAGTTTATGTTGCTCTTTTTTATCTTTGTTCCATGTGTTGATTTATTTAGACCCGTACTGGTATTTTTTATCATACTGCATTACTGGATTTTTACAACCTGACTGGGATTTCTGTGTTATTATCAGTGCATCCAAATTAGAGAAAGTTTAATGGTTATGAGGGAGATGGAATATCTTATATATAACATACTGCAATGAATCACTTGGATGCTTGTCAGTTTGCATTCATCAATGAGATCAGTACATTTGAACAAATACTAATGATTCTGATTTAAATATTTTTTCAGATGCAGTGTTCAATCAGAATGTCACGTCATCGTAGCAGCGAATGCGTGGGCATGGAGCATTCATATGCACACCCAACAATGCACACAGCATCTGTGCTGACCACGGATCCAGAGACCGTAAAGGAATTGAGTGTCGCATGTCTGCATGCAGAACACTCCTATGACTCATCAATCAAGTTTGAGATTTTTTATGTAACATAAGCTCAATTTGTTTATTTTTATTCATCTGTATTGCAACAGATCTTCGAGATGCTGAAAGAGATGGAGGAGGTCACGGAAATCAAGAAGGGGGACCTGAGACTCATCGATTACATTTTTGATGTTGTGCTTCCAGAATTAAGATGATCAATCGAATGGAGGACATCATAGAAGTAGTGGTCAATATTTTGTGTCTTTTGAAACCTATCTGCATGCACCTTGTCCATCTTTTTCAGATCATCATCAACATCCTGATGGCTGAAGGTCACACAAGGCTTCAAGCACAGGTCACCATAGCCAGTGGGAGAAAGTTCTAACAAGCTCCTGTCGTCTGTGCTCTCATCCTCCCTGCCGGATGTCAAACAATATAGTGGTTTGAAGTCTCCTGTCCCGATTTTCAGATTGTCTGTCCTCTCCTCTATCCTCTCACCCCGACCGGCCAGCAGAATGCCGCCACCTCTGAGTCTGGTTTCTGCAAAGATTTCTTCCTGTTAGAGGGACTTTTTCCCTTTCCACAGTCGCTCACGCTTGCTCATGTGGATTTGTTGGGTTTTCTCTTTAAAAGTGCTTGTAAATATAATAAAGAACAATGACATGATTCATGGATGGTTTTATTCTTTTAAAGTTGTCAGAGGTACTTTTTGAAGGTTTGTCATGGACATTTACTCTGAAGGAACTACAGTTACTCTCCATTCTTGTAGTTAGTTTTGCTTAATGCACCACACATTGTCACTGCATGAATGAAGCAGGCAGATCAGTTTAGTAGCTGAACTCTACAGATGTGGTTCCAGCTGCAGTGTCTTGCTGAAATAGGTCCAGAGAGATATTGAATATGGAATATGATGGGGGGGGGGGGGGGGGGAGCTCTCCCTCTTCAATCCACTTGGCTCTGGACCTTATAAATACTCTCTGAGCTTTATTCACATAATATCTACCTGGATGTTCCGCCAGTGTTCATGTGCTTCTTCAAACTGAACATGATCCATGAAACCGTGACGTAACTGAAGCAGTGACGTAAGTTGTCCTTTTAAATATGGCGGCGACCACAAACACGCATGGCGGCGGCCAAAAACAAGTATGTCGGTGCCCATAAGCCACCATTGTGATACCGCAGTGGCGAGGTTTGCGTTTTGAGAGTAGTATGGCGCTGACCCTGAGCAATAATGGCGGCGTCCACAAACACGCATGGTGGCGTCCACAAACAAGCATGTCAGCGGCCGTACACCGCCATTTTTATACCGCACTGGCGAGGTTTCAAGTCTGGAGGAGCACGGTTGCATTGCGGATCATGTTCTCTTGCCTCCCACCGACAGTGACGCTATAATTGTGCGTCGGAACAAAACATTGCATGTAGTACTGCCTCCCACCAACAGTGGAGCTGGGGTGGTGATTCGGATCAAAATGGCCGAACAAGATGGCGGCGGTGGATTCCCCACCGACGGCTTCTCGGACCTTCCGCCAGATAAAACATGCGCTGCGGTAAATCCCCTCTTCCCATTGGCCACCGCTAGAAGGAGGCGTAAGCAACGTGCTCTCCTATTGGCGGACCTTCACACAGACTGAAAAAACTACGCTACCCATGATGCATTTCGGTATTTGTCCACCATCTACAGCTCAATAACAAAACAGTCCGCCGCCATTTTAACAGTTTAAAGTAAGTCTATGCGGGAAGCGTCACAGTTCGGAGGTCAAAGAAAACGTCATACTCTAACAATAGCTCTCTTGATGTGATTCTATCACATCACAAATGAACATTAAAAGAGAACAGATTAGTTTCATCTTCTGGATCAAAATTACCTGGTTCACCTGTGGAAGTTAACAATGCCATATTTACTACATCCCGTTTGTCAGGGGAGATGGCAGTGTTAATCAAACGAGTAAGAAGCTCTCTATTACATGGAATGCAACAACAAATAGAAATCAACACAGACATTACCAAAGCTTTGTAATTACCAAACAAGTCAGCCAAACCGTCCCACATGAATGTATCAACTCCTAAATGATGATGATGAATAATAATTTTTTTTATTGAGTGTATGCAAACCTTCTAGAGTCCTAGTTAAGGTGCCACCTGCTGCTGTGTTATTAGGGATGAAAATACACTTATCACCAAACATAGCACATACTCCTCCTTCAGCCAGGAGCATATCAACGGCTATGCGGGTCGGATAAGCCATGGTTGAGGTTTCTTGAAGCTGTTCGTGGACGGCTGCAAAACCCATTTCTGTCCAATTGCCTAAACGTTGAACATTTTAATGAATATAATTAATCCTGTCTACATTTTTAGTAGGTGTCACCGGAAAAACATTGAGATAATTGGTAGGTTTTCAAAACCTGCTGCTATTTGATCAACTAATTTGTATTCATCAGGCACTCCTATCACATCTATATAAGTTGGATCTAATTGTCTTCTCCAATCTCTTTTGCGACGTTTAAAATGACTTTTTGGTGCACCTTAGTGCGTTGTATTAGAGTAGAAATTTGATCTATGTTTAAAAGCAGGACTTTTACTGGAATAATTAAAGTTACAAATGCACATAAACCTCTAGCCTGTCTTGGGAGTCCATCATAAATTTTATTTGATCCACACCACCACCATACATCTGACCTAGTTAATAGCGTGAAATCAATGGGAACTTGAAGTGTTTTTTCGCACAAAGTTGAATCAAGAGTTCCTAATTTGTGTTCAACTTTGTCCGCATTTACTTTAATACAGGTGAAGTTTTGTTTAGCCACTGTGCTATGAAATAGGGTTTTTAAGTTTAGATATTGTAGTTATGGGTAAAGTTTCTTACAGGTGTTACTAGGTATAGTTTGATTCATTAAGTTGACTATACAATTTGAGTTTACTGGAGCCGGCACTACCTTAAGTAGAGGTCGAGCATGCATACACAAACATGAACCTTTAATTGTGTCCTGGGAGATTTTAGCAGCCTGCTCTGCCATTAGCAACCAATTATTTCCATCACCTAAAATTCCTGTTATTATTTTGAAATAATCATCTACTTCTTTAACTTGAGTAATGGTCCTAATTCCTACATTTTTTGCTGCTGGAGAGATCCAAGCTTTAGCTCCTATTTTATTTTGGCAGAGGTAATCACACAATTTTATTGGGAAAGCTACATCTCCCTTATCTCTCAATTCCCATAGAAGGAAATCCCAACACACTCCAAAATTACCTTTAGGGAAAACAGGGGGGAAAGTAGTATGGTTGTTAGTTAGATCTACCTTAATTTCTATTGATTCACTATTTGAAGTTGGTGATTTTAGCGTGTGGCTGATGTAAGTGTGTTTACTTGGTTCACATTCGTTAAAGAACTAATACCTTTACCTGCGGGATGGGCAGTGACATGTACAAAAACCAGGATGATAAGACAATTAGTAATGTAAGTATCAATCTACATAAACATTTCCATGATTCACACATACAGGACCTCTGGCTTTGACCAGAACCTTCAAACAGTTTTTTCAGCCACTTCATCCTCTGTTCTTCTGTGAAGATGAATTCTTGATTAATTCTTTCTGTCTTTCTATATCAGTGCTGCTCCTTGGATCCTTCGTGTTGTACAATGTTTTGCGATCTTCTGACCAGCTTGAACCTAACAATGTTTTCTCTTTAATCGTCAGGGGTTGCTGCAGTGCACCCCTGGGGATCTCTTGTCGTCGGTGTCGTCGCGATGATTTCCTCCTGGTGTCGATTCTGTGCAGGATGCTCCCTCGTTGTCATTTGGCCCCTCCTGGTCGTTGAATTCCTAGTCGTTGTCAGGAACGATGATCTCTCTGTCGGATGAATCTGCCTTGGTGCAGTAATGAAGATGGCACCACGCTCGATGTCCTTCGAACTTCACGGCGTGTGATGTTTTCTCCGTCACTCAGAATGGACTCCATCACCTTGGATTCCTGTAAACATTACAAAAAATTCTCCAGAGATGGGGGAAGACTCAAGTGTCCTTCCTCACCTTCTGTGAGCAGGAAGCGTCACCATTTACAGGCATTCTCCTTTTATCTTGTAAATAGCTGGTGTTGTTTACAATCCCACCCAGCTTTTATTACCCCTATTTGATGTGGTTGGCGGGGCCGTCTGCTGAGGAGTTATCTCTATTTCAAAGGGATTGCATACATCATGTGTGTGTGTGTGTGTGTGTGTGTGTGTGTGTGTGTGTGTGTGTGTGTGTGTGTGTGTGTGTGTGTGTGTGTGTGTGTGTGTGTGTGTGTGTGTGTGTGTGTGTGGAGACAAGAGAATTGAAAGGAGCATTTGTGTGAGATGTGTGATGGAAGTACAAAACAAAATGGTGGATCACAAAATACTACATTTCAAATGGCAGTTCTCAGAGAGCAGGAGAACTGTCCTTGGTCTCCACCATGTGTTAATGACAATGGAACAATAGAAGCTTAGCCGTAGCATCTGCTTCCTATGTGTCTTTGCTAAAGGACCATTTCTAGAATAAGTTTATGTGAATGCGATTTATCTTATAAAACGTCATAAGTCATCAGCTGGTGTTCAGTCGCAGTGTGATGTTGTCTTTGATATATGTGTAGGATTGTGAATTAACCAGTTAGTAAAACAGATAAGCATGGAGACCCTGTGTCTGTGGCAGAGTCAACGTTGGTTTACACATTATTATCTGCTCCTAATATCATTATCAAAAGAATGCGATCACTGTAACAGAATTAACACATTTTCATGAAAGTTAAACAGTTCTATGCAGATCATCAAGTTTAACTAATCTCAATTAAACCCCAATTGTTACCACTGCCTTAAAGCAGTTCAGTTGTCGTCTTGCTGGAGGGAAACTGGTGTCTTCTCCTTTAGTTAGCAGCTCCTGCTAACTGTGGCTGCTGGTTCTGCAGGCTGAGGAGAAGAAGATGAAGTTGGTGTTTCAGGAGCTGTCCTTTACAGCTCCGAGTTGGTCCCCTCCAGACTGAAGACCTGGTGGCTCCAAGCTATGACGGTTTTCCTGCTTGTTTGAGGAAAACACAAAGAAGTTATGTGAGATGTCTTTTCTTGGTCCCATCTTGGAAGAACCGGTCGGTTCCCTGGAAAGCAGACTCTGGGTCGCTGGTCTCTGGATGTGGAAGGTCTGACCCTCATGGTAGGGTCAGCAGAGTTGAGGAGTGGAGGCCGCTGGTTTAAAAGCCTCTCATGTTAGTTATTAACGTTGGGTGAGTTGAACTGCTGTAACTCACCTCCTCTGAGCGAGGCTCCCAGGACCCCCTGTGACACGAGTGCATCCAGAGGTGTGAAAAGTCTGCGAGCTGAGGCAGTCTTAATTACATGTTGTAAACAGAAAAAGAGGAAGGGGGAAAGAGGTCCTGCGGAGCTCCTCCAACCCCCTACTAGGTGCGATATTCAATCACATTCCTGAGTCTTTTATCATGTCATGGCTGCGTCTCATGACAAATGGAGATTTTTTCTGCTAAAGATTAACAATCCAAATTAACAATCCTTCTGTGATCCTGTGTAATCCCAACATTCCCCCTGTGGCCTCAGAAGCATTGTCGACATATGATTCTGAGGACACACATGTTCAGTCTACAGATAAGAAAGTTCATATATTAATTAATTCATGTGGTATCATCTGGACACCTGGTAAACAATTAGGCCTTGTCGGTACAATCTCTCTCTGCTATGCAATAGTACTACAAAACAATCCTTCAGGTTATGAAACAATTCAGAAAAACCACAATAATACTGGCATGATGTTAAATAACTACTTGTGTCCCAGTTAATGTTAGTGAGACAGGGTTGGTAGTTAAAATAAGTTGAAGGGGGGTCACCTCAATGAGCACTGTATGTGAATGTATATTTATATGACTATGTGTAAGTCATACAGAATCCTTACTAGTGTTTCAATGTACCTATGTGTCTGACAAAATTGTGCACAAAATTTAATACAAGTGTACTTGTTAAGTGGACAGCGATGTTTTAAGTCCATCTGAGGTTAATAGCAGGGTGTTTTGCTATTACTTGTTTAGGAATCGAATTCCTGCTCTTGCAGCTCAAGTCTGCCTGCCTGCAGAGAACAAAGGAGCTCATTACAATAGCAACTGTACCAATGTTGCTTCGGGGGGGGGGGGGGTCTATGAACAAACCCTGGTTGTTGGAGACAGAGAGACAGTTAGGGGCATTCGAATTCATCACATGCCACTAAAATGTCCCTCAAATTCATTTCAAATTCTTCACTTTTTTCCTTCATTCTCATACTAACTATCCCATCTCTCCACAATACCAATACTCTTTACTCTCATTTGCTGGGCTAACTTTTTCTACCTGCCTTGTTCCTTTCTTTCCATAATAGCCAACAAAATAACATACTTTTCCTTCAAAACACACTTCCTCTTCTCCTTCAATATAAATCACATTTCTATTTCTCGTCCTTATACTTAAACCACTTTCTATTTCTCGTCCTTTTACTTAAACCACTTTCTACATGAATAGGGGGTTTCTGTTTTACTTCTCCCCTACTTTTTCTCCTCCCCCTAGTCAAGCACATGGAGATAACAAAGCACGCAGCGTCCATTTTTTATTTTTATTTTTTCTTATTTTATACTTTAAAATGCCACTTTTTCAGTTTCAAAGCTGAGAAATGTCTCACTTCAAACTGCCTAAAGATCTCCAATAAAAGGCTGTCTTGACTCCACTAGAATAACCGCACCGTAAGGTTTATCAGTCATCTAGTGTTTCAATTCGGACACTTTTCATTCACACAGTCATTCAGTGTTATTCTCGGATTGAAAACTACTTTTTCCACTTATGATAAAACAACAACACAACTATATCAACTCACAGCATCACCCACACAATTGTGTATTTTACCAGAACATGAGCCTGATGCAAACGCACAATACATACAAACCACTCACACAATCTCTTCATGCTTATAAAATATTTAAAAAATGACTGCAGTTTCCCTTAAATAGCGCTTTCCTAGTTAAACGCGTCCCGGACGCGGGGCAAAGTTTGCAAGTGATCAAGCTCCAAACTTTGCGGGCCTTTCATCCCATGTTATAGTTTTTTTTATAAACTTAGACTACAGCGATCTCCAGATCCTTATTTAAAGTTCAATGAACTGTAATTATTTCACGAGATTTTAAAATCTCTGTTTAAAGTTCCCCGAACTGGTTATATGTTTAGGATTTATAGATCCAAAGACCCCAGGCCTTCCTCAGCGTGTCTTCGACACCTGGTATACATAAAAAACTGCGTATTCCACTCTCAAGTTTCTGAACTTTAATATATTTACCGTTAATTCTATAAAATTTAGCAATATCAAACGGCGTTCAACTTCACGTACCACAGAGCCAATTTTGCGTGTCCAATGTACAGTCATTCGATTAAACAGGAAACTGCTCACCTTTCAATTTAACCCGGGCGGCTCAGTAATACGTTCAGAAAAAAATCGTTTTTCACTCACCGGACCAATTCGTCCAAACTTCCCTTCCGTTAAAAATCGTGTTCGTGGCGCCATTTTGTCCTGTTGTCTTTCACCCACACAGAAAGAGAGGACAGATCTCTTTTCAAGGGAAGCAGCGGCGAACTTTAAGTATAGTTCAACAAACCTTGAGATTGGATTAACACAGTAATTTATTATAAAAGACAGAAATACTGGCCTAACAAAGATTAGTCTTATACTTAGCCGATAAACGCGAAGGAAAACAGCCAAGGATGAAACACGTCGGCTCAGCACGAGGAGGAAAAAAACAGAGAGTCAGCCAGCCGGACCTTCCGCCAGATAAAACACGCGCTGCGGTAAATCCCCTCTTCCCATTGGCCACCGCTAGAAGGAGGCGTAAGCAACGTGCTCTCCTATTGGCGGACCTTCACACAGACTGAACAAACTACGCTACCCATGATGCATTTCGGTATTTGTCCACCATCTACAGCTCAATAACAAAACAGTCCGCCGCCATTTTAACAGTTTAAAGTAAGTCTATGCGGGAAGCGTCACAGTTCGGAGGTCAAAGAAAACGTCATACTCTAACACATCGTTGGTGGTGCAGCAGCACTATGGAACAGTTAAAGACGAATGACCCCAACATAAAATGCAATGAAGTAATCCAGCCAAGTGGTGACAGACACATGGGTCATTGTTATAAAGTGCTCCTGATGAAGAACTAGATTTATTTTAACTAGATGTGACAAATGAATTTTTTTTTGATTCAGCCACCCTCTTATAGTGAATTTCAAGGTTAATGTTTGAATCAAATATGACTCGGCAGTTTGTTATGCTGGACTTGACATATTGAACCAGGGACCAATATGTATTTTATTTCAATTATGTCATATTGACCTAAATAATATGTTTTGGCCCTCAGCTTCTACAAATCAAGTCTTACTCTGCCACCTTTTATTGAAAATAAATACCACTTTTGAATTTATTGCAAAGTTTGTCATTCATAATTTATCCTTTTTTTGTTGCATGATATCATCCATTTAACCACTTTGTTTTTCCTCCAACAGCTCCAGTCACTAATGTCCCAATAGATCCTAAAACTGTGAACCTTGTTGAGTTCAACGGTTCTCTCAAGCTGTCCTGCTCCTCCTCTGGATCCTCGCTGTCTTTCCTCTGGATTAAAGACGACTCTGAGGTCACAGCCAGCGACAGAGTTCAGATCACTGAAGGAGGCAAAATGCTCACTATTGTCAACGTGACCCGTGGTGATCGGGTGAAGTCTCCAATCCTGTCAGTAGTGCCACCAGCGATCCTGCAACTGTTACTGTCTACTGTGAGTTTGTAACACTGGCTGTTCTTTATCTCATAATATCTACACTGACTTGTCACTCAACATTTTATAATCTTTATCATAGAAACAGAGTGTCTGTTTCTGTTAGGGTTAGTTAATTTGATATTTACTTATTACTTGAAAAGTGATTTCTAAGTTAAACTGTCATTTAGTTTTGCATTTGATTATTGATTTTCCTTTGTAATTCTTTGATGGTCCAGGATCAGCAAAATAATGCCACAGGCTTCAGCCAATTCCTTTTTCAGTTGCTGGACAGTTTATTTTTTTGGAATGATATTCTTGTTTGCTGCTTTGTACAAATGCAACTGAAATTATCTATCTATCTATCTATCTATCTATCTATCTATCTATCTATCTATCTATCTATCTATCTATCTATCTATCTATCTATCTATCTATCTATCTATCTATCTATCTATCTATCTATCTATCTATCTATCTATCTATCTATCTATCTATCTATCTATCTATCCATCCATCCATCCATCCATCCATCTATCTATCTATCTATCTATCTATCTATCTATCTGGCCATGTTTTTGCAGGTAGACACCACGCACTTGCAAGTACTGCAGGTTGTGGAAATACATATAAAGAAATTGGTTATATTGAAGGACACCATGGTTTAATCTGTATCCAGTTTTAATCCCTGGGCCTTGTTTACTAAATCCATTCAGTGATGGGAGCTCTTGAGAGTGAGGATGTCGGTAACTTGTTTAGCGATGTCGTATATGACAGAGTTGATACTGCTGACAAGAGGTCTGTGGAGCACCATCTTTGTACATTTTGAGTAGCCCATTTTGGCAGAGAACAGACTCCTGTTGACATACAGTAGGTACTGTTGGCAGTCAGTGATTCCATTTTTTTATACATTTTTTTTTTTTTGCCACTCTTGAAGCTTTTTTCTCTATAGCTACGAGATGGATCCCATTTGAAGGCTTCATCAGTGCTGGTGTCATTCAGAAGAGTGAAGAAATGATCCTGGTCATCAGTTGTGTTTAGAACCAACAATGCATCTTCCTATATCTACGAGGAGGCTGGATCATTCACATTCTGGCCCCGCCTGATCTAAAACGCTGTCATTTTGTATACCATGTTTTTCGAGCAACTAGCAATTTTTGAATCTTCGCGTTTGCTTCTCCACCCAGACGGCCCAGAAAATGTCAAGTTGAAAATATCATCAGCAAAAACAGACCATGCAGCAGGATCAGACATCACAATGGCCTGTTCAGCTGAGTCCAGACCTTCTGCCCACTTTACTTGGTTTCTAAATGGATCTCAGGAGCTGGGCACTGGATCAGAGCTCAAACTGATGGACGTGAATGAAAATCACAGTGGAAGCTACAGCTGCCAGGCCTTCAACCCCGTAACTCTGAGATATCAAACATCTGCCCCTTCAGGCATCAATGTTGTTGGTGAGTCTAATCAAAGATTTCATAGAAAGAATATATAGAAAGTTTATATTTACACATGGGTTAGTCTCATTGCTCATTTCATATATGGAATATGGTGAGAAATATGAAAGCTTTATTTAATAAGGAAACATTGGGTAGTTGTTCTGGCACTGACAAAAGATTGTTTAAATGTACAACTTTTGCTTGGAGACAAACATGTGAGCTGCTACAATAGAATTAATAAACAACATGGAATTCTGAACGATTGAGGCCAATCAACTGATGCACCACGATACAGCAGCACTGGAGCGCAACAGGACAACAACAAACTACACTTTCCAAAACCAAAACATGCTACAACTCAATTTGCCACAATGCACTTGTCAATGTAAGTGACAGACTAATCGTGTAACAATATATAGCGAAATGAAAATTACCCTCACAATAATTTTTATGATCTGGGTCACCACCAAACCATTTATTCATTTGAGATATCGTGTAAACAAACAGACATACAAACAGACATACAAACAGACAAATAACCGTGGATGATTTTATAGCCTCCTTGGCGGAGGTGATATGGTAGCTCACCAGGTTTCACTCATTTACTGCTCTGTTCAGCTTTGAGTTTGTGATGCAAACTACTCTGAAATCAGCTCCTGCATAAGCAAGTTGGGTTGTTTTCTTTTCTATCTAACACTTGGTTGTTTGATTCCCATCATTCCTTGTCAATGGGAATGACACTGAACTCCAATTTACTCCCAATATTATCTGAACTCCTTGTATGGCAACAGCTGCTGTTTGTGTGTGAGTGTGAATGATCCACTGTAAGGGAACATAATGAGCTCATTCCTAACTGGAACTTGTTCTTGTAATGAGACCAGAGTGCCAATGACCACGACTAATGTGCAGCTCTAAGATACATTTTAATGTGTTTGATATGTTTAACATTAGATTGTTTAAATAAGCAAATGGAGCTGTGCTCCGAAAACATCAGTAAATCACTCATCATCGCTGGTATTTTCATGGTCTTAGAGGTTGTTGAAAGCCCTTTTCATTTAATATTCGGTTTCAAAAAATCAATTCATAATTTATCACATCATTATACCTCCACTCTTTGGAGGAATTAATCAGTGGCTAATGAATTAATTTCAGCCTCCACCTGTAGTGGAACAGGGTTGTGAGAGATCATTCTAAAACACTATCAAACTACAATAGTTTGAATCTTTAATATCACCCCATGGCTCCTTTGTTTTCTTTGTTTTCTCTCATAATCCAACTTTTATCCAAGGTTTTTCTGTGTCTCCCTCTTGTGGATGCTCCCTTCCTCATGTCCGTTCCTTCAGGCATGTCTGACTGTAGAACGAATATGATCATCAGTGTCAGGTTGGTAGCATATAGATTTTCTGAGCTTTATGTCAACTCCTTTGTGGGTTTTTCCCTGGTTTTCCTCTACCCACAACCTGTATAAGCAACAAGCCGCCACCTGAAGATGCTTCTGTTGGAAAGCAGAGTACAGGAGACTAATGTGAAGAAAGCATTTATAAGTAAATTAAAATGTATTGTTTTCCTCATTCTCCCTTATTGAGACATGTACTTCCTCTATTGTGTTTAGGCTGCTTCAGCAGTTACAAAAATTATTAAAAACATGGCCCAAGACTTTGATCAACAGAACAAACATTGAAACTGACCTTCAGTGTGAACTGAATACAGATCGTTCTCCTGTAGGCTGCAGACCTTCTTGGTGCAGTTTCACATTTAATTGCACTAAACAAGGTCACAGCAAGACAACTGTTGAATCTCATGAGTCACTGCCATCGTGACATTGAGTTTAATGCTCACCTTTTTATGTGCTGGATGGTGGTTTTTGGCTCTGGAAAAATAAATAGAAAAATACTGTTAAACTACCGCTGAATTAAAAAAAAAAAAAGTGAAACCATAATGTGAGAACGGCTCTTGAGAGCCTCCATGTGTAATCAGGTTGTTATGTTTGAGAAATCCCTACTAATAAGGTATTGATTCCAGCTGTGCAGCAGAGACCTTTACTTTTAAACACATACTGATGTGATACAATACAAGTCTAATAAAACCTTGTGAGATCAGACATTTATTCGCAATGTGAAAAAAGTGTTTTGTTAGTTTAAGTATATGTTAAATGTCCCTTGACATGATGGTACATTGCCAAACAAAGTATGCATTACTATTTACACATTGTTGGTATATGTTTTCATCATTTTTTCCCACTTTAAGGTTCCTTCGAGCATGCAGATTACATTGTTGTGGTAGCCTATGTTGTAAAACTCCTCCATAATATCAATAAATGATCAGTAGCACTATTCATGATCGTGTTAATCAGTTTGATGCAAACCATCATGGATGATTTAAACACGGGTCAGTTGTCACACTCATGCTAATCTTTTAATGGATGGAAAGAGTCATGATCTGGCTAATCGCATCGCTGATGTACACCTGTACGGCCCATGGACTGGTCGAAGCGGGTGGTGTTGGTTCTCGTGAGCGTCTCCATCAGGGAGCTGAACTCTGCCGCTGGCGGTGACCTCGGAGAAGTCGTCCAGCCACAGGAAGGAAAGGAGGATCCATGGCAGAGCTGCAGGAGACAGCATGAAAAAGGAGAGTAAATGCGAGTAATAAATGTTTTGAGAACTTAACTGTTGGTTTTAATCAATCTGGCTTTCTTAACAGTGAGATGGGTGCTGCTGGAGATGTTTGATAACTTATAGTTTTTTCTGTTGAAGGCCTGACAGCTGGATTTGCCTCTCTGACTTCGCTGATCATTCGTCAGCGTGAGCTGTGCATTGGTATGAGGCAGCTTATCTCCATTCAGAAACCATTGAAACAAAGCAGCTGGCCCAGAGACAGCTGAGCACACCATTGCTCATGTTTGATCCCTTTTCAAAGTATTGTTGTGAGGGAGACAACTTCAAAAGAACATTTTCTGGGCCATCTGGGACAGGCAAGACATAAACAGTACAGTCACACATGTTAAACAGTTACTTGGGAAAAGCAGCATGTTCACGCTGGCTGAGCGTGAGAGGATTACTATGGATAACTACAGTATGTCATTCAAATGCAGAACTGCACAGTTTCACTCAACAAAGTCATTATTTACTCGGTACCAGCTTAACACAGCAACACTCAGGCAACAATACAGACAATGAAAAGTAATTTAGAGGAAAAACCTGGATGCTTACCGTAATTATTATTCAAGCTGCCAGTTAAAAAAACAAAAGCTGCCTGGTACTTTGGATGAAAACGCAAAGTTGCATTTCACTGTATCCTGCAACAACCCCTGATCAGTTGCTTCATGAGATCTCACAATACCTGTGCAGTTGAACAAATGGTGACCAAAACAAATGTGCTCTTTGGACAAATAAAATATTGAACTTCACTGGAAGTTGAATCTGAAGCTCTAAATCAACACATTTTAAAGTCTTCGGAAAGTATTCAGAAGAAAGGAGTTTCACAACAATTAAAAAATATTGATACTCAAAAAAAAAAGAAAGAAGAAGCTCTTTAGAAGACTTGGAGCATCAACTGGAATAAATGTATTGAAATGTGACTATTCGTTCAACAGATTTCTGTTCATTAACAGGACATGGTCACAAAGTGTTAATCAAATTACATATAACTGGAAGCTGCAAAATCAGACTA
Source organism: Blennius ocellaris (assembly GCF_963422515.1). Taxonomy (NCBI): domain Eukaryota; kingdom Metazoa; phylum Chordata; class Actinopteri; order Blenniiformes; family Blenniidae; genus Blennius; species Blennius ocellaris. Next base: position 14,097,370 of record NC_137657.1, read on the forward strand.
ATTTAAATGTTAAAATCAAAATGGTACAACTTTAATATGAGAATGGAAAATTTGTACAAGGAAATAACCTTTTAATCAGGGAAGCTTGATGTCCTCCACCAGTTGATCATTGATGTGATTTTGGTTGAACACTTTCATGCCCTCGGGCTCTGTTTAGAAGCTTCTATGTCATTTAGATTAGATTAGATCACACTTTATCAATCCCACATGGGGAAACTGGGTCAACAGAGCAGCTCCATGTCACATACATAAATGTGTAGTCACATTTTTGAAATTTATATTGGTATTGTATTGTGATGGAAAATGTAAAATCCTGCAAATGGGAACATTTTAATATAAAGTGTTTTTTTTTATGGGATGTACTGAGCCAGTAGGGGGCTCCCGGGGACAGCATGGTGTGTTTCACCATCCTTTTACACACTGACAAGCAAGGGACGAAACAACCTGTTGTCCCTCTCATACTTGTTTTATGGTGTTTACAGGTAAGTCCTCATGAAAAAGCAGAACTGATGTGAGAACAACTGTTATACTTTGTTGTGTCATGAGTGTCGATATTAGAGTATTTCTGGTACCAGTCGGTGTAGTTTGTTTACTGTAAATTACAGACAACTATAATGTCAGTTTTGTCTGTTAAGTGCCGAACATATCAGTGTGGATATTTGGTGTGACATGAACTCTTCCAGTGTTAAATTGGCCACACAGGAATTTCATGTTAAGAAACCTGTCAGGAGTCACACACCTCGCTCCAGCACCGGATCCTCTCTGGCACTCCTGCAGGCAATCAGCTAATTGATTGTCAAGCAGTCTTAAGCCCTGCAGGGAGGACGGTCCGGTGCCAGAGGATTGCTAGTCTTCACTCCGTGTGGATGTGCGTCGGTGTTGTCCTCCCCGGGGGGTGAGTGTCCTCCCCGGGGTGGTTCCCGTTCCGACGCCGGCTCCAAGAAGTTCCCCGTCCGGGTCCCGTCCCGGTTCCAGGAGTTCCCCGTCCGGGTCCCGTCCCGGTTCCAGGAGGCCCCCCTGGAGATTCCCCCGGGTCCCGTCCCGGTTCCTGGAGGCTCCCCGGAGTTCCCCGGGTCCCGTCACCGTTCCAGCTCCCCTTTCCCTGTTCCCTCAATAAACCTGATGTTTGCAAACAACTTTCTGCTTGAGGTCAGGACACTCCACGCGCCGGCTCCCAGCGGTGACAAAACCATTAATATATATTCTTTACGTTCTTGATACGTGGTTGATAATAAATTGATCATTATCGATTATTGCATATTAACATACTTTCAGCATTAATAAGTTAAAATGTTTTCCTCAACTGTTTAAGTGAGCTCATCTGAGATTGCTCCATCGATGATGAATAATCTCACAGCTGTTTCTATTTTTTTTTAACCGCTATCAAGTCACCGATAAAAAAGAAAAAGTTTTCACTGTGACCTTGTTGCTGAAACTAGGATAGACAACCTTTAATGACAGTAACTTTATTATGAGAATATAAAATACGTATGAGGAAATAACCTTTAATCAGAGAAGCTCAGCTTCATCCACTAGTTGATCATTGATGTGGTTTTGGTTTAAACTTTCCATGCCCTCGATCAGGCTCTGTTTAGAAGCTTAACATGTCATTTAGATTAGACAAGATCAGACTTTATTAATCCCACATGGGGAAATTGAGTCAACAGAGCAGCTCCACATTTGCACATTTAGTAAAAGATAGTTACAATAGTGGCACACAAAAGAATAGCCTGTGTGTAATTATAATTGGATATTATATACATACAGAAGTACAGGGACCCAGATGGGGGAAAAATACACATAGAAGCAAGAATATTTACAATATTTACAGTATTCAGTGTTGGTGTTATTTACACATATTCAGTTTGTACTGTTGAACAGATTTACAGCAGCAGATATAAATGGGTGTTGGTGTTGGCTGCAGCAGTCTGCCACTGACAGAGCTGGTTAATCATCTTCCAACTGACCAGGTTTGGACTCAGCGCCTCCACCTGCAACTGGCCGATGGATTCTCTCATAGAGACTCCAAACAGTCAAAGTGGGCTCCAACAGCTCAAACACCAACATGCTCAGCACAGGAGCTCCCAGGGATGTGTGCTGAGGTCTCCTCTCTTCACCCTGCTGACGCACGACTGTACAGCCAGGTTCACTGGCGAGAAAGCCTCAGCAGCAGTTTACTTCCTCCACACTCTGAGGAGAGCCAGAGCACCGGTACCCCAGAGCACCGGTACCCATCATTCGACCAGGGAACCATAGAAAACATCCTGGTGAGGTGCTTCACTGTCTGGTGGCAGCTGAACCTCCAACAACAAGAAAAGCCAGCAGGATCATTGGCACCCCCCTCCCCTCCACCACAGACCTGTACACCTGGTTCACCTGGAAAGCTGGCTCCATGGCCACATATCTGCACCCACCACTCATCCTGACCCTCTCAATTTTGAGAGAAAAATGCCTTTATGTCATCAATTGTGCAAAAATGCATTAAATGCAAAAAAATACAAAAACATCATTTTAAAATTTATCAAAAACAGGGAAAAGTGCACAGAGATATCTTGCAAGAATAATAGTATGGCATCACAGAAACAATACATATGATAAAATAATGACAAGTTCTTCTGTTCAAGAAAAGGACATCACTGAAAACCTCTCATGGCTGGTTACAAAGTTTTGGATCATCTGCAAAATTAGAAATCATAACATAAGGAGCTGATATCACATATAATATAAATATGCAATATATATAAAACAAATTATGTGTTCTATATAACATAAATAAAGTATAACTTACCTGAAAGTTGAGTTCATAACACTTTATCACATATTGGTGAAGCGTTTTCATAGTGATTTTCTTGTTCTAAACAAATAAAGCAGCAACAATTTCAAAAGATTAATCACTTTCACTTTGCATCACAAATATATTTTATATTGTCATACTCACGTTCATCAACAACATTTGGTTTTGTTTCAATGTTCCCCCTTAATATTGGAGATAAAACAAAGTGGTCATACAACCAAATATGCCTGAATCCTCAAGTAGTACGAGACTGTGATTTGTAGCTGGGAAATAAGTAATTAAATATTAAATAAAACACAATGTAATGAATGAACTTTAACTTACTGAGCTTTTACAAGTGAACCTTGCTAAGACAATGTTACTTACTTTCTCTGATAGATGAAGTACCCTCCACCCGCAAGTGCAGCAACAAGGACGATACATGCAATTACTATCCCGGCAATGCAACCAGCAGCACAACCTGATGATTCATCGGGCAACGCTGAAAACACAAATACAGAAAAATACATAGTTTTACATTGATTTATCAAGAGGAGAAACCAAAAGTAAGACTATATAATACTGTAATGCATCACAAAGTCCATCACATGTTATTGTAACATTATACAATGAAATTATTAACAATATTAACAATATTAACAATTAATGCCCCGAAAGTACCTGTCACAAAATTCTAAAACCCCAGCTTATCACCACCAGGAACCATTTCTCTCTGTGTTTGTTCATGTAATAACTTTACAACTTTGTTTCTATAAATATTCAAAGTGTTGGATCTGTACTCTAACAAAACCTGGACTAATGTTCGATGTTTATTAATTTATTTATGGTTTTATTATTTTGCTGATCTTAGAGAGAAACAGTTTCATTCAAAGCTAAAAAAGATGTTATAAAAATAGTATTTTAATTTAAATATAGTCTATGTGTAAAAGTAATGAAATTAAAAAGGTACGCCTGTAAACACCAAACTGGCAAACAGTCATTGTGTAATTTATATAAGTCATAATAACGCAACTTCTTATTCAGAACGCACATCCTGTATATTTTGTACAGAGTGACATTTCCAGCAAATGTTCTCCTTTAAAGCTTGGATTGAATCTTTTTGTCTGATAACATCTGTCTGAAGAAGAAATACTTTGGTGATGTCACCAAAGTATGAACATGTGTTCAGCAACCTGTTTGAAATAACACATTACATTGTGGGACAGAAGTACTGAAGAGTGTGTGAGAGATCACCTCCTCAGAAGCTCTTTCAGAAAGTCAATGAGAAAATGATTAAGTTTTAAAGATATTTTCAAGCGTGATTTATGTAGTCATTAACATGTGGTGGTGCATCAATCAATCAGCCTCAATAATTCAGAATGACACCTGTTCTATTCATTAACAGCTCACAGGTTTGTCTCTGAACAAAAGGTGTAAATATAAACTTATGTCAGTGTCACAATAACTAAATATTGCTATTTCCTCATTAAATAAAGCTTTCATATTCCTCACCATATTCTTTCTATGAAATCTTTGATTAGACTCACCCACAATATTGATGCTTGAAGGTTCAGATGTTTGATATCTCAGAGTTACGGGGTTGAAGGCCTGGCAGCTGTAGTTTCCACTGTGATTTACTTTCACATTCATCAGTTTGAGCTCTGATCCAGTGCCCAACAGCTGAAATCTATTTAGAAACCAGGTAAAGTGGGCAGGAGGTATGGACTCAGCTGAACAGACCATTGTGATGTCTGATCCTGCTGCATGGTCTGTTCCTGCTGGTGTTGTTGTGAACATTGTCTTCTCTGGGCCGTCTGGGTGGAGAAGCAAACAGTACAAATATTGTTAGTTACTCAAAAAACGTGCAAAACAAATTTTTATCATAAAGTTGTTGGGCTCTTGCAAGACCACAGAAAGGTTGGTTCATTTCTAAAGAAAGACAATCTTTGCTCGTTATAATAAAAGGTCATGGTGTGTCATGGCTGCGTGTACATGCAAATGCGCGGCCCAAAGGCAGAGAAATATCACAGTTTTTTCTGATACCCAGGTCATGGCCTGAAGGCACACCTGTGCAATAATCATTCTGTCGAGTCAGCATCTTGATGTAACGCACTTGTAAGGTGGGATGGATTACCTCAGCAAAGGAGAAGTGCTTGCTAACACAGATTTAGACAAATCTGTTGACAATAATTGAGAGAAATAGGCCTTTTGGATACATAGAAAAAAACTTAGGTCTTTGAGTTCAGCTCATGGAAAATTGAGGCAAAAACAAAAGGGTTGCATTTATATTTTTGTCCAGTATATGTTAAGACAAGTTTTTTCTTTTTGAACTTTCACTTCAATGTTTTTTTTTCTCCTCTTGACCCATCTGTCTTTGTTGAAAATGTGCAAACTGCTGTCTTTAATGTAGTGCAACTGTTCCTTAAAGTGTGATGAGACAGCTGGGTCTCCACTTGAGAATGTATTCCTCATCCCTGAGCAAGTTCAATCAAGTTCAGTCAAGGCCCCAGCATGCTTTGGCAAAGTATAAACTTTACAATGCAATTAAATAAAAACTCACTTTTGTACACTTCAAAGTTAATTGAAAAGTCAGTGCAGATATGAGATAAAGTATTCATTATTTTTACAAACTCACAGTAGACAGTAACAGTTGCAGGATCGCTGGTGGCACTACTGGCAGGATTGGAGACTTTACACGTGTAATTCCCGTGATCACCACGGGTCACGCTGACAATAGTGAGCATTTTGCCTCCTTCAGTGATCTGAACTCTGTCGCTGGCTGTGACCTCAAAGTCGTCTTTAATCCAGAGGAAAGACAGCGAGGATCCAGAGGAGGAGCAGGAGAGCTTGAGAGAATCGTTGAACTCAACAAGGTTCACACTTTTAGGATCTATTGTGACATTAGTGACTGGAGCTGTTGGAGGAAAAGCAAAGTGGAATTAATAGGTGGCTTCATGCAACAACAAGTTGAATGATAAAACTGTAAGATAACTACAAACGAGGTACGTATTTCCTTTAAAAGATGGTAACATAACACTAAAAAGTTGAAATAACGTACAAATCTGTTTAAATAATAGTCATTGCAGTCCCTAAAAAGGGTTACGTATACACAACACTGTCTGAAATAAATGAACCTTAATCCAATTGATTTATTTGTGCTACAGAATGAAACTAGTTCACATAAAGCTATAAAACATTTAAAATGTAACAAGGTATGACTGAACTAGACGTGCTTGACACTTAAGTCAGTGCAGTTATAAAGTATTGATGATTTTGCAAACTCACAGTAGACAGTAACAGTTGCAGGATCGCTGGTGGCACTACTGACAGGATTGGAGACTTTACACATGTAATTCCCCTGATCACCACGGGTCACGTTGACAATTGTGAGCACTTTGCCTCCTTCAGTGATCTGAACTCTGTCGCTGGCTGTGACCTCAGAGTCGTCTTTAATCCAGAGGAAAGACAGCGAGGATCCAGAGGAGGAGCAGGACAGCGTGAGAGAATCCATGAACTCAACCAGGTTCACAGTTTTAGGATCTATTGTTACATTAGTGACTGGAGCTGTTGGAGGAAAAACAAAATGGTTTAATGATAAAACTGTGCAATATAGAGGATATATTTATCAAAATCTAATTCCAATCCTTAAAACAGTTGCTGTACAATGACTGGAGGAATTCACTTCAATCCAATTTATTGTCTTCATGTAAAGCATCTCTTCAAAGTTTCTACTTGAATCATTAATCAACACTGAATGACGGTCAAACTTTAGAGACAACTTTTCTTCACAATAATATCACTGCTGAATAAGAACATGGTAAAATTATACAAGGTTTGATGTAAAGTTCAGACATTTGGCCTTTTTCTATACAAACTTGATTTATTGTTGAATTTTAATTGCAGTTCTCATATTTGTCTAGATGCACTGAATCCATTTTAGGGTACAAAGGATTTTACTTGGTATTGAATATAGAAAGATGGATGTAATCAAGTTAGGAGTTTCTCCTTCGCCCAATAAAGCTCTGACTACGCATTAATGTAAAAAACTATATTTTAACACATTTTTCAGGTGTTGAATAAAATAGGCATAACGTAAAATCTTATAATATTTGTAATTAACGTATTATGTTGCAATATTATAATAATTATGATAACTAGATAAAGTTATTAAATCCGATGGTGAATCATGTTTATTGTGTCTCGTCTCTTCTCAGTCAGTTTTTTTCCCTTCATCATTAGTAGAAAGAGGTCGACTTTGATCGATGTTGGCTTGTTTGGTGTTGAATGATTTTCGACCACTAGGACACTAAATCTCTGGATTCACGATTTATCAATATAAAGTTGCATTGTGTGGTTTGAATTTTTTGTTTCGTTTGATAGTTTTGTTTAAAATAATCCACAGAGAAATGTTTTCTCTATGCAAATAAATTCAGGACTTCTTTTCCCTGTCCTCTCTTCTACCTCTTCATCCAGTTCAGGATCATTGGAGCCAATATCAGCTGACAATCAGGGTTCAATCACATTCATATTCACACTGATAGGGAATTTCAAAGTCACCAATTAACCTTAAACATGTAATGGGACGGAACTGGGATACCCAGAGAAAACCCTCACACACAAAGGTAGAACATGTTGACAATAAGCAGAAGTCTTAAACTTTTCACCATCATGCAGCCATGAAATCGTTTGTGAACTTTGAATTATCACGGTAAGTTGTCATTATTAGTGAGTCGAAACCTTCAAAGAGTTACTCTATTATTCAAATCTCCCATTAAAAGAACAGCTTTTTGAATATATGTAAATGAATCTATTATATATTACAGTGCAACACACTACATCTTTCAGTTGTGTTAACAAGACAATTTCTTTTTTATTTTTAAATGAATATTAAAAAATATGACAGAAAAACGTTTGCACCTTCATTCAGCTGTAATTAAAAGCTGCTCACCGTGTACTGTCAGTGTGGTGGTTCCAGTCTCAGTAGGACCAGATGCAGGGATAATAGTGACTCCGTATTCCCCGCTATCAGCAGCAGTCAGACTCCTGAGCTCCATAGAAGCATTAGAATGAAAGATACTGACCCTGCCTCTATACTCTTCTGTAATCGTCTCTGTCGAAGGAGTTGAGAGTCCTATAGTAGTTAAACCAAAGTTCCAGGTCACGACTGTAAACGGAGTTTCTGGTGGAGTTTTTGTTGTATTGAACAACACTGAGCCTCCAATGGCTGCATCCAGACCATCTGGTAAAACACCAGCTCCTTCAGTTACACCTGAAACAGACAGACAGTGTGAGATACAGGAGATTAAAAGAAAGAAAGAAAGAAAGAAAGAAAGAAAGAAAGAAAGAAAGAAAGAAAGAAAGAAAGAAAGAAAGAAAGAAAGAAAGAAAGAAAGAAAGAAAGAAAGAAAGAAAGAAAGAAAGAAAGAAAGAAAGAAAGAAAGGAAAGAAATCGTTATTCAGAAAAGCAGAGAACTCCACATATCAAGATTTTTCTCCTGACTCTTTCGCCCCTCTCTTCTCTTTCTCAGTTTTGTCCGTAACTTTGGCTGTTTTAAACGATCTTCAACCATAACGGAACGTTATAAAACAAACTGACAGTGAATTCAGGAGCCAGATTTGACTTAAAATTAATCATACCAATGGAAACAGATCCTTACCTAAAAAGCCCAGGTAGAGAGTAAAGAATAAAGGCAACATGTTCACTGATTAAAACCATGAGCAGTGCAGGAGAGGAGAGTTGAACCATCAGAGGTTCTTTCAGCCTGGCAGCTTGTTTTACTGAATAAATCTCCTCCTACCTGCTGTCCTGCTGTTCACCTGTCTGCTGTCATCAGCTGTGAGATGATGTTTCTCTCTGGTGGTCACAATATATTGGTTCAAGACTTAAGTTATGGACACGTTTATTTTCATCTTAAAAACCACCTAATTGGGCGGATTCAGACTATTTGTAGGTGTTTGAACTTGTGGAGCCACTGAAGTGATAACAATGAAAGCTGTCTTTTTCACAAGAGTCATAAACGAGCTCACGTTTATCACTTGAGTACTGTAACGTTTAACCTTTTCAATGTTCTACTCTGGCTGCTAAAGTTGTGACCAAGTCTCTACTTTCAAGAAATAACTTTGAAATACAACGTGTCCATAACTTAAGTCTTGAACAAAGGATTTTACTTGGTATTGAATATAGAAAGATGAATGTAATCAAGTTAGGAGTTTCTCCTTCGCCCAATAAAGCTCTGACTACGCATTAATGTAAAAAACTATATTTTAACACATTTTTCAGGTGTTGAATAAAATAGGCATAACGTAAAATCTTACAATATTTGCAATTGACGTATTATGTTGCAATATTATAATAATTATAATAACTAGATAAAGTTATTAAATCCAAAGGTGAATCATGATTATTGTGTCTCGTCTCTTCTCAGTCAGTTTTTTTTCCTTCATCATTAGTAGAAAGAGGTCGACTTTGATCGATGTTGGCCTGTTTGGTGTTGAATGATTTTCGACCACTAAGACACTAAATCTCTGGATTCACGATTTACCAATATAAAGTTGTATTGTTTGGTTTTAATTTTTTGTTTGGTTTGATAGTTTTGTTTAAAATATACCACAGAGAAATGTTTTCTCCATGCAAATAAATCCTGGACTTCTTTTCCCTGTCCTCTCTTCTACCTCTTCATCCAGTTCAGGATCATTGGAGCCAATATCAGCTGATAATCAGGGTTCAATCACACTCATATTCACACTGATAGGGAATTTCAAAGTCACCAATTAACCTTCAACATGTACTGGGACGGAATTGGGACACCCAGAGAAAACCCACGCACACAAAGGTAGAACATGTTGACAATAAGCAGAAGTCTTAAACTTTACACCATCATGCAGTGTCAGAGTGTTTTTATATATATAGTTTCCATATTCATGCTTAATCTCAATCTTATTCCTTCTGTCTTTATTTCGCAGCGTAACTCAGACGCTGTTGTTTTAACTTTGTATAAACATGTGTTCTGCCTTGGCAGGGGCACTGTGACGGAGGCTGATAAGCAAGAACACTGCAACCTTGCCTCAGCTGATGTCTCGGTAGAATCCCACGCCTCCATCACACTGCGATTCTCTACAAATGTCTAGCATAGCAATGTGTTTCTTTTTCCTGTGTAAACCCTCCCATTTGTTAATCTAAATAAAAGCGCAGGAGAATGGCAGGGAGCTCAGAGTGGGTCGGAGGTGGAACTTGGGCGCCTCCTGTTCATTCTCCTCGCGAGTAAAACCAATGTTCATTCTTGTTGTCTTCTTCTTTCTTGCAGATTTAATAAATGTCTGTAGCCTAAACCTGACATGCAGCCATGAAATCGTTTGTGAACTTTGAATTATCACTGTAAGTTGTCAAAACCTTCAAAGAGTTACTACATTATTCACATTTCCCATTAAAAGAATAGCTTTAAGAATATATGTAAATTACTATATTATATATTACAGTGCGACACACTTGACACCTTTCAGTTGTTTTAAGAAGACAATTTCTTTTTCTTTTTAAATGAATATTAAAAAAATATGACAGAAAAACGTTTGCACCTTCATTCAGCTGTAATTAAAAGCTGCTCACCGTGTACTGTCAGTGTGGTGGTTCCAATCTCAGTAGGACCAGATGCAGGGATAATAATGACTCTGTATTCCCCGCTATCAGCAGCAGTCAGACTCCTGAGCTCCATAGATCCAGTAGAATGAAAGATAGTGACCCTGTCTCTATACTCTTCTATAATCGTCTCTCCAGAAGGAGTTGAGAGTCCTATAGTAGTTAAACCAAAGTTCCAGGTCACGACTGCAAACGGAGTTTCTGTTGGAGTTGTTGTTGTATTGAACAACACTGAGCCTTCAATGGCTGCATCCAGACCATCTGGTAAAACACCAGCTCCTTCAGTTACACCTGAAACAGACATACAGTGTGAGATACAGGAGATTAAAAGAAAGAAAGAAAGAAAAGAAATCGTTGTTCACAAAGAGAACTCCACGTATCAATATTTTTCTCCTGACTCTTTCGCCCCTCTCTTCTCTTTCTCAGTTGTGTCTGTAACTTTGGCTGTTTTAAACGATCTTCAACCATAACGGAACTTTATAAAACAAACTGACAGTGAATTCAGGAGCCAGATTTGACTTAAAATTAATCATACCAATGAAAACAGATCCTTACCTAAAAAGCCCAGGTAGAGAGTAAAGAATAAAGGCAACATGTTCACTGATTAAAACCATGAGCAGTGCAGGAGAGGAGAGTTGAACCATCAGAGGTTCTTTCAGCCTGGCAGCTTGTTTTATTGAATAAATCTCCTCCTACCTGCTATCTTGCTGTTCACCTGTCTGCTGTCATCAGCTGTGAGATGATGTTTCCCTCTAGAGGTCACAATATATTGGTTCAAGACTCAAGTTATGTACACGTTGTATTTCAAAGTTAATTCTTTAAAGTAGAGACATGATCACAATATTAGCAGCCAGAGTAGAACATTGAAAAGGGTAAACGTTACAGTACTCAAGTGATAAACGTGAGCTCGTTTATGACTCTTGTGAAAAAGACAGCTTTCATTGTTATCACTTCAGTGGCTCCACAAGTTCAAACACCTACAAATGGTCTGAATCCGCCCAATAAGGTGGTTTTTAAGATAAAAATAGACTTGACCACTAGAGGGAAGCATCATCTCACAGCTGATGACATACAGACAGGTGAACTGCAGGACAGCAGGTAGGAGGAGATTTATTCAATAAAACAAGCTGCCAGGCTGAAAGAACCTCTGATGGTTCAACTCTCCTCTCCTGCACTGCTCATGGTTTTAATCAGTGACCATGTTGCCTTTATTCTTTCTTCTCTACCTGGGCTTTTTAGGTAAGGATCTGTTTCCATTGGTATGATTAATTTTAAGTCAAATCTGGCTCCTGAATTCACTGTCAGTTTGTTTTATAACGTTCCGTTATGGTTGAAGATCGTTTAAAACAGCCAAAGTTACGGACAAAACTGAGAAAGAGAAGAGAGGGGCGAAAGAGTCAGGAGAAAAATCTTGATATGTGGAGTTCTCTGCTTTTCTGAATAACGATTTCTTTCCTTTCTTTCTTTCTTTCTTTCTTTCTTTCTTTCTTTCTTTCTTTCTTTCTTTCTTTCTTTCTTTCTTTCTTTCTTTCTTTCTTTCTTTCTTTCTTTCTTTCTTTCTTTTAATCTCCTGTATCTCACACTGTCTGTCTGTTTCAGGTGTAACTGAAGGAGCTGGTGTTTTACCAGATGGTCTGGATGCAGCCATTGGAGGCTCAGTGTTGTTCAATACAACAAAAACTCCACCAGAAACTCCGTTTACAGTCGTGACCTGGAACTTTGGTTTAACTACTATAGGACTCTCAACTCCTTCGACAGAGACGATTACAGAAGAGTATAGAGGCAGGGTCAGTATCTTTCATTCTAATGCTTCTATGGAGCTCAGGAGTCTGACTGCTGCTGATAGCGGGGAATACGGAGTCACTATTATCCCTGCATCTGGTCCTACTGAGACTGGAACCACCACACTGACAGTACACGGTGAGCAGCTTTTAATTACAGCTGAATGAAGGTGCAAACGTTTTTCTGTCATATTTTTTAATATTCATTTAAAAATAAAAAAGAAATTGTCTTGTTAACACAACTGAAAGATGTCAAGTGTGTTGCACTGTAATATATAATATATTAATTTACATATATTCTTAAAGCTACTATTTTAATGGGAAATTTGAATAATATAGTAACTCTTTTAAGGTTTCGACTCACTAATAATGACAACTTACAGTGATAATTCAAAGTTCACAAACGATTTCATGGCTGCATGATGGTGTAAAGTTTAAGACTTCTGCTTATTGTCAACATGTTCTACCTTTGTGTGTGAGGATTTTCTCTGGGTATCCCAGTTCCGTCCCATTACATGTTTAAGGTTAATTGGTGACTTTGAAATTCCCTATCAGTGTGAATATGAGTGTGATTGAACCCTGATTATCAGCTGATGTTGGCCCCAATGATTCTGAACTGGATGAAGAGGAAGAAGAGAGGACAGGAAAAAGAAGTCCAGGATTTATTTGCATGGAGAAAACATTTCTTTGTGGATTATTTTAAACCAAACTATCAAACGAAACAAAAAATTCAAACCACACAATGCAACTTTATATTGATGAATTGTGAATCCAGAGATTTAGTGTCTTAGTGGTAGAGAAGGAGAAACTCATAACTTGATTACAACCACCCTTCCACATTCCATACCACTTTATCCAAATCAAGGTGGTAGCAGTAGCCCCAAACAATTTTTTTTTTTGAGATTCTGGGAGGAAACTGTAGAAAATCGAAGCACACACAAGAAAAACATGCAAACTCCACACAGTAAGGCCTCCAACCAGAGTCTCTGTGAGGCCAAAGTGTTCCACAAGATAGTTTTAATGATTCATAACAAAACAGAGTCAGTGTTGATAAACTGTTCTACCAGCCACTCTTACTTATGGTTGGTGAAAACCTGCACAATTATCATACAAATAATGTTATAGGAGTAAGCTGTTTTTCTGATATTCATAAGAAACTTTCAAAATGTAAGATTACAAAAATCACCACTACCTTCTTCAGATGCATCCTGGATAAAATTAATTTCTCTATTGAACATGGTAGTAAAAAGTAATATGGGTTAATTTGGTAAACTTACAAAAAAGTAAAAAAGTCAGTTAATAAGTGCACGTCTGTCACATTCTTCATTCATTTGATGTGCTTCAAGTCTTTATGTTGACATTGAGATAAACTGTGAGATATTTAATTGCAGAATTGGACACTGTCATAGACCACTATTTATAACTCTTTGAGGAAAACAAGCATATTTGCTAACATGCTAGTTTCTTCCTAAATCAACAATCATGAATTCACAACAATTGTAGAGGACATAAAACATAGTAGTTGTTGTTTTTTTACTGTCAAATCTTTCTCAATGCACATATTTATTTTCTGTGAAGCTTTAACACGTATATACTGATATTTAGTTATTGGATTGTATTTTATTCGATGCTTGTTTACGATGTACTGTCTGTGTAAATAATAACGAAGCTTAAGGCTTTAAATATGTCTTAATGCAGTTAGTGCTACAAGAGAGGTGGTAAAAACATTCAGAATAAATATAATATTTAATCATAGTACCAGTAAAAGTAGTGGCATATGACATAATGCCGGCGTGGTTATTTGTTTCAAATAAAAAAAACAAATTCACTGCAAGTTTTCATAACCTCTGAGAGGAATGCAGTGACCCTGAGCTGTAAAGCAGTCTATATATGAAATTGGTCAACATTACACTTTTCAGTAAAGTTCTTTACAAACAAATGGTACAAAATAGTGTTATTATTTAATCAATGTGAATTCAAAAGGTCTCAGATAAAATCCTTTGTTCCCTAAAATGGATTCAGTGCATCTTGACAAATATGAGAGCTGCAATTAAAATTCAACAATAAATCAAGTTTGTATAGATCAAGTCTCGAAAAATGCCAAATGTCTGAACTTTACATCAAACCTTGTATAATTTTACCATATTCTTATTTAGCAGTGATATTATTGTGAAGAAACGTTGTCTCTAAAGTTTGACCATCATTCAGTGTTGATTAATGATTCAAGTAGAAACTTTGAAGAGATGCTTTACATGAAGACAATAAATTGGATTGAAGTGAATTCCTCCAGTCACTGTACAGCAACTGTTTTAAGGATTGTAATTAGATTTTGATAAATATATCCTCTATATTGCACAGTTTTATCATCAAACCATTTTGTTTTTCCTCCCAACAGTTCCAGTCTCTAATGTAACAATAGATCCTAAAACTGTGAACCTTGTTGAGTTCAACGGTTCTCTCAAGCTGTCCTGCTCCTCCTCTGGATCCTCGCTGTCTTTCCTCTGGATTAAAGACGACTCTGAGGTCACAGCCAGCGACAGAGTTCAGATCACTGAAGGAGGCAAAGTGCTCACTATTGTCAACGTGACCCGTGGTGATCAGGGGAATTACATGTGTAAAGTCTCCAATCCTGTCAGTAGTGCCACCAGCGATCCTGCAACTGTTACTGTCTACTGTAAGTTTATTTACACGAGATTCTCAAATGGGAAGCATGTAGAATGATTCTAATAGATAAGATGGATAAAAATTTTACAATTTTTTTTTATCTTCAATGTTCAAATCTGGTTGTTCTCTCCAGGGTTTTTCCTTAAAAATAATGGTGTAAAAGTATAATATCACTTTTATGACCTATACATCCAATTGAATCTGTCTTTATTTATCAAGAACTTAAATCATCACAGGTGCACAAAGTGATTTACAAAGAAATATGTTACACAATAAAAATCCTAAAATGACAAATACAATTAAAAGATTCAAGTTTATCATAACAATTACAAATAATGTATAAAATAAGCAGCTCAGACATTGCTGTTTGCATCGTATGTGGTGCAGCAGCATTATGGAACAGTTAAAGACGAGTGACAGGGATTCCACTGACCTCAACATAAAATGCAATGAAGTAATCCAGCCAAGTGGTGACAGACACATGGGTCATTGTTATAAAGTGCTCCTGATGAAGAACTAGATGTATTTTAACTAGATGCTCAAATAAAAACATTTTTTTGATTCAGCCACCCTCTTACAGTGAATGTCAAGGTTAATGTTTGAATCAAATATGACTCGGCAGTTTGTTTTGCTGGACTTGACATATTGAACCAGGGGCCAAGATGTATTTTATTTCAATTATGTCATATTGACCTAAATAATATGTTTTGGCCCTCAGCTTCTACAAATCAAGTCTTACTCTGCCACCATTTATAGAAAATAAATACCACTTTTGAATTTCTTGCAAAGTTTGTCATTCATAATTTATCCTTTTTTTGTTGCATGATATCATCCATTTAACCACTTTGTTTTTCCTCCAACAGCTCCAGTCACTAATGTCACAATAGATCCTAAAACTGTGAACCTTGTTGAGTTCAACGGTTCTCTCAAGCTGTCCTGCTCCTCCTCTGGATCCTCGCTGTCTTTCCTCTGGATTAAAGACGACTCTGAGGTCACAGCCAGCGACAGAGTTCAGATCACTGATGGAGGCAAAGTGCTCACAATTGTCAACGTGACCCGTGGTGATCAGGGGAATTACACGTGTAAAGTCTCCAATCCTGTCAGTAGTGCCACCAGCGATCCTGCAACTGTTACTGTCTACTGTGAGTTTGTAAAATAATCAATACTTTATCTCATAACTGCACTGACTTAAGTGTCAAGCAAATCTAGTTCAGTCATACCCTGTTACATTATATATGTTGTATAGCTTTATGTGAAGTAGCTTCATTCTGTAGCACAAATAAATCAATTGGATCAAAAGTTAATTTATTTCAGCCAGTGTTGTATATAACCCTTTTTAGGGACTGCAATGACTATTGTTTAAACAGATTTGTACGTCATTTCAACTTTTTAATGTTATGTTGCCATCTTTAAAAGGAAATACGTACCTCCTTTGTAGTTATTTTACAGTTTCATCATTCAACTTGTTGTTACTGTACTGCAACTGTTACTGTCTACTGTGAGTTTGTAGCACTGGCTGTTCTTTATCTCATAATATCTGCACTGACTTGTCACTCAACATTATATAATCTTTATCATAGAAACAGAGTGTCTGTTTCTGTTAGGTTTAGTAAATTTGATATTTACTTATTACTTGAAACGTGATTTCTAAGTTAAACTGTCATTTAGTTTTGCATTTGATTATTGATTTTACTTTCTAATTCTTTGATGGTCCAGGATCAGCAAAATAATGCCACAGGCTTCAGCCAATTCCTTTTTCATTTGCTGGACACTTTATTTTTTTGGAATGATATTCTTGTTTGCTGCTTTGTACAAATGCAACTGAAATTATCTATCTATCTATCTATCTATCTATCTATCTATCTATCTATCTATCTATCTATCTATCTATCTATCTATCTATCTATCTATCTATCTATCTATCTATCTATCTATCTATCTATCTATCTATCTATCTATCTATCCATCCATCCATCCATCCATCCATCCATCCATCCATCCATCCATCCATCCATCCATCCATCCATCCATCCATCCATCTATCTATCTGGCCATGTTTTTGCAGGTAGACACCACGCACTTGCAAGTACTGCAGGTTGTGGAAATACATATAAAGAAATTGGTTATATTGAAGGACACCATGGTTTAATCTGTATCCAGTTTTAATCCCTGGGCCTTGTTTACTAAATCCATTCAGTGATGGGAGCTCTTGAGAGTGAGGATGTCGGTTACTTGTTTAGCGATGTCGTATATGACAGAGTTGATACTGCTGACAAGCGGTCTGTGGAGCACCATCTTTGTGCATTTTGAGTAGCTCATTTTGGCATAGAACAGACAGTGGCAGTCAGTGATTCCATCTTTTTGTAGATCTTTTCTTTTTTTTTTGCCACTCTTGAAGCTTTTTCTTTCTATAGCTACTAGATGGATCCCATTTGAAGGCTTCATCGGTGCTGGTATCATTCAGAAGAGTGAAGAAATGATCCTGGTCATCAGTTGTGTTTAGAACCAACAATGCATCTTCCTATATCTACGAGGAGGCTGGATCATTCACATCCTGGCCCCGCCTGATCTAAAACGCTGTCATTTTGTATACCACGTTTTTCGAGTAACTAACAAATTTTGAATCTTCGTGTTTGCTTCTCCACCCAGACGGCCCAGAAAATGTCAAGTTGACAATATCACCAGCAAAAACAGACCATGCAGCAGGATCAGACATCACAATGGTCTGTTCAGCTGAGTCCAGACCTTCTGCCCACTTTACCTGGTTTCTACATGGATCTCAGGAGCTGGGCACTGGATCAGAGCTCAAACTGATGGATGTGAATGGAAATCACAGTGGAAGCTACAGCTGCCAGGCCTTCAACCCCGTAACTCTGAGATATCAAACATCTGCCCCTTCAGGCATCAATGTTGTTGGTGAGTCTAATCAAAGATTTCATAGAAAGAATATGGTGAGGAATATGAAAGCTTCATTTAATGAGGAAATAGCAATATTTAGTTATTGTGACACTGACATAAGTTTATATTTACACCTGGGTTAGTCTCATTGCTCATTTTATATATGGAATATGGTGAGAAATATGAAAGCTTTATTTAATAAGGAAACATTGTGTAGTTGTTCTGGCACTGACAAAAGATTATGTTTAAATGTGCAACTTTTGCTTGGAGACAAACATGTGAGCTGCTACAATAGAATTAATAAACAACATGGAATTCTGAACGATTGAGGCCAATCAACTGATGCACCACGATACAGCAGCACTGGAGCGCAACAGGACAACAACAAACTACACTTTCCAAAACCAAAACATGCTACAACTCAATTTGCCACAATGCACTTGTCAATGACAGACTAAGCGTGTAACAATATATAGCGAAATGAAAATTACCCTCACAATCATTTTTTGATCTGGGTCACCACCAAACCATTTATTCATTTGAGATATCGTGTAAACAAACAGACATACAAACAGACATACAAACAGGCAAATAACCGTGGATGATTTTATAGCCTCCTTGGCGGAGGTGATATGGTAGCTCACCAGGTATCACTCATTTACTGCTCTGTTCAGCTTTGAGTTTGTGACGCAAACTACTCTGAAATCAGCTCCTGCATAAGCAAGTTGGGTTGTTTTCTTTTCTATCTAACACTTGGTAGTGTGATTCCCATCATTCCTTGTCAATGGGAATGACATTGAACTCCAATTTACTCCCAATATTATCTGAACTCCTTGTATGGCAACAGCTGCCGCTTGTGTGTGAGTGTGAATGATCCACTGTAAGGGAACATAATGAGCTCATTCTTAACTGGAACTTGTTCTTGTAATGAGACCAGAGTGCCAATGACCACGACTAATGTGCAGCTCTAAGATACATTTTAATGTGTTTGATATGTTTAACATTAGATTGTTTAAATAAGCAAATGGAGCTGTGCTCCGAAAATATCAGTAAATCACTCATCATCACTGGCATTTTCATTGGTCTGAGAGGTTGTTGAAAGCCCTTTTCATTTAAGGTGTGATGTCATAAATGCTTAGCTTGTGCTGAATTATTTGCTGTCTTTATTCTGTTCAATCTCTTATCTGGATTTGTTTGGTTCACTGTCAATTCTTTTCAAAACACAAGCCACTGCAGGTGAATACTTTCACTGAAAAATGTGCACATAAAAACTCTTTTGTTTGGCAAAGATGATGGACATTGTGGTGCTAAATAATCAGACAGACTTTTAGACAAAACGTTTCAATCCAAGCTCAAAGGTAATGTCACTCAGTACAAAATATACAGGATGTGTGTTCGGAATAGGAAGTTACATATTCATAATTTTATTCAATTACACAATAGCTGTGTCTCTGCCTGGTGTCCACAGAATACTTTTCCGACTTTATTTATAATTTGTTGTCATATTATTTATTACATATTCTTCCTTTAATTATATCTATATGTATTATCTTCAAGTTCTTTGAGGTCAAATTCTTCTGACAAAGTCCTTTTGTCTTTTGACCAACAGAGGAAATATCAGGTGCTTCTGTCAAGCCAACAAATCATCCAGTTGAAGGGAAAAGTGTCAACTTAACCTGTGAGGCTTCTGGCTTAGTGTGGAGCAGGAAGTGGATGAAGGATGGTTCAGATCTGACCCTGAATGACAACATGAAGCTTTATGACAATAACAGAGTGCTTTCTTTCACCACTGTGACCAAAGAGGACGGAGGAGAATATGTCTGTAATGTTAGAAATCCCATCAGCAATGTGAACGTTACCTACTCCTTGATCGTAAACTGTAAGTAGTGTGATGTTCAATTAAAATTAATTGTTCAATGCTAAAAAGCCAAATCACAATGTATGAGTTATATTTTTAATCCTTTTCTAGTCTATGACAGAATAAATCAGATAATAATTTTTTTTAATTACTTCACGCTCACATTATCCTCCATTTCTATCCAGTCAGGATGAAGTTTTTTTTTAATCTGTTTTTCAGATGGACCAGAAAATGTTAAAATCAGTGGTAAAAACCAGATAAAAATTGGAAGCCCCATACATCTGACCTGCACTGCTGACTCAGTGCCATTGGCAGAACTCACCTGGTTATTGAATGAGACTCAGATTTCTCAGTCTTCTGGGTTCATTAAAAACAATGCTAGCTCTTCTGACAGTGGCACGTACACCTGCAAAGCGACAAATAATATAACTGGGAAGTCGGCATCTGCTGAGCACAAACTGTCTGTGACAGGAACCTCAGGTAATTGTCAATATTGTGGATTTTATTACAGTGACCTTCAAAGAGTGGCAGTCTCTTAGTTCATGAATGAGTCCTTTTAAATAACTTCTCGATACAACTAACTGTTAATAAGTGTTAACTTAGTGACAACTAAAATCAGGCAACATGTATTTTCAAGAGTAAGTTCTTACTTTTTGACTGACAGTAGTTGGTCATGAAATGACTTTTTAAGTTTAACTAGTAAAATGAATCAATTGTCAAATCAATCAAAGTTGAATTGCTAGTGAGATATTAATGATAAGATATAATGTTTGAATAAATTATCTTTCAGCAATTAATGATCCGTGGAAATATGTTTACTGAAACAACACAGTGCATCCATCACTTTTCCAAACCAAGGGTTTCTCTACCAATCTGGCCTTCAGTAGGAGGAATGCTTGGCTAATATGTGGTGTGAAAATTATTGATGTTTTCTTAGTCGGTTTTCTCTACTAACAGGACCACATGGAGCAAGCGGCTTGTCTGGCGGCAGCATTGCTGGGATCGTTATCGCATGTCTTGTAGTCATTGCTGTAGTCGTGGGCGTAGGGTTCTACTGCTTTCAGAGAAAGTAAGTGACCAAGCACACGCCTTTCAAATGAAAAGAAATTCAAACTTTGTCAAAACTTTCTGTGGAAAACGTAATTATAAAAGTGTCTAAAAATGGTTTACCTGTCCATGTTCGTGTGGCAAAAAAGTAGAGAACGCTTATCTGTTATCTGTTAGCATTCTAAAAACTTTAACTTCTCTTGAAACAGGAAGAAGACGAAGAAATCTCTCTCTTCTCTCACAAGAGGTGTGTGTGTGTGTGTGTGTGTGTGTGTGTGTGTGTGTGTGTGTGTGTGTGTGTGTGTGTGTGTGTGTGTGTGTGTGTGTGTGTGTGTGTGTGTGTCATTTTCATTCATTTGATCTTACTGTTAATTACAAGCATTTTTAAATTATTTGATGATTTGTTTGTCTTTTTGTAAGCAGGTGGAGCTCAGGAAAATCCAGGATACGCAAGTGAGGTAAATTCCACCCGTGCCTCTATGAATTCAGAAAACTTGACAATTATTTTTGTACAATCACAAATTCAAGAACGTTTGGACGACGCCTAACGCTTTATGCAGCAGCACATTAGTACCGTGTGGCGATTAGGATGAGATGATGGGATTGTGTGAATTTTTTGAAGACTTCCAGTGAGAATTTTAACCTCTTTAGATTTACAACTATCAGTTGTGAAATAAACTGTCTTCCCTTTTAGCCAATTTTACATTACCAAATAGATTTAAGGAAGACAGACTCTGTAAGAAATTAGGTTTTGAAATAGTATTTATCAACACTCGAATGTTGAAATTACAATGAGTTTACTACTAAATGGATAAAAGGCCAAATAAAACAGGATACAACGATTTGAAATTCTGATGATAGTGTCTAATTCCTCTTACTGGAGCATAATAACATACCAGATGTTGCAAATGCCACTTTTTTCTCAACCAAATAAGGAGATGTGCTCATTTAATTTGATGGAAGCAACAAGTCTCATGTCAACAATTGTCAACATAAGTAAGGACTGTTTACGTCTCCGACTCAACCTTTCAGTTCTTCCTCTGCTGCTAATGTCTCAAACCGATTAAATATGTATATATTCTTACATGTGTCTTCACAAACAGTTCATCAATTAACTTTTCAGAATTTTCGATGTTTCTGAATGTTTCATGCGTTTTTTTGGTGAAAATTGATTTTTAAACTAGACTGCAAATTCCATTTTAGCTAAAGGATCAAAAATAAAACATCAAAATAAGTAAACAACAAATATATTTAAAAAAATGATTTTAACAGCATGGCTTGTCTAAAGTATCTGAGTGTCTCAATTTCTTCCTTCAAAATACTGCTTCTCAAACGAAGCACTGAACTGAACTGTCCAATTTAAAATAACTTTTCCTCACCTCAAACAAGTTATTATTCTGTACGTGTGGTACAACACTACTTGGTTGATACAACTTCCATACAGTGTCTACAGAGTTTGTTATTATGAAAATATTTATTCCAAATTTAAATTTATTATTTAACAAAAGGAAGTTTTCAATCACAAATGTAAAACAAAAATACACAACCTGCATCTTATAATAAGAACATTTTATACAGATCCACTTCAGTAATGGAGATAGCAATAAATTACAGCTAACCAAATCCTATTATTAAAATAATTAGGAGTCTTAAAATGCCTTCCAAGACTTGAAAATGTCTTTATGGTCAATCTTGTCAGTTATTTGTTCAGAGTCATTTTCCCTGTCTGTTACATATCATTAATGGTGTGAATATCAATACGAGTATGATCACTTTAAACACGCAATAGAGCGCATATATTAGACAAATACAATCATTTTTGTAAGACACTAGGCAGTAATTTAAAACAAAATGTTATTATAGTTAGAATGCTAAACTTTTTTTTTCTCTTTGTCGCATTTCTGATTAAGTATTGTGAAATACATTTCTTTGCCATAGCGGCTAATAATAAGAATACTTGTAGGCAGTCAGGAAAGTGTGGTCTGATTCACTGAGGCTCGCTCTCCGTCGGTGGCACTCATTGACAGCTTGTCAACAACTTGTGCTCAGACTTTGAACCAGGAAACAGCCATGAAACAGATGCAGTGATAAAGCAGAAGTGCATTTGCCTGAACCTCACATGACACACTTTATTTTTAGCATTTTCACAGTGAGCAGTATAAATGTGTTGGACTGGATATTTAGAATATAAATGTGCAATACACTACTTTTCATTTCAATAAGTAATTTTGCACAAAACAAGGTGATAAATTGCAGTTAAAAGTCCTCATTGTTGTTCAGCACCTATATAATGTCTGTGTGTGTTTGGTTTTATGCATACAGGCGTATATTGTTTAGGTATGCACCATCCTGCATACATGGGTGTAATACGTCTGCTGACCTGGTTGTGATATTGTTGGTAAATACTGTACAGGCCTGTTAGTATCAAAGAAAGCAAAAAGGCATTGTACAATTCCCTCAGTATAATACTGTGAAACAAGATGACATGCAATAACGCCAACATGTGGTCAGTGTGGAATTTTATTCAGGCACTTTTAGAAATCACCTGAAGTATTTTTAGCACTTTAAATCCTGGTTGTTGTTTTACCTTACCTGGTCTGAATCCAACACTAACTGTCCTTCAGTGTTTGTTTGTTTTTATACTCCTGCTGCTTTTGTTATTGTTGTAATGTAGTCTGCTGTGACTCTAATCATGCATATTTACATGCATGTGTTATTTAATATGCATTTTCCCCTTTCATTGAATTAAATCTAACCTTTCTAATTGTAGGAGGTGAACTATGCGGACATCAGGGTTTTCCGTAAAAACAATGGAGAATCAGTGGCGCTCGGGATGCAGAATACCTCAACGGACTACGCTGAAGTCCGAGTGAACAACAGCAACCGCCCCACGGCGTCATCGCCCCCCAGCTATGACGCTCATATAGAGCGAGCGAAGAAGCCCGCCCTGCAGCCTGGCGGTGGCGACAGACAAACCTACTCTTAGGTTCCCACAAACAGAGAGGAGCAGAGGTGACGATGTCAGGTCACACGTCACGCCAGCTGTTTGAGAGGAACCAGCACTTCCTTCTTGGTGTTCTTGCCCGTTATGGTTGAGCAATTCATACTTGAGTTGTCCTTTGTGAAACACACTTCAGTGTCGGTTAATCAACAACCAGGTGTGACCGTTATTACCAACGTTCATGTCAGGGGACACAAAGTGCAGAAGTACGAGCAGCACTGCTTTCTTTGTATCATTAAGTTGTTGGCGGATTATAGTTTATGTAAAATTGTTGAGATTGAGTTTCCATTATATTTAAATAAAAAAAAAACAATACATCAGTCAATCCGATAATGTATGAACATTGTTCAATAACATACTGTATCTCATTATCAGAGCAGGTTGCTTCTAAATTTCCACTTGATGGAAATATTCATGTGGGTTGAAATTTCGATAATGCCGATATGAAATCTTACCACGCAGTAATGGTTGTAAATAGATAAGATGTTGTTTTGTTTTTTCGAAGATGAAAGAGTTCACAGTTGAATATGAAAAGCGGTGAAAGAATCTGCAGATTATCTGATCTACGAGTGCAATAAACCTTTTTAGGTCTTGGGTTCATCCTGCAGACAGGAAGAAACTTGACCCTGATTCAGTTTACAAGTTTGCAGTGAATATAAAATGATGTGACAATAAGTGAAGTAACTCTTCAATCAATGTTTGATCCACTTGTCCGTTCACAAAGTATGGCAACAATGCAATCAATTCGATTCCGGTTTTCTTTTCATTTGTTCTATATTTAAATGTGAGTAGGACCAACTTGCTCATCGATTTTTGTAATTTATTAACTTTTATACAAACATCTGTCCACCAAGGCCTAAATGCTACGGTTTTGCTTGTAAAAAGTTTTTGCTCATGTAAAAAAGGAATTCCAATGTCTATCCTTTTGTATTTTTCTGAAATGAAAAGAGAACTAATGAGCTGTGAGATCGACCTGAAGAGAGAATCTGCACTGCAGTAATTTTCACCAAGAAATACTTTGTCTTAAAGAGTTAGATATTTTCAAGAATATTCCTTATTGTGATCTCGATCACCACCTACATGTAGAGGTCTTGTAGCTGTTTTTTATTTTACGCCGTCATACACTGGCACTGTACTCCATGTTGATATCTCATGTTCTTGCACTGGAGATTTGGTTTATTCATTTTACAAGGATATCCAAGACCAACATGAAAACGACGACTTGAATGATAAATTTGATTTAATAGCTGGAGTCAAATACTCTTTGCCTGCCCTAAAACCGTTGATTTATAAACAATTAGAAAAACATTACATTTTATTTGTTGCACTGTTAAAATGAAGCTAAATGTGAATGATAGTTGCTGGTGAAACTGTGTCTGACCATTAATAATATTTAAATACTCAAATCAAAATGTGAAGCTTCGAGGTTGCGTCAACATTGTGAGGATATATGAAGACCTGGACATTAGAGGCTTTGGAGAAAAGTTGGCGTGCAGCACTGCAGTCTTTTTGTTAATCTTTTATCAACCCTAAGAAAGCTGTGTTTCAAGCATTTATCCATTTCAGACATCACACTCCAGTTGTGTTTGTTTTACCGTCTCTATTATGTGATGATGACTCAAGTCCACAACAGACAAAGAGAATGAAAGGGCTGAAATGTGAGCCGTTGTTCCAGATCGGCCCTCCGCACATTAGTTACTCATTACTGAAGCTCAAACTTTCTTTACAATGATCACCCTCACAGAAAGAACTAAACATTATAGAATGTTCGCTTTCCCGCACGTTGTGTTTTATCATTAGCTTTTCAGCAGCCGGTTGTCAGCTCCTGTTTTACATTCAACCAGGAAACTTTACTTTGCTTTTTCTTTTTTCTGTCACATACAAAAGTGACTGTGTGTTGAATGTTTGCGCAGTGGGGCCTTTTTACTCAAATGTTCCATCAGAGAGAATATCAGGATAAAGATGTACATGTTGTAAAAAAAAAGAAAAAAAATGAATTGCTTGCACAAATCAATAAAATATTTTTCGAGTGACTGATGCTCGAGAAGAATTTTCTGCTTTGGTATCTTTTTGTTCAATAAAAACTGTCTGTTGTATGTGTGTTACAAAGAAAGAAAAATGATGTGTTGAAATGCTTTAAGTAACACAATGAAGGCAGGGAAAGAGTTCAAGGGGAAGTTCAGAAAGGGAAGTTTTTGTAATAATAATTTGTTTATTGTGTCTTTAAAAAAAAAAACAACCCCAAATCACTAAATTGTATTCTGACTGTAAATGTGAATTTATTGCAATGTGATTACCATTGAAGTATTTTTGTTTTACACTCAACAATTTAACCAAACCCTTTCAAATGTCATAGTGATTGGGTTGAAAGTAGTTGTAAGAAAACATATTAAACTAAGTTCGTCACCGCGGCAGAAATCAAAGTTGAATTGTAGCAATAAATTCAAGGTTCATGACGTTGCTGGGGCAACCTGATATTATCAAAGCAACAACAAAGCCGTAAAATGAAACTCTCATTAGATACATTTCTAGATTCTAGATATTTCTTCTTTTGTGGGCTCACAGGGTGGTGTGGTCCACATTTATTTTCATTTAAAATCTGTGCCTTTACATGTTTACGTCATTGTGTGACCATGTAAGTATCTGAAGTTTCACCTCTTTGGACACAGATGTTATTTATTGACCTGTTTTATAATGTGACTGCTGGGAAATGTGATCCATCAATGTTTATAGTGACTATTTAATGTAATAAAAAAACTTATCATAGGAGAAATAAATGCTGTCATGACAACACTTTTAGTCCGTCATCAGGTTCGAAGTCTCATTCGAAAAGAATGACAAAGAATTCAGGTAAATTTAGGACGAATGAACACACATGGAAGTAAAGTCTTTTCTTTGTCAGGAACCTCTGAAAACACACTGACATTTTGTTAGTGTGAAAATAACGTGTCACTTGTAACTTTATATAGCATTAGTTCATGACCTTTCTCATTTAGTGGGCGGGACCTGCAACTCACTGCAAACTCCTGTGAGACACTGACATCTGGTGTTCGTTTGTTTGTGCAACTCTGTGACAAAACAATTCAGAAAAAGGCTGCAGTTTCAACACAATTCTCTTTAGAGGTCTTGACAAATCCAGTTGCAAAAATCAGTAAAACAGCTTGTGGTAATTTCCATTGCTGTAACTGTGTGTAACACCGATTGCTTCATCAGGTCAATTCTCATATTCTGTAAAACAGCGAATGTGGGCCTGCTTCTCAAGTGCAGTATAAAAAGAGATGAAGCAAAACACAGTAGAATCCTTAAATCTTTACTGTGTTTTACTGCTGGTGGCTCATATGGGGAAGAAAACGTCTCTTTCAACCTATTGTGATATGAAACACATACGGCGATACATGAGTTTGTATCAGAAAAAGTAAACACTTAAGTTGGGAACATTGTCAGATTGACATACAAGTGCTAACCATTACAACACTGTAATAAAAAAAAGACAAAATTATTCACAACTATTTAAAACTGTCTTCTTGGCTGTTTCTTTTTTGTTTTTTTAAATGAGTTCAATGTAATTGTATTGTATTTGAAAGTAAACTGACTGTTAAAATGTCAGGTTTTCACATGGCGGGGGGAAGAGCTCAACTCCTGCTATTTAATGCTTCTTCATTTAAGAGTCTTCAAATATGGTTTCAAATAACTCACAGCTTTACCTTACACTGTTTTTGTTTGATCATGATTCCTTCTCGGAAATTAAAAGTGTAAAATTACTTCTCCTCGATTCACTCAAACGAAAATATTTGTTGCTTTTAGCTCAAAGAAGTTTCACCTGCAAGGTGAAACAGAAGCTAATTTTTATTCCAAACCAAAAAAAACACAAAACTCTAAACGCCCAAAACAAAGTCCTCAAGATCACAGGAGATCATTATTGAGGCAGCGGAAAGCAGAAAACAGGAACACAGACTGATACACTAGAGAAATACTCTCACAGAAGCACAGATGAGCCAACAACCAGAACACACAGAAGACGCCCGGTATATACATACTAGATCAACCAGGTGAAGACAATCACACACTCAGACACAGGTGCAGCACATCAGGGCAACAATCAGTCACAAGAAGGGGAAGTGAAGGAGCCTCAAAAAGAACAAAACATGAAATATGACAATATTTGTACTTTCTCCTCTTCGTATTTTTACGTGTTTTAACCCTGCAGTTGTCCTCAAGTCAATTTTAGAATTTAGAACAGTGGTTTTATTTTATGTGTTTCAAAATGGTCCCATGATATGGTCTCAGCAAGTCCTCATTAATTGTAACAATATTTGCGAAATCGTGTGTGTGTGTGTGTGTGTGTGTGTGTGTGTGTGTGTGTGTGTGTGTGTGTGTGTGTGTGTGTGTGTGTTTTTTTTAATAAAACATTTGTTGATTTTTTTTTGGAGGGGGGTTAAATTGACCCAGGAAGACAACTTGCTTTCGCACACGTATGCTGAATAAACTTTACAATGTTTGATATTCCATCGACTTGTGTGCCTCTGACCATATCCATTATAAACATAATTCATAATTTCCTTTTTCGAATGTTCTTTTTTTTTTTTGCCATTAAAATGTGATATAGTTTTATGTAAGTTGATATATCAAAACAGGCTCTCCCCTCAGGTGTCCTGCTGCTCTTTGATGTCTCCTTCATCTTTGATCAGAGCACAGGCCTGTTTATCATCTGCAGCTTAACTCTTTGGTTACGGTTGCTTTATAATTGATTTGGACTTTGATTAATTCACCCATATTTTGTCTTGGCAAGGCAAGGAACATTTGATTTATAGAGCACCATTCAGACACAAAACAATTCCTTGTGGTTTACAAAGAAATAAAATAAACACATAAAAGCAAGCAATTAAGAGAATGAGATGCGATAAAACCTCACGTTCTCTCTCTCACACTCATCCTTTTCATTGCATCAGTTGTTCCTTTATACTTTTCCCATATTGGTATTTGGCATCCCAATTCAGCCACACTGAAATATACAGTGTATTCCAATTCAACATCAATGTTTTTGATTTTTATGCTTTATTAACCTGTTGACACTGACTCACTAACACCACACAGAGGTGATTAATGATCCAATGATCTCTCTCTTACCTCTCTGAAACTGAACAAGTAAGGCAGATAAGAGACTCTGGGAGACTGAGGTTTTCTGTGTGTGGCGGCCTTGTCTGAGTCAATAAAACTGTCCAGCCCCTGTCATTGTTTCCTCCTTTATGGCTGTTACATCACAGGTTTTATTTTTGTTTCAGCTTTTTGGTTTCATATAGATTACGTGAAACTGGAAGATTTAAGAAGATAATACTTAGAATGAACGTTGTGCACAGTTTTAAAGTATGTAAAGTTTTTTTTTGTTTTTTTTTAGCAAATTCTACTTCATATACATATTACTGATACAAGGATCATTTTCATTTGCCCTGTCTTACATATATTTTTAGCTTAGAATCATTCAGCTCAATTTATTGAATCCAATCTACTAGAGGGTAAACACAGAGAGACAGACAACTATTAAACAATTGCATTCACATCTAGGGGCAATTTAGGGTCACTGAATTATCTCACATGCATGTTTTTGGACTGTGAGAGAAAATCAGAGTTCCTGGCGTAAACCCCGAAACAGTAAACACAAACAAAAACAAGGTTGAAGATGAGGAATCTCTTTCTATATGTAGGTGTTATGGAGATACCCTGTTCTATTCCATTCACAATGTTGTTGTTGTTGTTTCTGCTATTCTGGAAAGAGAGAGAGCGAGAGAGAGGGGGGGAGAGAGAGAGAGAGAGATATGCAAAAGAAGGTGTGGTGAATATGAGTGTGTGGTGAGTGTGTGGTTGTGTGTCTCATGCATGTCCAGGGTGTGTCCTGCTGCCAGCATCAAACAAGATAAAGAGGGATAATAAGTGGATAGATTGGCATTGTTCTGAAGGATATACTTGAGCAATAAAAGTAATAAAGACAAGTAAACATAAATGAAATAAGCAAACCAAATACTAGAAAACATTGGACAGAACCTATCAGGAAAAACAAACAAACATGTGTGATCCAATCTCCAGCAGTCATATAAACGTGGCAAGCCGTGTACAAATGTATAATAAAGAAGAAGAAAAAAATGCGTTCCTAATAGACCAATATATTTGCTCTGGCGTCACCCTCTGGTTCATGGAAGGCATTACAAGTTGCTCAAGGCCTTTTTATGAAGATGTCCTGCAAGAATAGAATAGAATAGAATAGAATAGAATAGAATAGAATAGAATAGAGCTTTATTCCTCCCCAAGGGGAAACACAAACTTACAACGGCTCAAGGTAAAAAGGTGCAGAAATAATAAAATTAAAGAATTAAAATATGTAAACATATGTAAATATCTAAACAAGAGCAAAAAAGAGCACAAAAAAGAACCAGCTCCTGCCCTTTTAATCTGACTTGTTTGAACAGTAGAATATCTGGAAACCAAAAAAACAAATACACTTTTATTTTCTTGTTTCTATTTGTCTCACATGTTTGTATCTGTGTGTGTTTCCCTTCATTGTCTGCCACACACACACAAGTGGAATCTGACATGAACACAGATAAACCCAGGTTATGGGCTCACTCAGGATGACTCTGCTCTTTCCTTTTACTGTGTTTTCTCTGATCAGAGTTTCACATGAAACCACAACATGAGGGCACGGAGCAGCAGCTTACCGCAGCTGTTTTGATCACAAAGGCCCGTCCTGCAGAATGATGTATTGCAACGACATCTTGCTCACTGCACAAGTCCCACAGAGGTTTGCATGTGGGATATTCAAAACATCACATCCAACTCATGACCAATCTTCACCGAGTGATGATGTCATCCTGGTGCAGAGATAAAATAAACACTTGATGTCAGGTTTACTTCACTAGAATGGGTGTAAAATTAAACTTTTCATTTAAACTTCAATCTCATACTTCTTTCTATCCAGTGATGTAATGTAATAAAGTTCTCTTGTTTTGAGATTCAGGTGAATAAAAAGTCAGTGATCACACTTCAAATAGGCAATTGATCATTTATGACATCACATTAGATGAACCAGAAAATGAAGTACTGGCCCTTTAATGTTGTGACCCCCATAGTTGACAAATAAACCAGCCGCATCCGAGCCGAGTGAGTTACATTCATAACATAGGTGTGATCGAAGGTTGGACTTTGTACCAGCCCCACTGGAATAATGCCACAGGTGTTTGCTGAGTGATGCTGTGAGAGGTGGGGCTGTTTGTTTTCTGGACATGTAACATTATAAAATACACATACACACTCACACCTTATGTGTAAAATGGCTCATGTTCTAAATTAAGCTATCAATGCTGCTTCTGGGCCACACACACACACACACGCACGCACGTACACACAAAGAGCTATATATGTGTCATATGTCAGGTGTGTTCACCGAAACTTTGAAGAGTCGGGGTGGAGTGAAGAGAACAAGGACATAAGCTGTTCTTAGTACAAGAATAGTTGAGACACTTATGTGGCGGGAAAGAGCATCAATGTATTGTCAAGTTTGTTCTACTGAACTAAAGACAATCTCAACACAGCCATCTGCAACCCTTCCCTCAGTCATTCCTCACATACCATCTGTCATAATTTGTCATGCAGTTGATGGATCATTAACAGAACTTCACCCCTAAACAAACCCGCAGTCACCTAAGTTTGACAAAAGTCAATACCAAATAATTAGAAACACCTGCAGATAAGACCTATGGCTCTGCTTCTGGGGGCGGCAGAGTAAACATTGGGGGCCGACAGTATATTAGAGGAAAAAAACATCAAGAGGAGGCTCAGACCACTGAGACAAAATGAAGAAAAGCAAGGGAACTTCAGCAACCATACTCCTGGTTTTGATACAAGGTAGGGGCTCCAATTGATTCATTCTGATGTATTCTCATCTCAAATAGAAAGTATTTGGGTTTTAATTTCCTAACTGATATCCTTTCTCTCTCTGTCAGGGTTTCTGGCTTGTGGCGGTGTGGAGATCGAGCCCTCAATGAATCCCATCCCAACCGGGGAAACACTGACCCTGGCCCTGTCTCCTGCTCAAAACCTGAAAAGTGGAAGCTGGCTAGTGGGAGAATCCCTCATCCTCACCTGGCTCGGGGCGCAGCAGGCATTGTTTCCCAATTACACTGGAAGAGCGTCGGTGGACGTTGTCACTGGAGCACTGAGGCTGACCTCTGTCACCGTGGCCGACTCAGGAGTGTACTTGGTGCAAAGCACTGACCCCCTGCTCAGGGCCACCACCTCCATCACTGTTCTGGGTGAGACTTAAATATACAAGGGCTTATAGATGTGGTCCAAAGGTGGTCTTCTATTATATAAATACATTAAAAAAAAAACACTATAAAAGTTTGTAGGGTGATTCTAGCACATATTGTAGCACTGTCATGTTGGTCTTGATGAAAAACTTGTCTCTCACAGGAAATTGCTGTCACACAGACATGAGCCCTTATTCATCCTATATTGCTTCCGTTGTATTCGTTAGGGCAGACTTCACTTGTGTAACACATATCAGCAACAATAGAAACAAGGGCAGATACAAACACAATTTAAAAATGAATAAATAAACCTCAAAAAAAATCGATGAGCCAAATAGAACAACTGTTAAAGAGGTAGAGAAATATAAAATGAACGCTTGCTTCACTGAAAGGTGATCCAACTTTTCAGCCAACTTTTTTTTTAATTGTATGAGCAAATAAATACATATATTGTAAATTAAAGACATTTAAAAATAAAAAAAATTATTAAAAAAGTAAAACCGAGCTTTCGTAGACTAAAAGATGTGACGAATGCTTTCAGTGTCTCGTAGCGGTTTGGTGTTTTGTAATCATGCTTAGAGAAAGGAACAAAGTGGAGATAATGTGCTGATGTAGTGTTTACACTACCCTTTTCCCTGGAACAGGTTCCTGTTGAAAAACTATCTTCCCTAAACAGCATTTATAAAAAGTTGAAGGGATTCGTGTTCTTTCCACGTGACATGATCTCACAGTGTCTGATCTTCACAGCTCGCCAGTCCTCACAGTCTGCACTTGTTTTGGTTTCACTGCCCTTTTGCACAAATGCTGGTCTTCTCCATTTCTGTCTATTAATACTCACTTTTAACTTATTTCAACTTTAG
Source organism: Blennius ocellaris (assembly GCF_963422515.1). Taxonomy (NCBI): domain Eukaryota; kingdom Metazoa; phylum Chordata; class Actinopteri; order Blenniiformes; family Blenniidae; genus Blennius; species Blennius ocellaris. The sequence continues at coordinate 14,130,185 of NC_137657.1, forward strand.
CAATCTTTTTTTAATATGAGATTTCTTTAAACCCTCCTATATTTTTTTTTTTACTTTTTTATTGGTAGGTTAGATATTCTGTTGTAAAAAAAAACAACATACATACTGTCCTAACAAAATCAATGACAATGGGTGTGTGTGTGTGTATGGGGGGGGGGGGGGGGTGTGACCCTTTATTTCCCAAAGGTGTGAATGTAAGTGTGAACCTGTTGTTATAGCAGTTGTCAACTCACAATAACCCCAATACAAATATATTAAAAGTACATTTTACAATTCCTGTTGAAGTGGAGCATTTGAACTTCATAAAGGAAGTTGTAACATTGTAACATGTACGTTGTAATTGTTGTAAATGACATGAGCTCATTCAAATACTTTTTCATGTATATTATATATATATATTATATATTGGATGACCTGATTATGTTTGTCATGTTTGTTTGTGGGGTTTGTTTTTTTTTCTTGTGCACTTGCATTGACAGAACCTGTTTCAAACGTGACGCTCACTGTGAACGAGACCCACCTGATGGAGTTCAATGGTTCAGCAGTCATGACCTGCTCCATCTCCTCTGGCTCTTCCCCCACTTTCCTCTGGCTGAACGGCAGCGCTGAGGTCAAAACCGGTGACAGAGTTCAGCTCAGCGATGGAAACTCCACTCTCACCATAGTCAACGTGACCCGCTATGACCAGGGACCATTCAGGTGTCACGTGTCCAATCCAGTCAGCAACAGCAGCAGTGATGCAGTAAACTTCACCATCACCTGTGAGTACCGCAATGTTGATATAACAAAAGAGTCACATGCACAGAGCACTTCCAGAAGACTATTTATTGTATGTGTCATTTAGCACGACATTTGCTCATTTCGAGATGGACAAAATAATTCGACTCCTCTTAAATAGCATTGCAAATCTTGACGGATGGGTGTGCTTAATGTTTCCTCATGTTTCACAGCAACAAGCATAGGGCCCCATTAGGGAGGCTCCCAAAGTCATGGGAGTCTATTGTAGTTTCAAAGTTGAGTCATTGAAATTGATGATAAGAACCAAATATCATCTGTCTCTTTGAGGATCCTTCTATTCAGGATTTATTATGGCGGTTTTTGTAATCAACAACAGAGGAAAGAGGTTTCATCATATTGTCACTGGCCTCCGTTCTCATGAAATGTTGGGTTTTCTTTAAGTTTCCTGAAACATCTGAAAACACGTGCAGGGTATCAACTTGATCGTTTCCAGCCTCCTGCAGCAGAAGAAGAATTGATTGATGTGAAATTCTGTGCCTGTTTGACCTGTTCTTCTTTCTCTGTCTTCCTCAGATGGCCCAGATAACATGGTCATCACCGTGAATGGACTTAACGCCACTTCCTTTGTGGTGGGATCTAATCTGACCGTGCTCTGTTCAGCACAGTCCAGCCCTGCGGCTCAGCTTCACTGGGCTTTCAGAGGAGAGACGATCAACGTCACGGGCCCACTGCTGCATCTGCTGCACGTCACTGAGGAACAAAGTGGGCCGTATTCATGTCTGGCCTTCAATAATCACACTAACATGTTCAACAACATCACCACAAACATCGACATTACAAGTGAGTGTGTTACTGCAGTGACAATGTTCTGATTGTCAATCTGTTCTGATTTCTAGTTTCATTTTCTGTGCAGAGTCTCCTTTGTCAGGATCTGAACAACATGCAGTGAATGTGTTTCTTCTTCTCCTTCTGTTGTTGTCTGGATTCATCTCATCTTTTCCAGGCAAGTCAATACATTTTACTAATAGTGCGGGTTCAGATTAATGAATACCATTATCCATTCATCCACGCATCTTCACCTGTCTGTCCTTTTCAGGGTAGGGGGACGCAAGGACAAGGGAGCCTGATGAGCTTAATTAGAAGTAAGAGACTCAATCTCAGAGTTGTGGGTTCAATCCCGTGCACTCACTTCACAGAGAGAATGTCTTGTCTTCTCCTAATGTGTGGATGGGCCTCCTCATACCGTCCCAGAAACATACATGTGAAGTTCATTGGTGACCAGAAATGGTCCCTGGGTGTGAATGGGAATGTGCAGACCTGTCCAGGTTGTACCCTGCCCTCACCCATAGTTTGCTGGGAACAACTAAATGAACATTTGCCAAAACAAAACTTTTAATACCCCCGGGATTTACGTGTATGTTGCAACTATTAAAGTTGAATAAAAAAAAAGTCAATGGAAAACTGGTCAAATCAATGATTGACAAACATTGTAAAAAGGAAAAACTGTACACTAGAAATAACTTTGGAAATGAAACAAAAGTGTCTGAGTGAATGAACAAACATTCAAAAGCCGAAAACAAATACACCTGATTCCACAAAATAGAAACCACAAGACTACAAAGCAAGCAAGGACAAACACTTGTGTTGCCTTACAGCCAATTGACCTTGTATTGTGTCCTCTCAGCTTTTATGTCACTTCTAATGAGGTCAGTGAATGCACCTGGCCATTTGGATAAAGAAGTGGGATCTATCATGGAGAAAGCCTTCACATGCCATATGCAGCTGTGACCACAGGGCTGCCAACCCTCAGGCATCACAATCTAAATCTGGAGTTTCAAACACATGATAATACTGCAAAATCAAAATTTCAATGAAAACATTCACTTAAAGTATTTAATACATGTCATGGATGCTACTAATTTGTTCAAAAGGGGTCATGCTGATTCAGTGAAACATTACTTCACATTGTGGCCCGAGTCAAAAGATCTGTGAGGCAGCATGATTGAAACAGCATTTGTATCAAAGTCATACTGTGAGGATGGATATGTAAAAACATCATGTTCATCCAATATCAACAGAAGACTATTACACTCTTGTAGAGCCGATTTGAAGTAAATACAATCATTTGTAGTATTTTTGGATCCAACAGACATTTGCCTTTGTCTTTATTTAAAGGTTTCATGTGTATTATCTTACTCTTCAGGCCCAACAGAGCTCAAATTGAACTGTGTGTGTGTGTGTGTGTGTGTGTGTGTGTGTGTGTGTGTGTGTGTGTGTGTGTGTGTGTGTGTGTGTGTGTGTGTGTGTGTGTGTGTGTGTGTGTGTGTGTGTGTGTGTGTGTGTGTGTGTGTGTGTGTGTGTGTGTGTGTGTGTGTGTGAAATGCCCTGGCCCAGATTCAACCTAGAGACCTTCTCTCATGAGCCAAGAATATTCACATTAACACCATTCTGTACAGCTTCTGTAAAGCAATATGTCTTATTTGAAATAAATATCACTTCTACTTCTATGTCATGTACGAAAAAGTTGTGTACCATAATTTATCTTCAAAAATTACAATAAATCAGGCATGCAGGGAAATGTTAGAGTCATTCTTGATTTTCTCTCTCCATTTATTCTCATGTCCAATTGTCTCAATTCATGATTTGATACATTATTCATAGTTTTAATGATCCCCCCCCCCCTCAATAGTAGATTCTTTTTGCAAGAGGTATTTCATCTTGGTTATCTAACTCGCATACTTGGAAAAAATAGCAGACTGTGTTTGGGCAGGGCAGTTAAATTGTGCATGTCACGTTCACATATGCTCATGTAATCCTGTCCCACTTACCGGTAACTGAACGTGTCAAAGGTTGGCAGCTCTCTGAATAATCTTACAGTAAACTCCAGTACAAACATTGAAATTGGTTAAAATCTTGCCAGAAGACAAAGAGAAGAATGAGGGAAATATTTGACAGCAATGGTACAACAGACAGCCTGAGTCATTTACACGAGTGATAACTGGAACACCTGCTTCTCTTCCACAGACATGAGACATCAGCCTGCCGATGCCGGAAGACGACCGTCGACTTCAAACTGTCAAACCTCGTGTATGAGTCCTTGTCTGTGGAAAAGCACAGCAAAGGCTGTACTCAATGTTTGAAAGTTAATAATCAACTTGTGTTTTCTGTGTCGATGCTGGTTGTGTTTTTTTGTGCCAATTTAGTATTTATCCTACGAATAATGCCAGATGGGTGTTATTTTGATTATTGACTAGAACATTAAAGTCTTGTGTATAAACAAACTTGATGTGTATTTCTTGACTTTTACAAGCTGCATGTTCAAGAATCAAAGAAGGACTTGTGTGAATTAAAAAAAGAAAAGTGTGTATATATGTTGCTGAAAACACTTCACAACCAAACAGCTTAAGCATATAATTAAGTGGATAAACTCAAAAATGCACAACAAATACAAAAATTCTCATTGTATCATGGGATCCTGTGGCTTTTCATATGCTGCACAGAACCCATCCTATGAGATTCTATTTTATGTTACTGACATCATCATTAAGGAAGATATATTGGTTGATATTTTAAAATGACAGAATATTCATGCTCATTTTAATGCTGTCTTGAACAATCAGGGTACAAAATGTGATGAAGGCAAATAAAAAATGGCAGGAAACCAGAGGAGTGACTAATAACATGAGAATTAAAATAATATAACCAAACCAAAAACATTTTAGAACACATTTTGGTTTTTAAAACAATCTGACCATCAGAATGATTTCTTTCACTTTGGGACCACAAGCCTGTCATTTGCACCTGAATACCATTGAGTACCTTCTTTGTTTCACAAAACAACATCAGTTTAGCATACAACCAAGATGTACTACTTCGTTTAGTTGGTTTCAACACTGACAGTTGTTTCATTTGATTCATTTGTCAAAAGTTTTTTTTGTGCTTATCTCATGGAAGATTTGAGAAAATAATTAAAAGAAATGAGTCACGTCATGTGTTCACAAGATATTTTGATGTGGGTCTTTGTTTACAGTAAACACATAAGGGGAAAGACAAAGTCCTTATAGCTGAGAAACAGAAACTCCTTTTCCTGTAAAAAAAAAAAAGAAAAAAAAAAAAACCTTCCGTGTGGACGCACACATAGCAAAGTAAAAACTCCAAACATTCAATGACACGTGTCAGTTAAGATGTTGAAAGGATGAGAATGAAATTCTGGCATCAGTGTTCTGCTCCATCACATTTTACTTTCTAATTCTCTGAATCGAGAGCTTGTGATCCCACTGTCTTGATGTGACGTTCTTGCAGCTTCATTGAGCCACTTACACAATCGTCCCATGAGATTGTCTTGGTTGGTTATAAGTTGCAAAATGTCCGCTTGCAGTTTACAGTAAATGGACGCTCCTGGGTGTGACCGATGAAAACCTCAGTGTACCAGGGCAAAACAAGGTGTGTCAGGGTCTGGGAGGTGGCGCGCTGATGGTAGCGGTTTGCATTTGCATCAAAAGAACAGAGAGGTGAAGTGATGGAAAGCAAATATTAGCTGCTGTGAAGCCTGTATATGCACCAGTGTTGTCGGATTTGAGTCGTCTGAAGCCAGAGTTGTGTTTTTCAAGCTGAAAGAAAACTTTACAACAGGGGAGAAAAACTAGAGAGCAGAATGAAGTCTTCGTGGATGTTTGTCACGGTTCTGGTCACGATCACCTTCGCAGGTAACGATGAATCAGTCGCTTCTTCTTGTTTCACAATATTGTTTGAACATAAATAATGTGTTTTCAGTGGCGCCTGATTATATCTCTACTCCGTCTCTAGATCGTGCCAGAGGCCAGGGTATAACTGCGTCTGAGAACCCCCTCGCAGTGGGCAGCAGCGTTGAACTCCACAGCACAACCGTGGTCACTTCTGGAATATGGTTATTCAACAACGCTATGGTCGTGTTTATATCACCAGTAGGCAGCATCGTTATTGCTCCTTGGACGGGACGGGCAGCATTCAATCCAAACACTTCGTCACTCGCCATAGACTCTCTGCAGGTGGAGGACTCTGGAGTGTTCACCTTGCAGGCTGTGACTGGTTTTCGCGCTGATCTAACACTATCAGTTCAAGGTAAAGGATTTCTCAAAAACTCACAGACACATACATTTTGATTAAGTTCAACCTGACACATATGGGCCCCTTCTCCTTTACTTTAAGTTTATCATTTCTTGAAAATCATTGAAAATCTCCCAAACCTGCTCTTTGTGTTTCATAATCATTTATGTCTTGAGTCTGTCGCTCATTTTGTTTGTCTTTAGTTAGAACTTGTGTTTTCTTCACATGCACACTTTGTTCTTTGGTCTCTAACTTTTACACTTCTGCTTCTGATCGTCCTCGTCTGTCACAGCTGCAATGTTGAGCTTTCAAATCACTTTGGTTGATTGCAGTGATTCAAATTGGGTCTAGTCGATAAATATCATTAACAAACCAGTTACATAGACTTTACAAGTGTGTATTATTCAAGTGCTCCAGTGATGAGTAACTATTAAAATTCTGCTGCTTGTTTGAGTCACATCACTACCTTGTGGTGCAATCTTGTACTACAAGACTAAACCGGGTAGAGAACAAGCTAAGTTTGGTGAGTTTACATCAAAACATTGCCTTCAAGAGGACATACTGTTTGAGGTTAAACAGGTCATTATTTAGTGATTTAATTTTTTTGTTAGATTTTTTTTTTCTTTCCTTTCATTGGGACAGTTCACTTAACTCCATTTAACATTCTATTTCTGCTTAAACAGCTGACTCATTCAGCTGTGTGTTGGCTTTACAAAGGTTGTTTATTTTTTTTTTTTTCTTATGCCAAAGCAGATAAACTCACATGTTGAATGTAAAGATTTAACTAAGCAAAACAAAGTACGAGATAAATGCTATGTTTACATTTATTGGTAACTTAGGTTAATCTGCCGTCATTTTTGTGATTCCTTGCATGTTTTCTGCATTATGGAAATCATAGGATCACAGTTTTAACGAATTCCAACTAAAATATAATATTCTGGACTTTTGTAACAGACTTATGAAATGGTTGAAACCTGACAATGTGATTGTTATTTCTTTCTCTGCAGTGCCCATCTCAAATGTGACCCTGCATGCAAATGCAACAAATCTGGTGGAATACAATGACACGGCACGTCTCATGTGCTCCGTGACCAATGGATCGTCATTGTCTTATACATGGCTGAAAGGAGACTCAATCGTCACGATCGGTGGGAACATTCATCTCAGTAATGGAGGTGCCACTCTGACAATAATGAGTGTGAGCCACCGTGACCAGGGGTCGTACAGATGCAACGTGTCCAATGGTATCAGCAATGAAATCAGTAACCACGTGTCTCTGCACATCAACCGTGAGTCACAACAGTCAATGCTCCCATGCATAAACATTTGTATGAAGAAAGTGCAATTGTAGGACAAACTTCTCAAACTGTTTCTCTCTTGTTGAACCATCAGATGGGCCAAGCAATGTATCCTTAACAATCATGCCCGCCATGATGACCACATACAAAGCAGGATCGAATATCACTCTGTCATGCTCAGCCATGTCCAGCCCTCCAGCTACTATCTACTGGATGGTCAATGGAATGAGCCTGAACCAATCTGGGCCGTATCTTATGCTACAAAATGTTACGGAAAGCGACTCTGGAAATTATAAATGCATACTTCACAACTCTGTGACGGGCAGGTTCAGCAGCAAGAGTGCCAAGATCTGGGTTTTGGGTAAGGTTGGATTTGTGGGCCTTGAGCGCAAACAATAATTGTAATGACGCAACAGGCCTTTTTGTCCAATATGCTTAATTACTTTCTTTCTGTAAATTAGGCCAATTTCTCTTTTCTGCATGTAGTTTTTATTTATCTGATCACATTAACTGCTGAAATTAAATTCCAAACAACCTTTTTAACTTCCACAGATCAAATAACCTCTGTTGTGGTGAATCATAGTGGACCAGCGATACTCCATGAGTCCTTCACTCTCCGTTGTGAAGTCATTGGAACTGTTAATAACATTGTTTGGGAAAAGGACGGCGATCCCATTTCTGCTGACAATACAACCGTATTTGGCATGGGCAACAAGACACTGACTCACTACCCAGTCCAACATTCTGACAGTGGATATTACAAATGTCAAGCTTTTAATCCTGTGCACAACATGACGAGCAGCCCCTATGCTGTCAAGGTTTACTGTAAGTATTTATTTTTGTTTACTGTGAATATTCAACTAACAGTGACACATGAAATACCATCCAATTTTTGATGTCATGTTATTAAGTGGTACACTTCTGCATTTATGCACATCGCTATATTCACTGTAGGGATGTTCTGGTGTATTAGCTGAGGCAGCTCTTTATAATTCTGCTGACATTAATCACAATTCAGAACGTATATAGCAATTTGAACATATTGCCATTGAAAGTGATTTCATGTGTTCAGTTGGACCAAAGATGCCGATGATCACAGGACCACACGTGGCAAAGACAGGAGACAATGTCACATTCAGCTGCAACGCCACATCCAAGCCCCCTAGCCATTACAAATGGTATTTCAATGACAATCCCGTCTCCAACATGTCTGTGTATGTCACACCTCCACTTACCTTGAGCATGAGTGGGAAGTACGTCTGCAATGCCTTCAACCACATCACAGGCAAAAACAGCAGCACCTACAAAATGCTCACAGTTGTTGGTGAGACTTAAACTTTTTTTTTTAAACGCAAAATTATAAAAGGACAATGTGGCTCAAAACGGAACTGAACAACTGCTGTGGGGTGTTTTTTTTGTTTGTTTTGTTTTGTTTAGATCCAATAACAAATGTACATGTGGTTGCACAAATGGGTGCCGCCATGGAGGGTTATCCATACAATTTAACATGCAATGTAACAGGACCATATGATCATATCTACTGGATGAAGGATGGAGTGATTTTGCAAGAAGACAATACAACTGCTCTCTTCATGAGTAACAAAACAGCCATGTTCATGCCAGTGGATCGTTATGACGCTGGACAATACAAATGTAAAGCCATTAATGCTGTGGGATACATGACCAGCTATCCTTACAAGCTCCTTGTCATCTGTGAGTATGGTCTTCATGAATATCTGCTATAGCAAAGACTTAATCTGTAAAGGTGTTATTATCCACTTTCTTCTATTTCATTGCAGATGGACCAGAGACACCCGTCATTGAGGGGCCAGCATTCGCTGAGGCAGGAAGCAAAGCGGTTTTTAACTGTTCTGCCATGTCAGAGCCTCCTAGCACATACAGCTGGTGGTACCATAACAATTCTGTCTCCAATACTTCCATGCTTACAACTGGCCTTTTGTCTTTAAACATGAGCGGAGCGTACACCTGCAAGGCCTATAACAGTGTGACAGGGAAGACGAGCAAAATCACCAAGATGCTCACAGTCATCGGTATGAAATAGCAAGTGTGGCAAAGAATGACACGAGTCTAAAAGTTTCAATGAAACAAAGTTCAATCAAGGTTTCTAACCATGTGAGTTTACTGTGTGTCGTGTCTGCAGAAGCCATTGAGTCAGTGATGATCCAAAAGAGCTCAATTCCTATTGACAATGAAAACTTCACTCTCACCTGTGTTGTTGTTGGACCCTATGACTCCATCTATTGGATGAAGGACAACATGACACTCAGCATGAACTCCAGCGCTCACCCACACATGTCCTACCTCATGGAAAACAACACCCTGCTCTTCTCCCCACTCACAACATACAGTGACGGGTCTTACCGGTGTGTCGCCACAAATCAGGCTGCTCATCATAAGAGTCCAAGCTACATGCTCCAGGTCAACTGTAAGTGTGCTTATTGAAAATGTCACTATTTTTATTGTCAAATGTTACATCAGAATCCTTCAGATAGTTCTATATTCAATATGTAATCATTGTGCTGTCTTAAATTTGACTTTTAATTATAATCTTTTCTGCATATTATTCTTGTCAGTTTCATGATCTCATTTGTTTTTTTATTGAAGTAATAATATTGCATAATGTATTTTTGTATTATTATAGTTATTAACAGCCCCTTGTGTCTGCTTGCAGATGGTCCTCGGAGTGTGACTATCACTGGTCCAGCTATAGGACATGTGAGCTTATCAGTGTCACTGGAATGCTATGCGGATTCCCATCCAGAGTGTGATTTCTATTGGTTCTTCAACAACCACTCAATGCCTGTACAGAATGGGTCCGTCATCACGTTCCCAGTGGCGATTGGAAGTCTGGGGAGCTACATATGTAGGGCGAGGAACCCTGTGACCAACATCACAATGTACCAAAATTATGTTCTCGGAGGTGAGTGAGCGCCGCCTCATCATATCATAGTACCATTAGAAATGTTTGCAACAAGCAATTTTGTGATATTTCAAAAGCATTGTATAAGCTTAACACATTTCAATACTTCCATTAATTTCATTTAACCCTTATGATTTTTCATACATTTAACACCGTTGTTGTGATATTTTCTGTGAAGCCATTTTTCTACATTTCTCATTATTTCCACTCTCAGGTCAAGAGTCTGCAATCTACTTCGCATCCCAACGCAGTCTGATGTTGGTCGTTCTCTTTGCTTTGTCTGCCACTGTGCTCTTCAACTGAGAAGACAAGAAGTCCATTTTGAGCACAGGTGTCAAATATATGGCCGGCGGGTCGAGTCCACCACAGCTTACATTCTGATCTATGAGATAACGTTACAAAAATTACCAAAAAAAGGCATCTTTCACTGTGATGAGCACTATTTCAGTAAGATTAGCAGACATATTTTTGTCACTGAGACCAAGAACTAAACAGCTCTCTACAGCACCATGCTGAAGTAAAAAAAAATACTACTTTTTCCTAGAAAAATGGCGTTAGCATTGAATCCAAACGATGTGGGTGAGTTCATGAACAGGCATTCTGAAAACTGCAGAGATCCTGCTGAGTGAGACAAAGGAGTTTGAAAGAAGTTGGTCCTGAAAGGTTGTATTGAATGAGAACATTTTAATAATGGAGTTTTGGAACTGAAATTTTATTATTCATTGAATGAGTATCATTATACTTTTCTGGCCAGATTGAGGCCAATGACTTAAAATTAGTTTGACACTTCTCTTCTAGACACTTTTATTGCAGCCTTACTTTATCATAAATGAGAAAACAAACTGTATTCCTAATCTCGACTTGACAAAGGAGATAACAGTCATGTTATTATAGCAGCATCTGCTTTTATTTTTGTGTTTGAGTATTGCCAAGTAAAAGTAGTTGTTTTATCAATGTGATCACTGTTTTCACTGTCCTGAGGCCAGTTTGGGGGAAGTGCATTAATACTGTTGCATAGTTTCTTAAGCATGTGAGTTTTTCCTCTGAACAACCCCTATTCATAATGAAAAGCTGCCGTTTTAAGGATGATGGTGAGTGTGTGTGTGTGTGTGTGTGTGCTTTGAACCGATGATCCTGCTTTGATTTCCTATATTTGTTTGGTATTCAATAAAATAATAAAAACATCATGTACTTTGTTTGGGCTTTATTGACTATATAAGCCAATGTGCAGGTTCACAGATACATAGGTAAATTTATTCAATGAAACACTGGCATCCACACTGGATATACAAGCCTGTGCAGAACAAAAAAAGTGTTTAAAAACAGTATTATCAGTGGTCCTTACAATAACAGATGAGTGTGCAGCATGAAAAACAAAGCAACATGTTCAGGCTCATATTGGGACACTGGGGCCAAACTTCCCAGGTTTTCTGCTCGTGGATCTGAAAAAAACACTGCACTTCTTCAGATGATTGTATTTTGTCAACCGGCACAGTCTCTTTACTTCAAATTGATTCAGATTGAAAGGAAAAACAGAGAGAGAGACAAGAAACAGAATATTACATTTCAGCAATATTTTAAATCCATTTTGCAGACTGAGTTTAAAATCCCCTCTCAGTTCATGTGATGATATGCATCGAACACATAACTTATCTATACACACTTTTACTGCATATTAGATTCTCCAAAGACAACTCACACTTTCCACGCCTGCCTCTGCGTCTGACAGACGGCTGACAGCGACAAGGTGCGTTCACCAGCTCACTTTCCTTTCCTGTGTGACCCAAATACACGTCAACAAAAGAAATTTGGAATTTGGGAAATCCATTTTGCTAAATAAGACTTAGTCGATGAGAATATGTGCATATTCCTGAAAATACACATTTTACCTCTGCAGTTGCATTGTCGCTTGTCTTCTCTTGGTGTGCTGATGGTATGCGCAGATGTCAGAGGTTCTGCTACAGCAGAGCCTATAATAATAATAAAAAAAGAAGAATTTAGTTCAAATACAAGAAAACAGATGCAGAAAACAAAGCTCACACGTTTCCAAAAGCTTCATAAAGTAAATATATTTTGAGGTGCTATTAAAAATATGCCACAATGTCCAATGTTCAGATAGAAAAATACTTTACATATTAAATATCAGCATAACTCAACACAAAAAAAGCTGAAATAAAAAAAAAATGAAATTCATAGTCACATACCATCAGTGAATGTACTGACAGTCGAGGGTTTTTCTTCAGGAATACCTTTGAAAAAAGTAAGAAAACATGCAAGCTTACTTTCTACTATTAAAAATAAATCTTTATATTGTATACACTATATATACAATATACAATACCTTGACTGTGAACCCTGAACAACAGCAGTGGTAACAGCAGCAGCATCCTGAGCTCCATGTTGCAACAAAGTGAACCCCTGGCAGCTTGATCACAGGTACGGATCCTGCGTGTACTCCAGCCCCAGTACCCGTCAGGTAATAAAATACCTGTTGTTCTGGCTCTTTATAAAGGATGGTGTTGATGTCTGAAATCAGAACTGTGGCACATTCATCAGGTGCCAGATGAATGAAGCCTGTCTTGTCTGGACAACCCATCTTCAGTGGGTAGTTGTGAATAACTGCCAGCATGTAAGTTTGCCAACAAATCCGCCCGGGTTTTGAGCAATGGCTCATTGCTTTGAGGGATTTCCACAAGACTGCACTGCAATGAAAGGGGATCATTTTACCGAAACCTCATCTAAAAAAAAATGTCTGCAGGCCATCAGGAGAAACTTGGGGTTTGGTGTCTTGGTCAAACAAGTTTTGACACATGGACAAGGCGAGAGGCGCAATCCAACCGTCTACTCCACTAACTGAGCTACTGTCTTTCTCCCTTGTGAAACACTGTCTCCTCCTAAAACAGATTTTTCCTTTGGTCTGTGTTAATAATAGTCTTCTTGAATATGTCAATAGTGATTGAGTTTTCAAAAGGACTTCAGAGTTTAGTAAACATCCTCCATTTATTGTGATGTATTAATTGCATGAATTGATATTCAACTGTAAGTAATGAGATTGGATTCATTATTATTATTCTGAATTATTGGACACACTAATCAAAATATTGGAGACATTTAATTATCTTTTGGGTGACATTTATTTAAAACGTATAATGGTGGTCAGGGTACCATTCACAAAGTGTGGGCCATCCTCTATAAGCTAGACACACCTGCTCACGCCGCTGCCACCAAAGGCTCGTCTGGTAACAACAGTGGCTGATTGTAGCACTCTCCTTGGTGTCTCCAACATCGCTGGCGGCCATCATTCGTGATCATCGTAAATGGACTTACATGAACAGCATCTAGGCCCACCGGTTATTCAGCCAGTGAAAATGCTCCCTGGCCCATGCAAGATGATGCCTGTGCCTGGTGGTGTGGTCGGGCACTCTTGCAGGCGGCCTTAACACACAGATTATGCTGATGAAAGCAGTTGTGAATGGTCCAATGTGACGCTTGGAGCATCTTACCTCTCTGTGTGGCATTCATCATCCAGTTCCACAGGGCTCCGTCACAATAAATGTACTCTTTATCCATGCACGATTAATCAGTTGTTAGGGGTCATCTTGGTCTAATAGTGTCAAAATGTGAACAGCATGATGAGGATTAAATACCAATTCTAACTGAACCTGGAAATAGATTTGTCGATTCATGTATCAAAAACCTGTTGTTTTTCCATCAAACTCCTTGTTAGAGAACAGCAAGTTGCGCAATATTAACTGAAACGTTGAAAAGTTGAACATGTGTATTCAAGTTTAGAGGTCACCTTAAGTTAACCCATAAAGGTTTTGCTGCATTTTAGGTCCATCCTGAAATGTTCCCCCAAAAGCCAAATATTGCCAACTTGTGAAAGTGCAAAGCACAACTTGGCTCACATTTCTCAAGTTTCAGGAACAACTCACTTTGTTGATAATCACGTCTGAAAGAGGATTAATCTCAGTAACCCAAAACCAATAAATCTGCGGTTGACATTGAAGTGAACGCTTGCTGAACCCAGTGGAGAAAATTAGGGACCTCCTCAAGTTGAGGCTCTGCATCAGTGACAATCAACGTCTCGACATCTGTTTTGATATTTAATGCTTTTCATTCATCACTCTCACAGCCATTTGCAAGTTAAGCTTCGTAGCATCATCCTTATTCAGAGGTTTAGAAGCATGACAGAGGGAAGTAAAACAAGATTGAACTGAAGTATAAGCAACTTGATGGAGCAATACAATTTCAAAAGAAACCCCCACCCCTCACAAGAAAATGTATAGTGGGTGAAGGAAAGCGGTACAATACTCGGATAACATGACTTGTTGAAAAGGAAACACAGTAACAATCAACTGTTCACATATGTAGACAAACACACTCAAAACTTTGGTTATTCAAATGAGCATGGACAAAATAATACAGACGTCACAGTAAAGCTGTTACCAAACAAAAGGTAACTTATGAAACTCAGTAAAACGGAGAAACCAAAATGACAAAATAAAGAAGCTTTACAGAGAATCCCACCAGACACTTGAAGAGTCCCCCAACCTTTTCAACCCGCCCTTAACTGCTGCCTGTTCGGTGAATTTTGTCATAGTGGTCATAAGTTTCTTCTTGCAAAGTATTTTTGACACGAACGTCAACAAAAGAACAAATGTATGGTCCCAATATCTGTAACAGTGGTCTCCAACCCTGGCCAGGGAGAGGACTTTTCCACAGCATATCTGTGCAGCTTTTAGCCCTTAATAACTGATTCTTCAAACAATTCAAGATGTTAATAAGCTCATTATGGGGCTCCTTGGTACCAGGGATGTGGACCACTGCGGTAGTGTATTGTATGCAACCTGGTAGCTCAGTTCTCGGCAGGTTTATCTAGGAGGACCGTGATAGACTGGTGCAGAGGTTTACAGACAGCCTCGTAGCCCTTCGGGGTCAGGTGAAGGTAGTCGTACATGTCCTGATGGGAGATGGTGCCATCGGAGAGGACGAAGCCCGGGTCCACGTTGAGGAAGGAGGCATGAGGAAGCGCTAATAAGGTATTATCAACCAACTTGTTCACCGTGGCATTTCGTTCTCTCAGAGGGTTTGGTGTTTTACCTCTGGGCAGTAAACCCTGGAAAACAAGACGAGCTTTTGTTATAAATATATTAAACAACCACATGTGATGCAAAAAGTCGGTTTACAACAACAACAAAAAAAAAAAAGTACATTCAGTCAGACATCACTGACTCGCACACATGAAATTTGAAACTCAAGTGTTTCAGCCAAACCAAATTGGCATCCTAACCATTGTAACCCACTCTGAAATATATGAAATAACCCTTTTATTATTATTTAACTGGGTCGGCATTACAAAGTATACAGTGCTCTATTTCCTACTTCGTTTCAGTAACCTGAGAAGAAACTAAAAGTGGTGATCCATCAGTGTCGTTCGAGTGTCACATCCCCATTAAAAAAAAAAAAAAAAAACCCCAACACCATACAGGCAAGGACATCAACGCGTCCTTCAGGAATTCATGAGAGGATACGTACAAGTACAAGCGTGTGGGCATGGGGTAGATTATTCTTGATGACTTGGACAATAGCCATGATGCCTTCACAGATCTGTTCTGGAGTGTGACCGTGATTGTTCGTGCCAACCCAAAGAACCACAACCTACAACAATAAGAGAGAAAGGAATGTGTGGCTGAGTACATGTCATTAATAGTTTGCGGTCAAGGTACCTGCAATTCAGATTTTAGCACAAAGTTAAGCACAATCAGCCATTTGTGTAAGTGAACAAGCATGATTGTGTTTGTTTGGGGTTTTGTTTGGCCATGTTTTTGTACCTTTGGGCTGATGTTATCCAGTTCACCATTGCTCAGTCTCCACAGCACATGTTGTGTTGCATCGCCGCCAATGCCAAAATTGAGGGAATGTAGAGGAGAAAACAACTCCCGCCATATCTGGAAGCAAACAACAAAATAAAATATGTCACGCGTTGAACATCCACTTGACACAGTGTAATAGCATGCACAAACCTTTACAATGACACTTAGAACAAACACCAATCAGATATATCATATCTACCACCTTCACACATTTGCAGAGACCCTAGATCTCATATGGTATTGGAGCTAAAGAGAAAAGAATCAGGTTTAGCAGGTCCAGTATAGATTGAGAGAAGAGGCCTGTGTGCACTGGACTGGTTTTTCCAGCTCATTCCAACTGTGCTAAATTAGACGGAGATTTGAGGAATTTGGAGGCAAAGTAAACCCCTTGCACTCATTCTCAGTTTCCTCCACCACAACATGAGCAGTGCAGGCCAAGGAAGCCTTGTATCTTGAATAATAAGGTCAGGGCCGTCAGAGAACATAGCAGTCACAGGATAGTACATATAGTCTGCAATGCTGTTTAGATAGATGACTGACAAAAGTGTCAGGAACCAAAGTTTGTCTTGTTTCCATTTTGCATTGATTATGTTATGCTTACATCTCTTATCCAGGGAATAAATACATATGAATGAATGCAGCATGGGTAATGTGACTACAACTTCATATATCGAATCCTGTGTGTGGTGGTTCGTGCAGCTCTGAAGCCTCCCCCATGACAGTTGTTTTGGAAATGCTGTGGTCCATTCTACACAATTGAATTGTCTTTTATTAACAGTTGTGATTATTTCCTCAATCCATCGACTTCAAGATCTGTTCACTGACTGATCTATTTGACTGACAAACAGAGGTTGTAACAAGGTAATCAGGATTATTTCTCTTGACAGTCAGTGATTGTGACGTTGTGGCTGATCAGCGCATGAATGTGATCTGTGTTTTACCCCAAACTGGTGCATAAGCTGAATGAGGGAGTCTCCAACGAACAGCACTTCAGGTTCCTTGCCTTTGCTGTCAGACACAAAGCGGTGATGCTGTAAAGAGAAAGAGGCAAAATAGTATGCACTTGTGTGTTTTCTTTACAGAATCAGACACAAACATTACATCTGCATCAACACCATATCAACAATGTCACTGACTACAACGATGAATACAAACTCTTGAAACAATCCCTGCAAATTAATAATGATTCACCTTAAAGAACAATAAGGCATGTTTACAGTGTCGGATATGCGCTTATCTTCAAAATCTCAACGTTAGCAAATTAATAAAAGGAAAAAAGGAAACACTCCTGTAGACATGCGGAGAATAGGTCAAACAAAAAAAAGTAGTAATCACGTTATGTTACACACCAGAGAGATCCAGCGTCCATCTCCCTGTGTGTCCTGACAGGGGACGGGTGTGGTAGCAGGGTTTCGCTGTTCTTCACTCATGACTTGGCTCTACCTGTTTGGGAAAGCAAGTCACTCAGAGTGTTCAATACTTTTATCAACAGCAATTACATTTTTTTTCCCCAACCGCATGTATTTTCTCCTTCTATCGACATTCGTGGTGGATGGACGAGATTAGCATCGGTAGCTAGCTTACCTGCTAAGACACAAGATAGATGTAGTTTAAAAACAACAACGATCCGATATTGTACCGTTAACTAACATGCACCAACGATAGATTATACAAATATGGAATGTGTATATGGGGAAAACTGCTGAGCTCTGAAAGGGGTTACATGAAGAGAAAAGAGAAAAGACAGTTTACCATTAAATCAAAATATCTTCCAAATTCAGTTTCAGGAAGTAGATTTTTAGCCTGCTCGATTGTACCATTGGCTTCAATGGAGCAACGTTCTATGTAACTTTACGTTTACAAAGCTGATTGATATTTTACATGGCCACTATTGCGATTACTCTTAAGTTTAAATATGTATTTGCAAATGCAAAATATATGTAGGGCGGTAATAAAGCATCTTTACGTAAAAAGGAATACATCACGAGCGGATGTCCCCTCCTTGCCTGAGTGAGTGGACTCGCCCAAGTGTGCGCGTGTTCATGGGAGTTGGAGTTGCGCGAACTCAGCGCTGCGCCGCGATGCTGAGCGACCGACCCACTGCGGAAGATTCTGGTGAGCAAGAAGTTAACAAACAATATCTTTTTCTCTTTGTTTAAACTACTTTTCGACTGTGCGTTCCCTTTAATTCGGTTTTATATGAATGTTTCTCAGCAGTTGTAGTTGTAGCTTGGTGCACCTGTCCGCCTGCAGGTGAATTGCACCTGGTGGCGGACGTTACCTGTTTTATAACGATTTAACGAGCGGAGGCGCTCTCCGCCATTCACTCCTGCAGTTTGGAAAAAAAAAAAAGATTATTTCTCCCTTTACACTATCTAAATTATTTGTTTCCAGATTGTAAAATTCGCATTTCTTAATCCTCTGTGCCATGACTTGGAATCTGGCACTCATATGGAAACCATGGGAACTTTTAACGTGTTGGATTCCTCAGGATTTGAGTCCACGTGATATGTCAATCGATCATCACCCAAATATTTATTGAAACAATTAGTTTGAGTTAGTTGATGTAAGGAGGGTGCATATTCATTCATACTTCTTCAACCATCCCCCTATAATCTGTGTACACAAGTCCAAATTGATTATCCTGACCATGTAAAATGTCTAATAGTAATAGTTTTTTTTTAATCTGTATGAAAATCAATGTCAGTCGATGTTTCATTGTCAATATAGACAATGTTCTGTAAAAAGAAAAGTTAGACAATATGTTGCAAGCTTGTGTTTTTGTAAAAACTATCCAAAGCTTCCTGTGTAAAATCTTTAAAATAATTTCAACCTCAACTCCATTCACTTCCATTGGCAAAGCATTGGGCATTTTACTTTCCTTTTCTATTTAAATATTTCCCATATATTTTGTTATAACTTTAAAGACCACAAGACAAAATGCATTGATAAGTTAATAGAGTTTTAGACTCTAAAAAAGAAAAAAAAAGCTTGACAAACATTTGAGATATGTCACGTGATGAAGGGTCAACATCTTTATGGTTAAAGTCTGCATAAGTAAATAATTGAAACATGAATTTAGACATTGTTACTCAAGTTTCATTAAATGGGTCAAGTTTATAGTTGCAAAACTTCAATTCACTGTGGTGCAAACGGCATCCTTGTATATTTATAGGTGTGTTTTTGTGCCCCATAAGTACTTCTTCTAACTTCTACTATCTTTCACAGAACCTAATACAGCATGAGCCACAAATGTGGCAGGACAACATCAACAAATGTAAAGGTTTTCAACAAGGAGTCACAAGTCGCATGTAAAAGCTGTCCGTCATCAAACAGATTTACTGCAGGCTCAAAAGACTCACACCATCGTAGTGAGACACATGGGCTGCACAAAACGAAGCACCTGAAGACCCGAAAGGAAAGAAGTCAGATCAGAGCTTCTTCTAAAGTGACCTCCAAGATCAAATCCCACCGCCAGCACTGCCATGGCCACTGTAGTAAAGACGCGGCACGTTCCCATAACTGCTGCCACTGTCCTTCAGTGAGAAATGCACCGTTCCCGAGCGTTGTTCCAGTTGCGCAGGAACACAGTATCATCACTGACAGCCGTCTGACAGGCCACCATGGCCTGTTTAACCACAAGGTGAAATCTGTTGACATTGAACGCTTGCTGAGTGAGCAGAAAAAGCTGGAGTCAGCTGGACAGCATGTAAACGAAAAGAAAAGTGCAGCCTCGCATCTGCCTTCAACAGACGTGAAGGCACCATGCCCCACCGCCGGTTTAGTGGCTGTTGATGCTGGTGCTCATGCTTTGAAGAAACCAGCTCATGACGATGGCCACCAGAAGAGAAAGAAAAGCCTTCAGTTCAGTGATGAAGATTCAGATGTTACACCTGAGCAGAGACCACAGCGACAACTTGACCTTTCATCTGGAAGTGTTAAAAGCTTAAAGCACAACTCCGTCAGTCCAGTGACAACCATGACCAAGAAGTCCAACAATGCGATGTCTGAATTAGGCAGAAAGTCCAATGTCACCCCCATTATTGACAGATCCAATGTGAAGACATTCAGCAAGAAGGCAAAGAAACACATTATTTCTACTCTTGAGCAAACCCCAGACAGCCCGGAGGCACCTGCCCCGCACACACAACTCAGAGCTATCAGCCCAAGCCCACTCCAACCGTCAGCTTCGATCACTGCTGGTAACTTTGATAAACAACACAGACAAGAAGGTCTCAAATGCGTATCCAGGTCTGTCAGTACGGTGGCAGCACGCTTGTGTGACAGCTTGCAGTTCCCATTTCGAAGAATGAAAAACTTAGCGTCAGAGAGCAGGGAGGTGCTTTTGAAATGTCTGCATGAGAAACACGGACCATGGCTACAGGAGAACCTGCGAGAGTTGCAGGCTTGTCCTAAGTTTGATAAAGTCTCCACCAAGGCAGCCCAACATGCGGATCATGGCTTTACTGGGACAGAAGACAGTCACCTTCTGTCAACCGGTGAGTACTGAGACTACAAAAGAGCGTGTGTGCGTACATGTGTGTTTTCCTAAAGAAATGCCAGTAGTTGTGAATATGAATGTGTGTGATTGTCCAGCTCGCCATCATCCTGAATGGATATAGATTGGTTTATAGATGGATGTGCAGTTTCTCAGTTGTTTCCATCTTTTCTAGATGCATTTCTGAAAAAGACAAAGCGTAGACATTCAAACCGGAAGTCCAATGTGCCACTATATCAGACTCCTCAACAGGTAAGACTCCAAATTCACATAACTGCTCTCTTATTTGAGCTTTTTACCAATCATGTCTTTTGTTCCTTTTCTTCTGTAAACTTTATGAATTCAGACTCTTATAACAAAAGTGCTTTTTGGTGTTTCAATTGAAGACTGCTGCATGGTTACCATTTCCTGAGGAACCCTCCATCAGTGGTTTGGAGGATTTGGTCCGACCCACCGACTCTTCTCAGTTCTGCTTGGACTTCCAGCCATCTAAGTCTTTGGCAAGTCATCCATTTGCTCCCTCCCCGATGTTGTG
This sequence comes from Blennius ocellaris, assembly GCF_963422515.1. Lineage (NCBI taxonomy): Eukaryota > Metazoa > Chordata > Actinopteri > Blenniiformes > Blenniidae > Blennius > Blennius ocellaris. Next base: position 14,151,156 of record NC_137657.1, read on the forward strand.
CCATGATGAAAAGGCCTCCGACTCCCAATTCTGGCATGACACTCTCTTCAGATCACAGAGCAAAGACTCACTTGTGTTTGATTCTTTTCAAAGCAGCTTTATGAACCACACCAACGCCGTTAGAGAGCAGAGCTATAGCTCACAGTATTGTGGCAACAAAATGCAGCCCCTCTTCGCTCACCAAGATAAACATACCGATGTATATTCAATGGAAGAGATGCACTTTCCTCAGCGTCAGGACCCATTTAGAACCGACACACACTCTTTTGCTCCGTCCATCTCTGCTCAAAACTACAGCCCTCTTCAAACCAGTCATTGCTCTACTTTCAACAAATTCATTGACCACGCCCACCTGACCTGTTCATCTCACAGCAACAAATACACTGATATGATTCATTTCCCCCAATCGCGCCTGCTAGAAAGAGACTCACAAACTCCACGTTCCTCGTTTCCTAGCCCAGAGCACTGGTCCTTTCCAGCAATGAGATTGTACTGATGTCTGGCGAACCTTTCAAAACTCAAAGTACCGGATTGTTTAAAGACACCAGAAAGATCTTTTCATTAATCGCCAGTGAAAATGTGTTTTATGTTGATAAACCTTAATTAAAACACATTTTTAAATTTGTGTCAGATGTCATCTTGAGGGTCACCTATTTTCTTCTTTATGTGAAAAAAAACAAACATGTGCAGACACACATAATTATGCTTTATTTGCATCTTTGGAGCATTTTTATTATACTGTACTGTACATCTATTAGACCGGTACTATAATTGAAAAGTATTGACAAAGCAAATGTGTTTAGTGAAAAATGTTTGTTGTGAAAGCTTTTTGTTTTTGTTTGTGTAGGCTGCGTTTAAATGCATTGAGTAAATGTATACATATTATATAATTGATATCATCTATGTCAAATATTGCTAAATATAAAAAAAAAAAAAAAAAAAAAAAATTGACCACAACAAGACGAATGAGTTTTTCTGACTCATGTGTCTGTAAAAGATGTTTCTGTTCATCCTCACAATACATTTCTTTGTGCGTGCTTTCGGGACTCCTCCAACACAGGGGAACACGAGTATCATGCTTACAGTTTTACTGTGAATGAAACTTCTTTCTGTAGTTCAGCCGTTCATAGCTTTTTTTGCTGTAACATCATCAAACTGTTGAGGGAACATCACAGCACTCCCTTTGGTCCAGTTCTTCTCTTTCCAGTCTGCTGCCTGTTCTCATTGCCCTTCGTAACTGGTTCCAAAATAAGTCCTGCGCTTGCTGCTGGTCCGTGCAGTCCGAGCCGGGCCACTGCAGATAAGTCTTTTTTAACACGACAGTCCTCATGCGGTGGTAGGACGACAGCTGCCTCTCCGAGAGTTTCTCCAAAAACACAAGCAGAAGAACGTCCCGGTGCTCGTCAAACAGCCGATAGCTGGCGAGCTGCATTTCCAGGGAGCACCACTCGCTTTGCAGGAAGCTCCTGCTCACCACACAAATAGTCTTGCGACTGCTGTATACAGCAGAAACTATATTGTCCACAATACCACGGCCCAACTCAAAGTCTCTGTGATGAAGGCAGAGTTTAAAAGATGATCCGTTTCCTTCCAGGTTGGGGAGCAGCTGCTCCACGACCCACTGTTCATCAGAAGAGTTGTAGGAAACAAATCCGTCATACTTGTAGTTTTCCTTTTCATCTCTGAAACTGCGCCACTGGTCACTAAACCATGCGCAGAAGACATAGTAGCTGTACTTCATTTTCCAGTACAGTTTGACATACAGCAAAGGAATTACCGTGAAGAGGAAAATTGCAGCTGCTGTGCAAAAAAATAGATCCTCTCCAAGGTCTATAAAGCAAACCTTGTTATTAAAGTTATAGAACTGTTGTGTTGTGTCCGGTTGGCACGACAGGCTGTAGAGATAGACCACCTGAACTCTCTCATTGGTTAGAGTGTAGTTTTGCAGCAAGCTGTTAGTGCAGGTGCAACTTAGAGGGATGTCACGAATGTCAAGGTAATGGAGGTTAGGTAGACTCTCCAGGGCGTCGACAGGAATACTCTGCATCACGTTACGGTTGAGCTGCAGTGTGCGTAGCTGCGTGAGATTCCCAAAAACTTCCTTTGAGAAGTTTTGCATGCCCATATTTTCAATGGTCAATTTGATCAAATTTCGTAGGTTTTTAAAGACTCCTGGCTGCAGCTGTGTCACACCGGCGCAGCAGCCATCCAGCGTGAGGAACCGTAAACCTGTTAGATCATCAAAAGTTGTAGGGTTAATATGAACAATCTTATTGTCGGTTAGATATAAAGACTTTAACGAATGCAAGCCACGGAATAGGGTGCCAGGTAAAACGGCGATGCCGTGAGGCTGCTGTTGACTCAATTTCAAGTCTCTGAGTCTACTGAGATTCATAAACGGTGATCTTTGACTTTTATAGTTGAAGTGAATCTGATTATTTTGTAAATCCAGCACTGTGAGTGTGCCTTGGAATACGTGATAGTGGGAAGAGTCAATCTCTTTGAGGTTGTTCCCGTCGAGATAAAGTTTGGACAGGCTTTTAAGCCCATCGAAGCCAGATGACTGAAATTGTGTGATCTTATTTCCTCCGAGGTCCAATATAGTCAAATTTCCAAGACTGTGAAAGGTCATATCGAAAATGACAGAAATCCTATTGTTTCGTAGGTTGAGGGTTTGTAGGTTAACTAGATCCTCAAATGTGTTGGAGCGCAAGTCGGTTAAAAGGTTATTGTCCAAACGAAGAACCTCAAGCCTTTTTAGACCTTTGAGGGCACTGAAATGGAGAAAGGCAATTGTGTTTATGTTAAGTTGTAGAGTCTGGAGGTTTGGCGTGTGATAGAAAGCATCACGGTTGACTGTGAGGATGCGATTGTATCGATAGTTCAAGTTTGTCAAGTTGTTTAACTGAACCATGTTTTGTGCTCTACACGATGGGAGTGATTTAATAGTGTTGTGCTCTGCAGTAAAATTCTGTATGTGCGTTTGTCCACTGAGAAATGTAAGACAATTTGTGGACACGAGTTGATTGCTGGACACATCTAATGCTTTTATGTTAGGGCATTGGTACAGTGTAAAGTTTAATAGATTCTTGAGTCTATTTTTACATAGTGACAGTGTTTGAATATATTTCACCTTTTTCATTTGCATAGTGCTGCAAAGTTCTTTGAGCATGTTGACGTTATTTAGACCAGTTTCAGAGAAATCGATGTGGTTTGCCCTGATGTTGCTGAGGTTTAAAAACTCCATAATGTTTACACTTGTTGAACGAAAACGCAGATATGTTATGTTTTCCAAGTCCACTCCTTCAAAAGCCTTCGTCGGGAGGTGGGGATTGTATGACAAATCTAGAACGTGTATAGATGTGAGGAATGACCCTTTGCATCCCAGTGTAAGCAAGTTATTTCTACACAAATATAAACTTGTCAGAGATTCAGGCAGTGTCACCTCTGTGTGAGTGAGGGAGGTCAAACTGTTGAAGCAAAGGTCCAATTTTCTCAGATTTCCTAGATGTGACACAGATGTAGCTATTCCTGAGAAATTGGTCAAAAGGTTTTGCCTCATGATTAACGTGTTAAGTTTGAGAAGAGTGGAGAAAATCCTCTCTGGGAGCTGCTTCAGTTTGTTGTTTGTCAGTGAGAGCAAAGTAAGGTTGCCCAAGTCTTGAAACACATCGGGGTTGAGCTGTGAGATGTAATTGGAAGACAAATTTAGAGATTTCAGTTCAGACAAGTTGCGGAAAGCCGACTGGTCGATGTCTGACACGTAGTTGTGATCCAGTTTGAGGTTCTGAAGGCGGCGCAGATGAACAAAGCTGTCTTTAGGAATGTGACTCACAGGAGTACTGGCGATGGTGAGGTTGATGGCAGTTGGCGGCAGGTCCTTTATAAGAGCGGACATGGTCTGAGCATTTCGATGGATGCACTCAAAAGTGTTTCTTTGGTAATATTTGTACGTTTCAATGCAGTTGTTGTAGCTGTATGCATTGGTGAGTACAGCAGTACCAAGGACAACTGCGGCCGTCAGCAGGTGATGAAGCGAAGTGGCCATTTGTTCCAGGGGATCCGTCGTTTTAGACGACTGTCACCAGATCCTGTATGGTCAGAAATGTCTGTTGAGAGGACTTCTGGGTTTTTGTGCGACAGGGATCTGCGGAAAGGGAGCATTTACAGTTCAAGTTGGAACAGGATTTGTAATTCTTTGCACAGTAAATCTTAAACCAATCTCCCCAGGCATTAATATGCCACTTGCACACATGTGGCTGTCGCGTTTCCTTTCCGGTAAGCTATGAAATAAATTAAAAATGTACTTCAGATTGTTTTAGGCATTTTCATGCCAGTCTTTTGTTGTATGACAGTTGAAAGTAAATAAAAAGAAGTACATATAAATCCCCGCTTCTGAACTCCGATGTAACAGGATCTATTATAGTTGGTCCAAAAACATCAGAGACAGAAATGATCTACACTAATAATACCGCTGGATGGTATTACTTTGGTCTGCAGTACCACTGTGAAAAGCTCACTTTTGGCCAGAACTGTCAACCTCCACATTGAACAAGTCTGCAGGACCTGCGTAACGTCTCTAAAATCAGGAACCTGCTGACTCAGAGCGAGGCTGAGAATCCATTTGTTTCAATAGTGTCTCCCAAGTCAAACGTAAACAGCAAAAAGCCGCCACCTCTCAGGCTGGATTTGCATGTCTCCTCATGCTGAATTGAAGTTTTTCCATCCCATCCTTGCTTTTACTTGCTCATTGTGGAATTGTTGGGTTTTCCTGCATTTTTTATGAATACTTTCATCAAACAGTCTGCCTTTTCACCAATTTCTTGCAGCATACATTGTAATCGGTAGTATTCAGTTTCCCCTTTTGTTGTGCCATTTTCATATCCTTTTTCACTCTCCGACTGTGTTCCTCATCCAGACATTTCTATTACCCAAATGCCATATGATATAAGGCACAATTGGCAAACTATTGTTTCTACTGTTTCTAGTAATATGTGGGCGCTTTACATTGCGAATTCATGTAAAATAAAAACAAACTATTTTCACACAAGCAAGACCAAGGAGGATCAACTTCCTCATGGCCAAAGGAAACTCGTGAAAATGTTTCTTCCTTACACATCAGCAGTGGCAAAGTGTAAGAAAGAAAGCATAAAGAGCAAAATGAATAATACACAGAAACAACTCGTATATATTTTTTTTAGTATCTTGTACAGTTAAAGAGTTTGTTTTATTGTAAGAGCTGACGTCATTCTGAACCATCAACAATTTGCAATAAAATGTTCAATAAGTTCTTACAAAACCTAAACACTTGTTTATTCAGTACAATTTTGTTATCAGAATTTAAAGTAAATTAGATTCCATCATGAAAGTCTTACCTGCTCAGAGGAATGCCGTTCTGCTCACTTTGGTTTCTCACAGAGCTTTGCAATGTTATCTCTAAGATACTCACCCTAAAGAGGAACATGGGGGCAGTTCACTCTTCCTTTTTTAAATAGGAGTGTTTATAGCTAATTAAACAAACAAAAATTAATTATAATAAATAAAAAAAAATAGAAGGGCACATGAGAGTAATAGTTTTATTTTGTGCCAAAAAGGGAAAAACATTGTTTGGAGAGCAATATTTTTAAAGGAGGTCAATTTTACAGGATCACTGTTGCTGTAAATCTCTGCATTTTTTTTTTTCCAATAAATTTGACCACAATGACTTATGCAATTGAGCTGCCCGAGTGACTGTCCAGATATGAGACCTTTAAAAAGTGGGGCCGGACCGAGACAAGCATCAGATATCTGATCTGAAAGTCTTTCTCATAATAGTGCTCTGATACAACCTTGACTGGTCGTTATCCGTGAACTGACTTCAACCTCTCAGCAGAGCAAGTAATGAGAGAAGGAGAAGCAACGTCAGCCTCACTGAGATGTTTTTTTATTTTTTTATTTAATAAATGACAATTAGAAAAGCAAAGCTCAGAGGAAACTATGGTCTAGCTTCGTATCCATTGACATTCAGATCATATACGGCCATTAAAAGGGATGTTTTCACCAAAAGCAGCATATTTCCAATGTTTTAACAACTCGTCATTTTATTACATGGACAGCTCGCAGCAGGTCTATTCTTGAAGGAAGCCGCGTCCAGTGGCTCAGAGGAGTTGAAGCCAGAACGGAAAGTCCCTCATAGGAGGCGTAATTATTCTGCTCATTTTAAAAATAAAACCTCTCATATTGAAAGCAGAAGGTGTTTCACTATAACAAGCTCCGTCTTGGAGCTGCTGTAAGCTTTTTGTGTAGTTGCACAAATGTGATTTAACAATTCTGTTATGTTTGATAATATGATTATCTTTATGTTATGTCGGAAAACCTCAGGCAGTGTTCAAGTCAATAATGAAAACAATAGTGAAATAAACATCCAATGAGGAGATTTGCAATTGTACCATTAGGTGCTGATAGCATTACAAATGAAAGCACCTGCACAGAGACTCAGGAAAGTAGAAACCCCTGTTCTTTAGGAACATAAATTACATACATCTATGTAAGCAGAAATGCAACAAAATCAAAATTACAACATAAATATCAGACTGTAATTACATTAAAATTCAACATAATTTTTGCTTTACAACTTGGAAATCGTTCTGGGTTCTTTTTCATCCTCTTGTTTTCTGCTCCCGTGCCATCTGACACAGTCCACACAGCGGCAGGCAGGCCATGACTATCCAATCACCACACACGGATCCCTGCAGGAAAAGCACAAAAAAAAAACCCCAGAAATATCAGATTAGACACGCTCACAAATAAACATGACAACCTTGCTTGTTCATGTGGATATCTTCTTTATGGACCCATTTCTTCGCATTTCATACAAAACTACAACATCTCAACATATGTCCATCCACAATGCTGGTGTGATCACTGTTTAGATAACTTTACTGCACTGACATCAATGTTGTATCTGTGTCGAATGCTTGTCCTTAAAGCGATCATGGCTCCAGGAAGGAATGGCAGACAGCAGCTGTCCCCATGCTCCTGAGCCACCTGGCAGCCCAGGATGCAGGGAACGAATGTTGCACAAAGACCTGGGAGGGGAGAGAAGATGCTTCGTTTGAATTCAATTCACTTGGCAAACTTGTCAAAGTTCAGCTCGCCTCCGCGTGAACACATGAAGCCACGTACAGATGCCGCAGTCCTCGCAGCAGTCGCAAACGTTTGAATTCCAGTCTGACGATCCAGACGACACATTGTACTGGGCGGAGGCCTGCGGCTGCGAGCTGATTGGACCCGAGTGGAATGCCATGGCTGCAAGCAGAAAAGCAGAAGCATGTCAAAGTTGAAAAAGACCGAATATCATCAACAGTCTTCTTTCGATTTTGAGTCATTCCTTCGTCCCGTCCAGCCCCGCAGATCTCACTTTCAACCAAAAGCAGGTCCCTCTTACTGTTTTAAATTGCAAGAAGACTGCTGGATGAACTTGGTTCAGTTCGTCTTGACCACACTACCTTCTGAGAGGAGTGAATGGCGGCTCCTTCGGAAAGCTGTTGACTCTTCACGACGGTCACCGTCTAAATCCAACAGGGGGAAGGCTTCAACCTGGCAGTACCTTTTATACCCCCGGTGAAATACGCTGAAGGCAGGAGCCTTGTTACGATGACGTAACATTCCAAACATTTATCGTCATGTAGAGAGAAAAGCTCAAATGTTTAGTTTCGGGGTGTATCACTCGTTTCAAAAGGTTGCAATATGAGGCAGTTTTAACGAGCAAACAGCAATAGAACTTAAGTGGTTGGATGGTGTGTGTATTTGTATTTCGGCAACTAATTAACCAGCCTGTACATTTCGAGCAGGTGTGGCGTGTGTGTCCACTGTGGGGACGAGATCCGTTCACTGAAAAATATCAGTCAAATGTCAGCAGTCGTGTGTGGAGCCAGGAAGAAGGGTTGGGACTGGTGTGCTTTAGCACTGATGAGGTGTACAGTATGTTCATGAGTACACGTGAGTTTACACACAGCAAGTGTTTCCTAATGTTTAACCTACAACATTGTACACTGCAAAAGATTTGGACCCTCGGGTGGCTTCACTAAAGATGGATGATAAATGTCTAAAGAGTGAAATAGATATAAATGAAGAACACATGTGACAATAAAATCCTTGTGAAAGGACTGAAACAAAATAGAGAGTTGAAACAGTTCAAATTGAGTTACATTACGTATTTTATTTTGTTTCCCAAAATACTGTTCCTGAAGAAGAGCAAGGAAGCAACGCAGGTGAATGCTTTTATTTCATTAAACCTTTTTAGTCATGTTTTTTGATGACTGGCTTGATAATCATGAGATGTAATTATTTTGTCTGACTAAAGGCTTATTATAGGGGAGGACATACAAGCCCGTCCTTTGTATTGTGTTTTATTGAGTATAGTATCTAAGGGGTCCTTTTTCTTGTGAGATCATCATCATCAGCTCTATACACAGTGCCATGGTTCACGTTTGGTTTCTAGTCTTTTTGAGTCTGACTCTCATTTCGGGTTCTTTTTTTCCCCCCTTTGGACTTTTTTACTTGTTGAAAATCAAGGTGTGCTTCAGTTCTATCTCCGGTGGTGTCTGGCACCTCAAGTCCTCCGCTGAACCAAACGAGACACACGGAGGTGTTTGAAAGTCTTGAATATGGATAAAACAATATTGTGGACGATATGGGGTTTATAGTGTCTGAAATACTGAGTCTAGAAATTGTCACATTGTTAAATTTAGCAACAATAGTTATTGTTTCACTTGTAAATGACAAAACTATTGATCACAGGCCTATTTTTTGAAGATTTTGAACGAGTCACTCAGGCCTGAAGCCTTCTGTTCTCTCTCCTTTAGTTTGAAATAACCAGGTCGTAGAAATGAGACACAATTATTAATACCTAAGCATAACCATCAACAACAAACTGTCATTGGAGCACCATGTTGATGCACTTTGTTCAGAATCCAACCACTGCATGTTCTGAGGAATTATAATGTCGATTTTAACTTTTCTGAGAATGTTTTTATTATTGTTTTGTTGGTTCTCTGCTTACTTTTTCTTTTTGTCAGCCAGTATGAGTCACTTACACTGAAAAACAAAAGGAAACTGCCCCTTACCCACTCAACAACCTCAAAGTTTAAACAAGGTGAGAACAATAAATAATAATTTAAATGAATTATTTTTTCTTTTATGTGTGTTTTATCACTATTTGGCCCTCAGGGATGCTAAAGCTGACCTTGACCCGATCCAACAGGCCTTCCACATTCAAAGTCCCTTAAATCACATTTCTTCCACATTGGTATGCCTCAGCATGAACTTCAGCACTTTGTCGACATGCCTAAATTCATTAAGGCGCTGTCATGTTAGCTGATTATCTCATTGCATTAATCAGTATTTGAACAGGTTTATCTAATGAAGTGGCTGGTGAGTGTATATACACTGTATATACTATATTTAAGTATATCTTGCTCCAGCCAGAGCATTTGACTGGAATTTACACTTGATTTAGACTTGGCAAACCCAGAGAATGGTTTGCCAAATATCTATCTCACAGTGCTCAAGTTTGTCCTCGTTACATATTCAGTCCACTAGAGAGCACTGAGACATTGTTTTTTAGCTCTAAAATGTTTTGAACATTATGCAAGACATAATCCATATCTTCCCCCGGGTTACAGCAGAATGTCAGGACAATAAATCTGCAGTGCAGCACAATAAATTCTAATGTATTCAATACAGTTTTGATCAGAAACAAAACTGGGTGTTTGGGAGCAGATTTCAGGATGCTGTGACTTAATAAATTGTTTTTCATGAAGGTTATGGTTTTGGGAGATGTGTGTATCAGAACATAACTTTGTTTTAAAGTTCTCATAGAAGAACAATCAAACCTTTAAACCAAAAGTAGACGAAGCATCTGTGATATTACACAATAACATAATTTACCAGACGACCCTCGGTTGAGACAGAAGTGACCGCAACAGTGTTCAGTTCCTCACAGATTAAATGCATCTGTTGTTGGAAGGTAATGGTGAAAAGGGAATTCAGTCTATCCTGCCTTCAGCTAGTCTAGTTTCTGACTCATTCAAAGCCCTGAAGCCTTCAAACTGGAGTCTGCACGTGTCAACAACTGCTTAAGAATCATTCTTGAACCGAATCTGAATCTTATTTTGTTAACCCTTTCAGAGGCAAGCAACCACATTTATAAGTATGAGTAACATTACAACTATTAACGTAATAAAAGTGGCACTTGTCCTTGAGATGAGTATTGCTCGTGCAGGATTTCTAAAATCAGTGAGATTTCTGTGATACTTCTGCTCCACATGTCCCATAATGACAATAATGTGAACATGATTATGCTTTGCCGAATACAACAAGTCAAAGTATGTCTGGTTGCAATCTTATCTCATATTTAGGCTACTTTATTGCAATGAACACATCATATTGTACGATAGTTGTTTTCTGTTTCTATACCTATTTTGACGAAGTTTAAAGATATTACACAAAGTATGGATTTAACCAGTTTCCTATGAAATGTAAATGCATTAGGAGAAGAAAAAAAAACCCCACCAGACTTAAAATAGCCACTTATCGATAATAACCAGCTTCAAGTTTCCAATTTCTTAGTATTTCAGTGAGTGCATTATAAAGAACCGAAGTACATTTCAGGAACCTACAGATGAGGGTGAGATCTCAACAGCAATCATTTCCAAGTAAAATGAATAGAAATGCATTTCCAGGAGAACTTGCATATCTTATTTTTAACCTCGATAATGCAGCAGATAGTATTCATGATTGACCCGTAGTGTTCAAGATGAGCAGATTCTTCCACATCCTGCAGCCTTCTTGATAAAAATAGATCATTACAACGTACTCTTAGCAAGTCCTGCATCCACTTTGTGTCTTGTAGAGGTAGGCAATTCGTCTCCTCTTCTTACACTGTGCAAACATTTAACTTCATGGAATGTATTTCATTTTTCATTTGAAAATGCATAGTAATTTGTAGTTGTTTACTTTGAAATATATATTTTCTTAAAACCATGTAGTTATTTACTAAACTTTGAGATATGTGAACCCTAAAATGAAATGTAAAAAAAAAAAAAAACCCTGCAAAAAAAATGTGTTTTGATATTGACCAACAATAATGTTTCATATTTGAAAACAACCAAATTATGAAGAACTACTTGGTGGGGCTGGTCGAATTTCTGTCAAACAAGCACTTTCACTTCTCTTCCAGTTATGAGGTATTCTTTTGTAAAAGCATACTTTGTGCTGCTTAAGGGATAAAACCGCCCATTCTTTAGTTCATTCTATATGTCTTTTAAGTTCTCTATATGCCCGAAATTTGATCAATTTGATGAATACAAGCTTTATTGTGAATCGTAATATTTTTAGAGGACACAGTCACACACCGTCTGCACTCTTTATAACTGGCTGCCGACTCGTTTTAAAAATATATGTCACAATTTTCCTGAGACAGTCATCAATTCCCACTACGGCGAGGTTTGCGTCTGTCTAAAGCGCTTCAGGATTCGGTTCCTGAATTTTCACTTCTCCTTTTTCCAACCCCCGTCATCTGGACGAGTGTGGCACAGATTATCTGTGAAAAAGGATGTCAAGCTGATGTGTTTGTGAGCAGGGCGCTGCCGTGTTATCAGTCCTGGAGGTTTCAGGTGGCCCGCCGCTTCCTTCTTCTCAGTAAACATGGATCAGGTCATGACAACCACTGAGGATTACTGGGTGAGTGGATATTTCTGCATGATATTTGCTTTTTCACACTAAATATTGCCCTTGCCTAAAACTAAAGTATTTGTTTTATTTATTCATTTTTTTGTTTGTTTCTTAGGACGAGATTTCTGACTATGACGACAACTACACCCTGTCTCCCGAGACAAGCGGGGCGATTGCAGCCCCGTGCTTACAGGAAGACATCTATGGTTTTGCAGAGACGTACTCCCCCATCGTGTACAGCCTGGTGTTCTTCTTAGCAGTGGTTGGGAATGTGCTGGTGCTGTGTGTGATCCGGCGCTACAGAAACTCTCAGAGCGGTGGAGCCTGTGCCTTCTCTCTGACGGATACCTTCCTCCTCCACCTGGCTATTTCTGACCTGCTGCTGGCCTTCACACTGCCCCTCTTTGCAGTGCAGTGGGCCCACCACTGGGTGTTCGGCGTGGCCCTCTGCAAGATCTCCGGGGCCCTCTTCTCCCTCAACCGGTACAGTGGCATCCTCTTCCTGGCCTGCATCAGCTTCGACCGATACCTGGCCATTGTTCACGCCGTCAGCTCGGGCTGGAAGCGAAACACCTGCCACGCTCAGTTTGCCTGCGCCATCATCTGGATGGTCTGTTTGGGCTTGAGTGGAGTGGACATTGCCTTCAAAGAGGTAATGGAGGTCCACATCGTGGGCCAGACGCGGGGGCCGCTGTGCCAGTTGTATTTCACCGAGAGCGCCACCCAGTGGCACGTGGGGCTGCAGCTGATCAGCGTGAGTCTGGGCTTCGGGGTCCCCCTGTTGATCATGCTCTACTGCTACATCCAGATCTTCAGGTCGCTGTGCAATGCCAGCCGCCGACAAAAGCGCAAGTCTCTCCGCCTCATCGTGTCCCTGGTGTCCGTGTTTGTGGTCTGCTGGGCTCCGTACAACTGCTTCCAGCTGGCGGACAGTCTGCACCGGCTCGGCGTGGTGAGCGGCGGCTGCCAGTTTGGTCGCGTGGTGGACATCGGGACTCTGATCACCGAGAGCGTGGGCCTCTCGCACTGCGCCCTCAACCCGCTGCTCTACGGCTTCGTGGGGGTGAAATTCAGGAGGGAGCTGGTCAGAATGTGCAAAGGGTTGCTGGGACAGAGAGGCTGGCTGGGAATGAATGGATGGAGCCAGAGGAGTGCCAGAAGGACCACAGGATCATCCAGCTTTGCAGAAACTGAGAACACCTCCTACTCCGTCATGGCATTATAACATAAATGTAACATGAAGAAGAATAGGAGCGGTTTGTGGGAAGGGAGATGGTAACAAAACCAAATGTAAGTTGAATCACGACTTTTAAAATGTTCTCACGTAAAGAAGGTTCCTGTCTGTTCGGTTGGTCTCACATTGGTGCTTAGACAGTTCTTTATACTGAACTGTATAAATGGTAGTGAACTCATCAAACGGTAGGGGTCTGCCGTAATGCTTAATGCTGATTCTCTCACACTTTTCGTGAGAATGTGTTGATTTCTGTGCCCAATGGTCAAATCTTGTGAAATGGCTTTATTTCTGCAGACTTGTGAAGCAGTCAAGGGCTTAAACTATGACTCATATCTCACTTCTTCATACTCAGTGGAGATAATAGCTTGCAGAAAATGATTTTTATGTTTATCAAGCTGGGGTGGGGGTGTCATTGAAAGAATGCTTATGTTGATATATGTTTGTTTTTTTATGAATATTTTAATGATGTGTATAAAGCTCTTTTTTTCAGATGTGTGCTTGAAGTTGTACTACGAGCTGCAAAACAGGAAGTGACTCGGTCTGAATTTTATGTGCAAAAAAGCTCAACTTCCTTTTGACGGTCAAAGTTTTTCTAAGAAATATTTTGAAATAAAAACCTTGTGTATTAAATGTTAACCTCCCGTGTTTTTCTGAGTTTTGACAACTTTCTTCTGCACTCACTGATCTCATGCTCACTGCAAACCGTGACAATATTTGAAGTTGGTTCAATGACAAAACAGAACCACAGCAGCAGAGGATGCATATCTGTCGATACTGATACGTCAATATTTGCACCGTCAGAAAAGCAAAGCTGCAGTACTATTTCAACAAAGCTACATGAGTATCTGACAAGCAAAATGTGGATTATAATGCGAGATGATCACAAACGGATCGGTCCAAGGCAGGTAAAAGAAGCCAAAGCCAGAAAAGTCGAGTGAAGTCTCACTGCAGTGTTGTCAATCGAATTATGGCTGCAAGGAACCTGTAGATTTAATTGAAATGTCTATAAAAAAAAATAAAAATAAAAAATGGTGCTGAACCTGCAGATGGCAGAGATTAGAGAGCTTATGTTGATCCACATAAGTGTTGCCGATGCCATGACATCACAACCTGCACGCCAGAGGGAGGATGACGGAATGTTCTCCACTTGAGATTTGACCTGGGGTTAACTGTCAGTGTGAAACGGCCCAATGCTTTTGCAGGACAGACTCAGAATTGCTAACAAGATCAGTTTAGTTGGTCAGTTTCAGTGTGAAAGCAGTGGAAAACTATTTTGTAGACTGTAAAGCCAAACAGCAGAGCTTAATTCTGGGAATAACTTAATTTTAATTAGCCAGAATAGTTTCTATGAATTTCATTGTAAATGTTGTAAGTATTTCTGAATTTCGGAATTTTTTTTTCAGATTTTTCTATTTCCTCTCATAAGTTTTGCACTTGAGTTTCTAGTGAAGTATAAAATGCTTTGACCAGAAATAACTTTGTTCCTGCCACCTGGAGAAAATGAACAGAATTCTCAGTTCTTGTGATGTTTGTATCCACATGTATAGTTTTGGCGTTTTAATTGTAGTGTGTTCCAATGATACACAGGACTGAGAGCCAGTCTGCATAGGCAATATAATAACTGTATAGTGCCATCTAGCTGTCAAAGTTGTGTTGCTTGTTTTTAACAGGTTTTTCTTTTTTTTTTTATTATTATTGGGAGCATATTTATAATTAGAATGTGAATAACAGCTATTCTGAGAAACCAGAATGTTTTTGCCGCTGTTTTGCAGCTGAACAAGTATTCATACCACTTGAACTTTTCTACATTTTATCACATGACAGCCGGTTGATAGTAATCAGCTACCTTTTCTCTAACCCCCAAAATGAAATCCATTGAAAGCAAGAGCGTTTGAAAGTCACCTGATTAGTAAATAGAGTCCACCTGTGTGCAGTCTGATCTTAGTATAAATCCAGCGGTTCTGTTAAGCCGTGCACGTCACACGGAGTCCTGTGTAATCTACAACTCAGGTGGGACAATCTGTCCACGAGACAACTACCAGTCGACTTCCCACAAATTGGACTCAATGTAAAATGCTGTGGCAATAAAAAAAAAAAAAAAAAAAAGCACTGCATATAACCCTAAACCCACCCAAAATGTGAAAAAAAACAAGGGGTTTGAATCCCATTGCAAGCCACTGTATATTACTGGCATGATCATTTTGGGAGAATTATTCAATTCCACTTTGTAATTACTGCATTTTACTTTTTCAAGGTACTGATGTCAACTATATATATTTTTTTTTTCCAAGTCAAATTATAATGATCAAACTATGATGGCAAATGTTGTATATTCTCTGCATATCGTCCGTCTCATCTCTGCAAAAACACAATTTATTTTCAGTAGCAACTGGTGTTTTGGTTCCACTTTAATTAAACCAAACACCGTTACTGCCATCTAGTGGAGAGCGTGTGTCAGTGCAGTCTTTGTCTCTTTGTGTCCGGCTCTCTCGGTTCTCCCAGTCAAGTCATGCGAGCGACAACGGAAACGCCTCCACGCGCCCTTCAAAACAAACCGCGTCATTGGCATTAGAAGAACTTGAATGACGCGATCCGCAACATTTAACCGTATCTGTCTAGTCTGGACTGAAGATAATAACTTAGGCTAATCTCATTATCTTTGTTCTTGCGTGTTATTTTGCGCCACGCGCAGAAGATTCCCTCGGTGGATTTTACTCGGAAACGCCAGGAATCGGTGAACGCAGAGTTTCAGGCGAGGTTTTGGCAGACCGGGGACGCGACGACGTGTGAGTGTGATGTGACATTCGGCTTCCACAAACAACCGAGAGTGTAAACGGACGAGGTGGTGGGAGTGTGTTTGAGTCCGGTCAGAAAGTGTCCCGAGTTATAAAACGACCAGCAAGTTGTTTTTTGGTTTGTTTGTTTTTTGTTGTTGTTTCCTCCGGTGGTTTCTCGGTTTTTAGGACTCAGACTGATGAAACGACCTTGTGTATGTGCAGCCTCGCTGGTGGTTATAAAGTGCGAGGTTTGACGTGAAGGGTCTTGCGGGACTTTGACGGGCGCTCGACAGCTGCGTCGTTATCGGTCAGCGTGCGCAGCAGATATGCGCACGTTGCTGCGCTCGCGCCGCGTTTAGGGTGTCATCTGCTCACACCGCAGCAACGCTTCCCATTTGCAGCTGACATCCTGCCTGGGAAACAGGGTAAGTAAACCTTCTTCTTCTCTTATAAAAGCTGCTTCATAATGGATTGCTTTAAACTTCACACCTTTTGTCATTTATACTTGCAAATATTTTGCATTTCATGTTGTTTAGTCTATAGAAGTCTCTGATGCGTGATGTTTGTTTTTTTCCTGAACGTGTGGCTTCTCCACAGAATCTCAAGGGGGCAACAAGAGGTCAAGTGATTATAAATGACAGGCATTTAATGTCTTCTTGATTATTGAATGCAAGTCATTTATTTTGAATATAAAAAAAAGTGAGCGAAAATATTTTTAAACAAAACAATGCTCGAAAAGGAGTGTACTGTAAATCCCTACACCTTCTCACCTGATCCTCATCTCCCCCCAGTGCCTATAAGAGAAATCAGAATTATGACTTAACAGTTAACCCAGAAATAATTACACAATGCAGCGGCGACTCCTCATCTGTGTTTTCTCTTGACATGATCTTCCTATACCTCTCTTAAAGATGCTTCCCTTCAACACCCTATCGAACCCATATTTTCTAAATATTTCCCATAACTATATAATTATAACCATAATTGGAGCTCTTTTATATTTGAAGAACAGTGTGCTTCCCCCAAACCTCCACACAGTCGCTCACATGCGGTAAAGCAGGTGAACTGTCAGTAATAAACAGTGATTTCTGCTGAAATGCTTTTCCTAAACTTGCAATGCTCCTTGACTCAATATGACTTATTTGTTGATTTCAAGCTGAATCGTATTGAGACTAAACTAAGCGGCGGTAAAATTTATAAGGCCTCGTTTACGTCACAGCATTTTTAAGTGAAAATGGAAAACTTCCATTGCGTTTTGGGGGGACCGTTCACACAACAACGGTGCTTGGGAGAGGCTGACGGCGCAACTTTTTCAATAACAATCTCCGAGGTGGAACTTTATGAAAACCCTCTGGCTCTATGTAATTGAGGAAAAGGGAGGGTTTTTTTCTGAAATGCTGATACTGTACTTGCGGTTTTGCGGATGCGCAAGAAGTACTCATGGACAACAGTGAATGTGGTGCGTGTGCTTCTCATAGCCGCCATTCAACTCAAGTCATTCTGTATTGATGTGCAGCTGCAGCGTATCGCAGTGCAACATGAAATGACGTTGCAATATTTGCTTCCACTTGAACCAGAGCAAGATAGAGGCTTGCGGAAGTTAAAATGTTGAACGATCCCGAACATTGACCGCGCTGAACGGTACGAAGAGCCTTGCGACTCAACCACGTTTAAAATCCTATATGGTCATCACAGATCTTCACTGAGAGGCTTCAAATGGTTGGTGATATTCCCGACGTGTTTGAGTCGTGATGCATCTGGACTGTTTTCTGGCCATTTTCTAAAACATTTTAAAGGATTCAAGCAGCTTTCTATATTTTTTTAACAACATAAAGTCCTCGTAGCAAACCTGGGCCCCGTTCCAGAAATGCGGGTTATGTGAAAATTCAGAGTAAGTTAACCCTGAAATGAGAGAGAACTCAAGAGTTTTCCGTTCCAGAAAGAGAGTTGAATTAAGCTCGGGGTCAGTCAAGGTAGTAACAGACTCTGTGAACTGAACCTGCTCACTGGCAGGTTTAGTTGAGGAAACCCTGAGTTTCTACTATTTCCTCCCACCTGAAGCAGCTGCTCGAAATGATATTGTCCATTATTTCCAAACCCAATCGACAGCGAAGCACAAGTAATATGCCCAGTATTGTGTTTTTTTTTTTTTTTGTGAAGTGGTAGTTTTCTTTATAATATTGGTGAAGCGACAGTGTGTTGAGCAGTGAGAGAATCACACTGAGACAAGTGACTTTCCTTTTGGGGAGTTATATAATCGTGTGTGGTTGTGTGTGTGTGTGTCCATAGGGAACTGGGCTTTCCGTTCAAACCCACTCCCCTATTGCCTCACAGTGACATCGCACCATGTGAGTTATGAGACGAGGCTGAGCGCGTTTATAAAAACCCCGCATGGATTTAACAAGCGGGGAGTTTGAGGAATTTCCTCTGACAGTGCACAGAGAGAGAGAGAGGGAGAGAGAGAGAGCGAGAGCGGGAACATTTATTATTCACATCTGGGGCAGAGCAGCATTTTGAATTCTGTGTTCGACATGTTTGCGTCTTCACAGAACATGGACGTGGACCTTGATGGACTCTTCCGTCAGAACGCCTCCTTTGACTACGACGACGACTACGAGTATAAAGAAGAATTCGACCCGAGAAGCAACAAGCCGGTGTGGGTCCCAGTGGTTTACTCCCTGGTCCTGGTGGTGGGCCTGCTGGGGAACATACTCCTCCTGGCAGTTCTGGCCCAGAGGAGGCCGGCATGGAGGGTATCGGACACTTTGATTCTCCACCTGGGCATCACAGACATCCTCCTGCTGGTCACGCTGCCCTTCCGGGCCGCACAGGCTGGCGGCGGCGGATTGTGCTCTGGGATCCTCTGCAAAGTCTGCGGAGCCGTTTTCAATGTAAGTCGAAACCTTCCGCTGCCGGACGAGGCCAAGTCAGAAAGCGAAAGTAAGAAGTTCCTATCTGCAGCTGTGATAAAAGGGGTTTCTATATGACTGGTGTTTGGTCTCGGCCATCAGAGCCTTCTTAAGCAAGAGAAGATGCTTGTTGTGCTGTTGAGCAAACGCTTTTCCGGAGCAACAGCATTTCAGACTTGGGACTGAGAAGGGAAAGGAAGGGCTCACCAGGAGGAGAAGTGAAATTTAAGGGACTTTTCTGCTGTGGAGCTGAAGTTCTTGTGTCACGTTAATGCATGCATCTATTCTTTGTCACTGAAAGTAATAATAATAATAATCGTGTGAATAAGTGGAGTTTCACACCAATATTTATTTGAAAAAAAATAAAATTCACAACTAATTGCATTCTAAAGGTAATAAGGAAATTCTAAATAGAAATTAACACCGGTTCTAAAACTGTGGTACATGTACTCCCCGTGGTGAGAAGAGAAAAATATGAAATTGCTAAATAAAATAAGCATTATCTTTTCCTTTTAGGTCAGTATCAGCCTGCAGTTGGTGTGTGCATGCTTGTTGCGAAAAACACACTTTGGAATTTGTATTATCAGTGACAGATAAGATTTGTTTTTTTTAATAAACTGAAACTCTATTGCTCTGTCAGCAGCGACTGCAGGTGTGAGTGAATTTAAAAATTCTCGTCTGCCATTTTTCATGGGAGAAATAATGTTGCTGCACTTTTGTGAGGATGGGTTTTGAGAGACGTGTTCACTTGTAAACTCCACACTTCCTCCAGTAATATGCAATATAAAGAGTCCGATTCATAACCACAACGTATCTGGTCCAACGTGTGTGTGCTCATAATGTAAATAAGATGTATCTGACTTATTCTCTGTACATCCAAATAACCATCAACAATGTCCTGTACTGTGAAAATGCAGGAAGTTGAGCCTTCGGCCAAAACATTAGCGTCGCATGCGAGTTCAGAACTGTTTGAGTTTCACTATCACTATGCAAGACTTGGCAGCCCTTAGCTTATGAAGACTTTTTTTTTTCTTTACATCCCCGGGCGAGGGTGAAGTAGCCTTAATACAGGAGACATTGAAT
Source organism: Blennius ocellaris (assembly GCF_963422515.1). Taxonomy (NCBI): domain Eukaryota; kingdom Metazoa; phylum Chordata; class Actinopteri; order Blenniiformes; family Blenniidae; genus Blennius; species Blennius ocellaris. Next base: position 14,170,874 of record NC_137657.1, read on the forward strand.
GTTTCCCCCGTGTAGTTAAAAAAAAAACCAGGAGGCTATGGTTGGACCAAAGTGTTTCAGATAAATGTTGTTGTTTTTCTTGTAATATACTTGAACTACACATGAAAAAGTGGGAAAAATAAATAGATTTATTATTATCATGCTTTTTTTTTTTTCTCTGTCTTTCACTGAGCCCAAGTTCACTTTTTTTTTTTTTTTCTTTTTCACAGATGAACTTCTTCTGCGGGATCTTTCTGCTGGTTTTCATCACCTTGGACCACCACCTGTCCGCCGACCAGCTGTCCTGGCGCAGGAAGCCCCTGTCCGTTCACGTCACCTGCCTGTCGGTGTGGCTCCTCTCCCTGTTCCTCACCGTCCCCGACTGGATTTACCTGGAGGCCGAGCAGGAGACGGGTCGGAGCCCAGCGCTGTGCGTCCACAGCTACTCCGGCTCTTCTCGGACGGCCTCGCGTCTGTTCCACCACCTGGCGGGCTTTACCGTCCCCGCCGCCGCGCTGATCTTCTGCTGCGCCTCCATCCTGCTGCGGCTGCAGTGCAGCCACAAAGCCCTCCGGAAGCGGAGGGCCGCCGCGCTCATCCTGCCCCTGGTGGGGCTTTTCCTTCTCTGCTGGCTGCCGTACAACTTCGCGCTCATCGTGGACACTCTCGCGGGCAGCTCCCAGGAGACTCCGGACGAACATTTGAGAACGGCTCTGCTGGCCACCTCGGTGTTGGCTTGCGGCCACGCTTGCGTCAGGCCACTTCTTTACCTCGGCTTGTGCGGGAACTTCAGAAAGCGCTGCGCGGCCCTGCTGAGGCGCGTCACAGTGGAGCCCGAGAGCTCGCTGTGGGAGCTGGCTGTGGAGGAGGAGGAGGCGGCCCCGCAAGAGCAGAGTCACGCTGAGGACGAGCTGAAACAGATGACGAGTGTCGTCGATCATCAGACGGAGTCATGTCGGTGCTGATGAATGGAAACGGCCCCCCACCCCCTCCATGACTCAGTGACATCTGAACAATGATCTTCCTCGGAGGGAAATTTAGTGTGAGGTTGTGTCATGAGGTCAAGTCGGCCTCTGTGCTGTGTAATGATGAGAAATGGATATTTATGAGGAGACACTGACATTCCACTTAAATCTGAACTAAGGACAACTGTGTTTTTATTGTTAGGTATTATAATTTATAGGTTTCATTGCTTTTCTTTGTTAATTCATCTATAGGAAAAAAAAAAAGATACTTATGTCAGTAAAAAGCTTTTTATGAGGCAATATTACAATAAGTATGGCCGTTTTGTTTGCACAATATGTAATATAAAAGATAAGTTCTTATCTTTTCGGATGTCTTCTTGTATTACACAGCCCGACAGGCTTTATTACCTTATTGCTGATAATATCCAAGAAACTGTTTCGCTTTTCTTTTGAAGCAGGGAAGATTGTAAATCCCACTGTTGCACAGTCAGTGTGGTTCGTTCTGGGTATTATCTCGAGCGTCGGGGGAGGGAATCTCCCTGTGGCGAAACCCTCGTCTCCATACTGTCTGACTTCATTGTTGCACCATGAGTGTGTGTGTGGACAGTAGCACATGAGGTGGCAAACAAGCAGTGAAGTCATGAATCAGGTGACAGAGGAGGAGGAGGAGGAGGAGGAAGAACGAGCTTCTGCCGCTGCCGCCTTGTTACGGCGCTCTTGTTTACCGTCATCTCCAGATGATTGTTGCAGAGAACTGTGGCACGCTTTGTGTAAAAGGGACAGGAAAAACGAGTCGGCTGCAAATGAAAGGTTACGCGAGAGGCACAACAACTGATTTGTGATAATAGAGGCGCATGTTGTGGGTTTTACTTTCCTGCCGCTCTGCCGGTTGAGGCCTGCCTGTGGAGCCTCGCCGCCAGGCCCCAAGCCAGTTAATATTAATTTACTGATGTAACCTCGGAGCGTACTTTCACAATCCATTGCTCTTTTGGGAACACGTTGCACAGTAATTTCCCTATCTTAAAAAAAAAAAAAAAAAAACAAGTTTCTTCCTATCAGGCCACCTGTTTTTTTTTTTTTGTTTTTTTTATTTCCCATTTCTGATCTGTCTTGCAAATAGTTTTTGTCAGTTCATGAAAAACATGATCTAACGTGGGAAAAGCCAGTGAACTGACTGTAACAGCAGGTCTCCATCACATTCATGGCTGTTTCTAGTCTCACGGGCCTCAGCAAGTTGAGGCGTTATTTCCTGTGTCAAGTAAAGGACATTTTCACTGCAAAGTCGATCATCGTGAACTTTTTCTGACGAGTCACAAAGTTAACGGCACAAGTGTAAATTCAAGGAAGTTAGACTTTTATCAAGGACCGCCCGAGTGATTTAAATAGAGTTGATGTTTGAACTACCTCATTTATTCTAGTTCTTTTTCCCCAAGTTTCCTCTGGGGCGACCAGAACTTCGACAGAAGACAAAAATGACTAGTAGGATGAGTTTTCTATTTCCCTTTTAAATGTTTTAGAAACAAAAGGGGAAAAACTTGTTTTGGTCAAACGTGTTTTTAATTGCTTAATTTGTTGTAAGTATAGTGAAAATGAAGAAAAATTAATAAAACAAGTTCGGTGTTTGTGTAAAAAAAACTTGCCAGCTTTCATAATGAAAGCCTCTAATGGCACCTCCTAATACCACCGCTATATCTTACAATGTGAAAGAGGTGAGGAAGCCTGGCATTTAACCCATTCAGTTCATTTCATTCGATATGGAAAAAAATATGTCTTGAAAGATATTTCAACAACCCCCCCCCCCCCCCCCCCCACCCCCGGGATGGAAGTGTTTATACTGTAGATAAAGTGGTAGTTGCTGCCGCCACCACCCTGTTCTGTTCACGTGTTTGCTCTACACATTGTAATTATATCACAGACGGCAACGTTGTTTAAATAGTTTCGGGCTGTGGCGTCTCTTTAAAAAATAAAAAAAAATCATGTTATCTCTGTGCTTCAACCACACGTCTGAAGATGTGCCTGGTTTGTTTCAGTTTCCTGTCAAAATGCTGAAATGTGTTTCCACAGAAACCGTATCACTTTCACTTTTTCCTTTTTATCGCGGCAGTTCTCATCTGATCATAGTCATAAAACCACTGACATTTGTGCACGGTTTCTAAAGTGTTCAAATGTAAATTGTTGATGTTATACAGTCTGACGTATTAACAATCATCACAGTATTAATCATTACAACGTGCACTGTGTAACGTTCTTTTTTTTTTAAACATTTTTATGAGCAAGAGAGTTTGCTAAATGTCTGTTACATGATCACTGAAGAGTGCTTTTCAGATAATGTGCAGTTAAAAAAAACAAACAAAAAAAAAAACATTGGTAAATGTGAAATTGTCTACAAATGTGCCTGGACTGATGTTTTCTTTGAGATCTTACAATAAAGCAACATGCAGTTATGACATAAACATCTTAAAATACCAGCTCAGGTAGACGTTTGCCCCACAGTGGGATCAATGCTGTTTGGTCAAAGTCAACAGAAGCTTCTTTTAGAGCAGTGAGGTGAGTGAAAGTCAATAGAACAGAATAGAAATACTCTATGGAAGCCAGGGAAATTTTTAAATGGAGAAAATTAATAGATTCAAACAAAAAAAAGACTTTAGCGGTGCCACCTTTATGTGTCTCTAAATCACTGGATTTAATGTTTGGTTCATTTCATGCCTACTTGAAATGTTTGTATGATATAAAGATTTCCCCATGTCGTGGCATACAGTTGATTTATTAATGGGTTTGTGTCATGAGATAAAACACATATTTAGACCCAAAGATTAACTGGAACATTTTGTATCACCAATTTATTATAACCTAACATAAAAAAAAACACACACACAAAAAATACACTCAACAGGTAGTGTTGTAAAATCCTACATTACACTATTCCCTTGAAAGGCACAATCATGTGATATTATAGTTTATTGTGATTCAGTAAAACCTCAGAAGGGTCTGCTGAATGAGCCAAAACAGCTCTTCCAACAATAACCAACTATATTCTTTCTATTCTAAATTTTAAATGTCAAGGGTTCAGAAAACAGGGCAACTTAGAAATATTTTAAATTATTTCTTTTTCCAATTGAACAGAATGCCCACTGGGTTTGTGTTGGTTCATATGATTTGAAAGATATTTGCATGTGTTTGACTACAGTGAGGTTGTTTGAAAATGCTGTGAGATGAAACTTAAATACAAGCTCCAGATTATAAAAACCTGTTGCTATCATCATAACAGATTTTAATACAATTTTAAATGAGCAAAAATGTATTCATCGCAACCATGACATGTTGGCTGTCCCAGTAGTCATAGATAGGATTATCCTTATCATGTTCATTACTGTCAAGTAACTTTGATAACTTTAAATTTAAGAAAAGTGTCAAATTACCAATAAATGTACTGTAAGTTACCTGAAATATAATTAAAAGTGCATTAAAGTGCAGGATTTCCCGCGTGATGACGACGGACTGCCGCTGGGTGGCAGCATTTTCACATCTGCAGTTGAAGCTATTGAAATGAAAATATCCTTGCAATTTTCCACAAAACAACAACAAAAACCCAGAATGATTAAAGAAAAAATACAGAAGTTTGTGTTTGCGAAATTTAACCATCATAAAAGACTTTATACAGTCCATGATTTAAAAGACAGACCTAAGTCTGTTTAAAAAAAAAAAAGGACAAGAAACAAACTTTTTTTCTGAGGCATCATTTTAGAATATGAACATGCTAAAGGCTTTTGAGCAGATTTGCCTCAACAATGCAAACGTTTAGCATCAGTTTTTCAGGGAAAATCATGAATGTGAAGAGAAGCTCAGTTCCTTAATTGGATTATGTTTACATTTTTTATTAACTTACTGTCAAGTAATGTGTTTTAATGTAAATCAGATGGGGATTTTAATCTGTGAAAGAGTTGTATAAATAAAACGTACTTACTTACATAAAAGTAGACCTGACAGTCGGTGAGGATCTCGTGGATGTTGAAGTTTGTGGTTCCAAATACAGCCTGGGGGTCTTTCTGCATGGAGATGGCGTGGGTTTCCTCTGGGTACCATGCATGTATCAAATGAACAAAATGGTGATACTAACTTGGTTATGTCATGTGGTTTATATGACAAGCAACAATTGCGGTCTTCGGTTTACTGTTGACTGTGTGAAAAGCAGATTATTAAGCAATAAATGACATGATACACGATGTTAAGAAAACTTTTTTTTTAAAAATAGGACTTTTAAAATAAATCAGACTTAGTGTGTGTTTGAAAACTGAATGTTATCACCTACACTTCCATTAATAATTACAATCGTTGGCCTGCAGATCTGGGTGTGAGCCACATGCCCTGAGGAACCGATAAGTCAACATGCTTGAGAAAGAAGCTGAAACCTGAGAACAAATGCATTTGTCCCCCCCCCCAAAAAAAAACAACACTGTTTGTTTGTTGTTGGGGTTTTTAATAGATGTTGCAAAAGTTTGGGGAAGCTGCTTGTTGCAAATTTATTAAGCTCCTGAGATTCATTAAAAGGATCGATGTACTTTACGTGCTTTAACTATGGCTCCTGAGATTTCCCCAGTCTAAGTGCCATACAGCTGAATGAGGAGAGTAAACAACTTAAAACTGTGGGATTTGATGAAGCTGGTACTCTGCTCTTCATATACACATATGTCAGCGATGTTACATTCTCTCTCTCTCTCTCTCTCTGTGGAAAACCTTTCCTTGTAAACATGCCATAAGTGGGCCATGTTGTTATTGGCACTATTAGTTGTAAAAAAAATTTTTTATTGAAAGCACTTTACTCTGAATGTAAATCTATTGAAAAGTCTGTTGGCCTAGGAAATGCACTGTAATCTCAAATTGGTATTTGTTTACGGTTAGATTTTTTCTTTTATTGTGCCTCGTAACACTTTATAAAAAAACAAATACTGTAACATTAAAAAAGTAAGAATGAACGTGATATAAAAACAAAAAATGTACAATTTCATTTAAAACAACTTCTCACTACAGTCATCAAAGTCTTCCTGCTACAGTAATATACATTTAGCCTATCGACTGTACGTTACAATGCTGCCTTTCAAAAAAGGGATGAAATTTGCACCAAATAGAAAAGTTTGCTGCCAACAAGTGCAAGTGTGAGTCCAAGAGAGACGGTGAACCCAGGAGTTGCACTTCTGGGATTACACGTATCTGCCTTCTCAGTTTGAGGTTTAAAGCATGTACAGATTCACTGGTATGTGCGTATGACTTTCTCAGATGGCGATGGAGTTGGAGGTGTCTGCAGACTCCGACCAAATGGAGCTTCTCCGGCTGCTGGCAGCAGACTGGAGCTTGGCGCCCATCTTCAGCTTGCAGCCCAGAGACCTCAAGATGCTCAGCAGCTGACGTCGGAACTTCACTCCCACAAAGGCGTACAGGATGGGATTGAGGCTGCAGTGGAGGTAGCCGATGCAGGAGGTCACGACCTTGGCTTTCTCCAGGGACGACCTGGCTCCGCAGGACACGCTGTTGTTCTCCGAATGGAGCGTGTCCACCATGAGTGTGATGTTGTAAGGTGTCCAGCAGAGAAAGAAAACTACCACCACGGTGATGATGACCCTGAAAGCTCTCTGCTTCTGGAGCCCCTGGGTGCCGCAGCGAAGTCTGCGCAGGATGCAGGAGTAGCAGAAGATCAGGACAGCCGAAGGCAGCAGGAATCCCACGACGTGGTAGACCAGGCGCGAAGCCAGCCGCCAGGCCTCCAGGGCCTCCTTGCCATACTTGAAATAGTTCCGAATGCACTCTGTTTTCTTGCGCCTGTCGTCATACATGGCCTCGTAAAAGATCCAGTCAGGAATAGAGAGAAGCAGGGAGAAGAACCACACTGCCAGGCAGCTGCCCTGAACCACCCAGGGATTCCTGCGGGAGTACATCTGCGTTGCATGGACAATGGACAGGTAGCGGTCCAGACTGATGCAGGCCAGGAGAAAGATCCCGCAGTAGAAGTTGATCTGTAGGTGCAAAGAGAACCGGCAAAAAAAGATGAGAACGTTTAAAAGACTGTTGTGTTTGTATCTCTGGGTACACTACTATGTTCCCACGCATGCATGTGAGGTTAATTGGAAATCCCAAATGACCAACAGGTGTGAATGTGATCCACTCCAGCGCCTCCTGACTGTGAAGTGGATCTAGAAGATGATTGCACTTTGGGGTTTTTTCAATTCCTACCGTACAATTCTCACCGTGAAAACGGATCCAGTTATCTTGCAGTGGGGAGTGCCAAATGTCCATCCTCCCGTTTGAGCATACTGCACGGCCCAGAAGGGCAGCGTCACCAGCAGCAGGACATCTGCCACTCCCAGGTGGAGGATGAAGGTGTCCGTTACACTCCAGGCCTTCCTGCTCTGAAACAGCACCCCCAGCAGCACGCCGTTCCCCAGGATGCCCACGACGAAGGCCACTGAGTACAGCGCAGGTATGAAAGCTCCTTCAAACTTCACACCTTCATCCAGGTCGCAGATGTCACCCCCCTCACAACAATCATCTCCTTCAGAATAGTCGCCGTACAAGTCATCCAGGCTGACGTTCTCCAAACTCAGTGTGAAGCCTTCCATTTGTGAACCCTGTGCACAAAGAAGAAATCTGCACTTTACCAAACGTATGGTTTGTGCACCACAACCTGTAGCGTGTTTCATCCACATGAGGGGGCTACTGGCCCATGAAATACAGTCACAGAAACGCTTCAATTCAGGGTCTATGTATTTAATTTTGGTAAGCCAACATGAATATATAAAGTTTCGATCTTGTTGAAAAGAAAGAAAGAAAAAATATATATACAATCGTCAAATATTATATTGGTAAATGCCAAACCTTCATCTGTTCTAGGTATTTAAAGGCTGCAGTATCACTGTCAACACATCTTAACCCGTGTGGTTTGTAGGAGGTCTGGCTTCGCGTTGAATAACTTATCATTTGGGATCAATCAGTGTGCCCTCACGTCTCCATCATGACCAGTCAGGACATGTTACAATCGGGATATGAGCACTTTCTATTTTGCAAAAAGATGAGGAAGAGAGATGGATGCTCACGTTCACGAGAAAACATGTGAAACACAGCGTGTAAAAAGTCAAGAACCACTAAAGTTAAATAGCATCGCATACAATATGATCAAATGAAATGAAAGTAAATTAAATGTAACATAGCTTTATTTTTATTATTATCATTTTTATTATTATTATTGTTATTATTATTATAATCATCATCATTATTGTTATGTTTAATACATGATATCCTCATCTACTATCACATGTGACCAAGCTCAGCCCATATTAACAAGGTAAAATGCAAACATCAAAAGTCAACAATAAAAAAGATAAAACTACTTAGTAGGTATGGAGTCCAAACACAGAAGTAATCAACTGCAAAGGAATATAAAAAAAGCGAGATGCAATTTATAAGCATTTATTGTAATGTGATTTTTCAATATTTCAATACTTGATATAATTAATTCAAGTCAAATATGCATGAGGTATTTAGAGGATGATAGCTAAATAAAGACAAAAAAAAAGTTGTAAAATAAAAACTTACGGTACCAAACTGTCTCGCTGACAAGGCTTCGCTGTAGAGATAGAGATAAGTTTTGCAGCCCAGCTTCACCTCAAACAGCATCTGGAGCTACCACAGAGGAAATCAGAGATAAAATACTCATGGTCTCTCTCTCTCTCCCGCTCCCCCCCCCCCCCCCCCTCTCTCTCTCTCTCTCTCTCTCTCTCTCTCTCTCTCTCTCTTTCACACACAGACACACACACGCCCACACACACGCCCACACACTCTACACAGAAGCTTTTCAGAAGTTCACAATGGAGAGCAATATTACCATACAACAATGTTTAAAGGAAGTTTAGTGAAACTGGCATAAAAATGACAGAGAGAGAGAGAGAGAGAGAGAGAGAGAGAGAGAGAGAGAGAGAGACTTGCATCAATCTGATGCAACAACTGAGTTTTTTGCACGCATCTTGAAATCTGAGTAAACTCAGCAGCAGTCAAATTCCTAAATGCTATTTTGAAGTAGTGTAGTATGTGCAGTATTTGCAGCAGATGTTTTGATGAGATGAGATGTAAAGACATGATTATGCTCAAAAGAAGTGTAACGTCATGTTGTTACAGGTAAGAATGTGGGTGTGATTTCCAGATAAACTCATGAAAAACAGTTCTCTGAATTCACACACTAATTCTGAAAACTACCAGTTTCATCCTGTATCAACGCATTATTTCACAATATGTTTTTGCTTGATTAACTATGTTTAGAAGAAATTAGTTGAGTTGCAAGCTTTCACAGATCTTTAAAAATGTTGTTGTCCCCAATTTTTTTCACCTGTACACACTAATAAATTGTGAGCGCCGATTTGCCTGTAATTAACACTAAATGACACATTTACAAAGCTGTGATGACTGTAACAGGTCATTAAACTACATCAAGTCTCGGAAAAACCAAAACAGAAATCTATAAGGTGGACCACACACACATATATATATATATTGCATATTGTGAGTGGGGCATTGTTTTACTCTCCAAAACAATGCTTTAGGAGGAACTGTGTGTCGCGTCTGCGTTTTCACACATTTTTTTAACATCTATACTGCCAAAGGCCTCAGGCAGCTTTATGTAGTCACTATTGTCACAGACTCCAGTTCACAAACATTTCACAGTAAATGCTCAATGTCACATCACAATAATTAGCAGGAAAAAAATTATGACACTGGCAAAGCAGTTACAATTGCCAGAGTTTAATTGTGTTTGTAATCCATTACTTTTGCTATAGTTACATTTAAAAAGATGTGGAGCTACAGAGTTGTGCTGGAGCTGAATTTTAGCATTCAAAGTGGCTCAAGTTGTTGTCGCCACTGAGAAGCTTCTATGAAACCAAGCACCAAATACAGTCGAAACAATCAGTCCCATCTCCAAACTGCAGTCACCAGACAGATGCTGGTGGTGGATTCATGAGCACCCATTGCACCAAAATGATAGCAGAAACTAAAAAACCCTCTGGGAAATGATTCAAATTGTGTCTTCGTCTGCTTTTTTCGCTCACACCATAGTGAAGACAACAATCCTCCCTTGAGAAAAGCTTCTTCAACCTACAGAGGGAATGAAAGAATTCTATTTCAATACTCAAAATTTAAACCACAAAGTTATCTGGAGAAATGAATTTGCACACTGTTGACCTTAGATAGATTAATGGTGCCCAGTGGAGCATCTTTAAATTAAAAAAAACAGTTTATCCTGCATCTTTTTTTTTGTTTTTGTTGTTGTCACTCGGTCAGTCACCTCTTTGTTTTAGGAACTACTGCGATCAAGATTATAGAGTTTATTATAGAGCATCTTCTTCATTCAACCTTCAGCAGAACTTAAACTGTAGACTCCTGATTAGCAGAGATTGACACTTAATGTTTTGCATTAAATTGTTTTTGCACCTTTTTTTGAGGCATTTCCTTCCGCTTCCTGCAAAATAGTGTAAGAAGGAATCAACATCATCATGCAACTTGACCAGATTTAATAGATTCACCATTGTGTCCAACTTTGCAATCTTATCCAACGTTATGATTTATTATTAAAAAAGACCACAATTGCAAGACCCATGCTCTTTAAATGCTGTTCCTGTTTTTATCTCATGTGGCACTTTACAGGAAATGTATATTTATGTTCTTGTAGTGTTGGAAACAGCTTGTATGACTCATAGATTCTACATCAGCTCTCTAGATCTGTTTCTAAGTATAAACAAGCGTGTTCAAGGATAATTTATCAATAATTGTATCTCACCGAACTTATTCCAATGTCATACGTGAGTGCCTCAGTCACGACTTTGAACCTGAAAAACTAGTCAAGATTGGATGAAAAAACTTGACAAAAACAAGGTGTTTTATCAAAATGACAATTATCAGTAATCAAGTGTTTTATTGTTCATCGTTTAAAAGAAAATCTATGAATAAACTCCTTCATCTTGATAACGCAACTCTTTGTATGGTTCGTCTGATAAAGAAAAAAAACCACTTTCTTACAACCTGAAACGTCTGTCACATCCATGCCGTTTGTTTCAGAAAATCTCTGGCTTTACATTTCACGTCCCCCCCCCCCCCCCCTATATTACTCATACCGTGCACAGACATTAGCTTCAGCACCTGTGCAGCTCTCAAAGGTTAGACCATTTCCCCTTCACCCATATCCTGTGCACAAGGCTCAAACTGTGTTCCTGTTTTTTATTGCACCTTTTCACACCTCTGCAGTGTTTATGCAATTCGTGTGGTGAGAAATGCAAAATTAAGTCTAAATGTTCTGGATTCTGCAAGAGAAAAAAAACGTTCAACATTTTTCATCGGCGTAATGGATTCACTGGCAGCTTTAATAGATGCAACTCTAACAGTTTTAATGATGAAATGGTGTCCAAACGTTCACGTGAAGCCTTAAATAAATGTGGTTATTCATGTGTGTTTTAATGGAAAGCCACAATATCAGAAGCAGTTTTAAATATAATGCAGTGTTGCTCAATACCACTTAAAACTACAACCTCAAAAATGAGGTAAGTTGTAGACTTCACTTATGATCTGAGTCAAGTCAGATCATTGTCACCTGAATGAAAACCAACGTGATGGCTTTTATCTGATTTCAAAGTTTTGGGATATTTGAATCATTAGTACCTTGAGAACACAAAACTACTATCTGGATTAAAATAAAGCCTTTGCTATACAAAAAAAACTGGCTGAGGAGCCTGTGTCTCCAACAACAACATTACAGCAATAATAAACCCCTTTTCCTCAGAATACCATTTGAAAAATGATTCATTTGAGTTGTGGGGGTGATCCTAAATTCAACCTTTGTTTAATACTGAAACATCGAAACCATGGCAATATGCGAGTTGAGGAACTGAAAGAAAAAATATTCAAAAAAAACATCCGCGTGTTAGTTTTAATTCCTAAAATGCTGCAAGTGTTAGTTATTGTTGTTATTATATATATATAATTTTATTTTAAAAATTATTCATTTTTTGTAATTAATTAATTTTTTTTAAGGCTTATATCTATATATAATTAAAGTGATTAAAGTTTGAATTGTCTAGTCAACAGCACTGTCTCTTTTTGTTAGGTTATTTTAAACATCCTACAATCAAGGCCATTATATGAACAGTGCCACTCAAGACAGAGACACATGTTTATTAGGAGATAGATAGAAATATATAAACAAGTAGCTGGTTTTGTGTGGTACTCCATTTCCCTCCTGCAGCTTCTGGTTTTCACTGAAAGTAGGTGAGACCACACATCGTAGGTTAGCGTGCCACAAACATCAAATATAACGCTGAGTGCATCTTCAACTCTATTGAGAGAAGATATGTGTGATGAATGGAAGCAATGTGATGTTTGAGGCCTGAAACATGAATCTACACACACACACCTCATATCTCTGGTGGTGGTGGTGGTGGGGGGGGGGGGGGTTTGGTTAAAGCTTGAAGACTCAAGTTTTCCTCTTCTACATAAACGTCTCTGGTGTTTCCCTTCATGTGCCTGATGGTCAGGGTTGGATCATCACCACCACCAATCAACCTCTTTATTTATTGCATATTCTTGCAAAGTGCCTCGTGGATTTATTTTTTTAACCTCTTTATTTATTGCATGTTCTTGCAAAGTGCCTCGTGGATGAGTGAGTGAATGAGCAAAGGGAAAAAGTGAGGACAATAAGAAAAAGAGAAGAAGATATTCTAATTGAAGATTTTCTGATCTTCTGGTCCAATATTCCTTTATGCATACTCTTGTAAATACATGAGCTTAATTTATTGACTTCTTTTTCCAGCAGCAGCGCAAGGCAGCATGCAGCGAGCAGGGGCCTCCATTAGGAAATTCCTCATTGTGTCATTGAAATCAGTGACATTAACCACATGTTGGGCATCTCTGGGAGTCCCCCTAGAGGCCCCTTAATAGGGGGTGGGGGGGGGGGGGGGGGGTTCCAACATGTTGTTGTCATAGTATTCCTTGTTATAGTATTCGAATAAAGGTGTGCCATCATATTGATATTGATACAGCCAAACGTCCCTCTCTCATCCAGTTTGGATGGCAATTTGTTAGGTAGTTGTCCACCCTGAGCAGAGCCCTGTGAGAGAGGGTCCTGGGAAAGTATCCATTCCTGAGTGATGCATCCTGTCATGACTGGTTTTGTTGACCAGGACAGGGAACATCCCTGAGAGACCAGGTGATGAATGAATGAGTGGTTTATTTCAGTTACAGGTACAGTGCAAAACTGTAAATTTGTACATTCAGTTTAGAGTGCTTCAAAGTTCACGCGCACCTGATAAGTTTGAAACATATTTTCATGGTCATGGTGCAATGTGAAATAAACACAAAAATAAACTAAACTAAGATAAGACAATAATCTGTAATATATACAGTATTACACAGCAAACAGCAGCTAATAGTGATGGTCGGTGCAACAACACAAGCACAGCAGTAATTCACAGGTGGTTGAAGTGATAAGTGCCTGGCACATTGTTAAGGCTCTCTTTATTATGACAGCTGTGTTGTCACACAATCAGGGGTTGCACCAGGTGAGGTTGCCGGTCAGGTTTTACGCCGAGGTACTTAACGGAGGAGAGCATTGTGCTTAGAGAAGAGCAGGGACAGTGTCAGTCCTGCAGAAATCCACAATCATCTCTTTGCTGTTGAGGTTGTGGACCTCACAATGCCATGTCAGCTTCTCCACCTCCCGCCTGTACGCTGATACATCTCTGTGAGCAATAAATCCAACTACTACTATCTGTGAACATCACCGCAAGAATTGTGTAGTGGTGAGCTCTGCAGTCATGGGTCACACATGTGAACAGCAGTGGGACGAGCACACAGCCCGGGAGTGAGCCAGAGTTCGAATACTTGTACATGTGACAGGTCCAATATCATAGTGGAAATGTAACTTCTTCCATGAATCAAATGTGTGATTTTTCTTGCTTTACCTTGTATGGATGTGTTGAATTAGAGGCTTCTTAAATTTGAATGTTTGGTAACATTTCTAACCACAGATTATTTTAATCCATTGCTTATATTGACCAAACGCATCAGGACACAAGAAGAGGGCCAGCAACTATCACTGACTCACAGTTCTATATTTAACAATTTAAAAGAAAATGTTTCTTTTTGTTGTGGTGCATCATTCATATTGTTTTCAGCTTGGTTTATGTGTGAAATCTCAGCTGTTCTGGTTTGAAATGATAACTCCCACATAAGGATCTTGCAATATGCCGCTCCCTTCAAAATACCCATTTTAAAAAAAAGAAAAAGAGAAGATACAACTAGAATGTAAAGAGCAGATGCTCTGTGCAAAAGAAGTGAAAAAAGAACAACCCACTGCACCACTGTGGCTTTCCTGTGTTACATCCAATACTGCTACAGTCACTGAAAATGCAGTCACTTTGAAGGCAAACTTCACTTCACTTTTCACAGGAACACGCTTCTCTTTCATTACAAAAATCAATAGGCAATAATACAATGTGTGTAATTATGTGGACGCACTATAATTCAGTGGAATAGTTTTTTTTTCAAGATGAGTACCAACTGTCTGTAGGATTTTCAATGGTATTAAAGTCTCTGAACGGTTTTTAAACTACTGTGGAGGTGTATTACTAATATATGTTCTCAAATAATACTTGGAACATGAGGGGGTGGGGGCATAGCAGAAGAGATGTGTGGTTAAGTGTGTTTTGCCCATTTGTCGGAAATTATTGTGTAACGGCCTTTCAGGAAAAAAAAAAGTTTCATCCTTTCTTTTATTTTCTGACCTTTTGTGATGTTAAATTTGTTGTTGTAGATAAAGTATGTCAACACCAAATAAGTTGCAAAGAACAAGAAACCCATTTTTATTTTTTGGGATGTTGTTTCGGAAAAGACAAACTTTTTTTGTTTTATTCTGAGAGGCATTTAAAAAATGGTTTGTCACCCAATGATAGTGTGGCGCCATCTGCTGGATTTCCCCTATCACTGATTTCAAAGAGTAGGTTTGACAAAACATACTCGGTTGACAAAAAACAAAGAGGCTCTAGTCAAATAAAGCAAAGTCCCAGTAGCACGTACGTTACATGTGAATTACTGCTCGCTACAACGATATGCAATGACATTTATTTCTATTTAGTTTTACAGATCAACGCCTCAAGTGTCAATAAGCCCACATAAACCTAAAACGAGAACAGATCCAAGGGCTTATATACACAGTGGTGAAGTGGTTGGCACCTCATTCACTGTTGAATTTGAACGTTCTTTCAGTGCATGGGGTTTTATTCTCACAATCCACAATGTGCAAGTTTGATTTTGGTGATGCTAAATTACCCAAACGTATGAATGTGAAGTGAATTTGTCCAGTCCAGATAGCCTGTCCGGGGCCTTCTCCTGTAGTCAGACACAACGCAACTCTAAAATGGATACTAGATAGAGGAATCAATCATTGAATTGTATTTTGGAGCCGTTTCAGCCTGTTTTCTATTTCTGATGCTTTATCACCAAACCACAAGTTACTTATTAATCAATGTAATCCAATAACTGACGATTCAAATCGAGCTGTTTTTGGGTGACAGTGCAGTTATTTGTCAGACGCAACTCCACAGAGAGAATTCTTTTTGACACAGTTGTACTGGTGTTGACGCGCAGACATGCGCAAAGACTCACAGGACGTTCCTACGGTACGTTCCTGTCAGAAACCTCTCGATCCGTTGGAGGGCAGTGTTGTTTAAACGGCAGTTAAAGTTTTTTGTTTTTTTTATTATTTCCTGGCTTAAGTACACGGAAGAGGAACTCGTATGAGAGCACTAAAGTGAGCATCGCTTTTTTTTTTTTAAGCCGCCTGTCAACAAAACAGGGGGGGAAATCTGGGAAACGTGACGCAGGACGCGTGACAGCGAGCGGGTCTGTGCGCGTCTTTTGTCGATCAGCTGAAAGCGAAACTAAACTGAAAGAGACGAGGTATGGACGACGAGTCGGACGAGCCTTTACCCTTCCAGCAGGAGCTGAGCTGCCCGGTGTGTCAGGGGATCTTCCGGGACCCGCTGCTCCTCACCTGCACGCACACCTTCTGCCGGGAATGTCTCGAGCGGAGTTACGAGGTCAGCAAGAAGTGTCCGGTCTGCAGGGAGGTTTACAAGAAGGAGCAGGCCATCCCCAACCGGGCCCTCGGCAGCACCTGCGAGAGTTTCCTCCAGCAGGCGAACAGGTGGCCGAAACAGAGCCCCACGCCCAGCGAGGGGGTCTGTAACCTGCACCTGAAGCCGCTGGACCTCTACTGTGAGAAGGACGAGGAGCTGGTGTGCGCGGACTGTGTCCCCCTGCACGGTTCACACAGGCTCCTGACCATTAAAGATGGACTTCCCATATGCAAGGTAATGGATTTTAGTTCAAGTGGTCTCCCAGGTGGACTGTGTATCACCAGACTCGTGTTTTTTTGCAACCGTCAATTAAACACAATAGTTTATATAGGCTGTATCTGAGATGTAAAACAGCCTCGTTTTGTCTTCTCAGTCCCACTTCTGTGGTTTCCGTCAGTTCAAGGAAGCTGTTTTCAAAGTAGAATGAAGTGAATGAAAACCCTTTGTCTCCTTCAGTAACTCCAGACAGACTCCACTCAGCATTTCATTTTTGCAGCCCTCGGTTTTTCTTCCCAATGGAGATATGCCTTAATAATAACACTGGTTGTGTTTGAGGTTAATTTCCTGTGTTTGTTTATCAGATGCCTTCCTTGTTGCATTAACTGATAGACAGGTGTAGTGCCAATTTATTGACTGTGCAATAGTGAAAAAATAAATTAAAAACTATTACTGTCACTTTTTGTAACCTTGTCAATGACAGAACATATTTCATTCACCTTTAAACTCGACCGTCATACACTGCAGCCCCCGGTTTATCCTGGGATTCATGTTTGCTGCAGCAAATGGTAGATCAGGGGCAAAAACCGGCCCCCCTGAAGGTCCCTGAACTGACATGAGTGAGGAGATCAATATACCCCGAGTTATAAACTCCTGATTATTACTGTTATGACTTGGGCGTAATAGTGAAGAAACTTCATTTTGGTGTTAACTATTTGTCAAAAACCCCCAAATTCCTTTTTAATGCTGTATTTTGTTGTGTGTGTGTTTTTTTTTTATTGTTTTTTTTTTTTTTGCAGAAGGAGCTCAGCTTCAAAGTTAAGATTTTCGAAAGGAAAGTGGAAACGTATAAAAAATTGACCAAAAGATTCAGCAGTACAGCAGAACACATCAAGGTAAAGTTACTAACGTGTCTCTTGATGTTCTTGTCACATTAATATTTTTAGTCTTTGGCTCCATCTGGCCATCTCTTGCGGCTGATTCTGAACCTTTCGCCTGTGTCGGGAGTAAATTATCCTTGACTTGATCTATTATTGGGATACTCATGATCATGATGAAAAGAAATAGGTGGGTGGTTATAATTCTGTTAAAACACATTTTTATCAAATGAGTTGTACTGCAATACCTTAAACGAGAACAGCATCGACAGGCCATATTCAAACACTTGATCGACCTCGGAGGAGAAATGTGCTTTTTTTATAATTACATTTATGAGTTACCAGTTTAGAATGTGAAAAATATGAGGTAATCTGACATTCAACCATAGATGTTCCATAGATATGTAGTGTGAGAGTTGGGATCTTTGGGGGGGGGGGGGGGGGGGGTCAAGCTCCCTGATGGGGTGGGCTCACTACCTCACGCACTTTGAAAATCCCTTATATAATGCAAATGTATGCTAATGACTCGTTTCATACAGTCACAGATTCCACACATTTTGTTTCATACTTGCACGCACACGTGTATGTGTGTATTTAACGTGCTTTCTGTGGCCTGCTGCAGAATCAGGCCGGGCTGGCGGAGCAACGGATCAAGGCGGAGTTTGACAGGCTTCGGGAAGTGCTGGACAAAGAAGAGAGCGAGCGTCTCAGGGCACTGAGTCAAGAGGAAGAAGACAAGAGCTCAGTCTTAAACGAACAGGCTGAGCGCACAGAGAAGGATATCGTCGCTCTGAAAGAGCTCATCGATATGTTGAAGAAAGAGATGGGCAACGAGGATCTCCTGTTTCTGAAGGTCAGAGAAGACGTGCGGCCCTGCTTGTGTTATGTTGACGTTTAAGTGTTTCATTCAACTTTCAACACCTTTTTAACTCATCTGAACCTCTCTCGCTTGTGTTCCAGAATTTCCACGGTCTAAAACGGAAGTAAGTCGCTGAATTGGTGCTCGAACTATTGTGCTTGCCGGATGTTTAATCTAAACGCTTTATGCAACTTTAGCTCAGTCAGAAATGTCTTCATCAAGCCTTTTTTTGTGGTTTTGAATCGATTGACAAATATCTTCATCGGCTTTGTTCTCTCTGTTAGGGCCGAGTGGACCAAGGAAGAGCCGTGCCTCAATGAGGATTGCATTTTAGACATGGGCAGACATGTTGGTGCGCTTGGCTTCAAAATATGGAAGAACATGCAGCCATATGTCAAATATTGTGAGTACAAACGTTACTTGGATTTTAGATATTCATTTACACAACAATGGTAATAGGAGTGTCTGAAAACAACCTCCAGAGTGCCGGGTTTGTCGCCTGGAAAGCCCGAGATGTGCACCATTCACACTTTGGTCCCATTCAATAGATTTTCTACAGGCGTGCAAGTAGATCGACAACTCACAGTGGAGATATCCAGTGCGTTTCTGCTGCTCTCTGTTTAAGTATTTCAAAATTCTCCCGACAACAAAGTGTATATTTGAAACTAAAGAAAACCTCAGAGTGGCTTTCAGAGTTCGTTTACAACATCACTCGGCGTTTGTGTCCCATCCCGTTTCCTTTCTGTGTGCAGATCCCGTGGTGCTTGATCCCAACACAGCCTCTCCGTGGCTCTCTCTGAGCGACGACCTCGCCACAATGAAGGAGAGCTCTGAGCGGATCACCGTCCCCAACAACCCCGAGCGCTTCGATCCCTGCGTCTTCGTCCTGGGCAACGAAGGTTACACCTCCGGGAAACATAAATGGGATGTTGTTGTTGGCGACAATCCCAAGTGGGTTTTGGGTGTCTGCGGTGAGTCGGTGGCCCGTAAAAAGAGGTTCACGGTCTCGACAAACCGTGGCGTGTGGTCCATAGCCCTGAGCAAAGGGGTGTACACAGCCTTGACCCCGGAACGTACAGACCTGCAGGTGCAGCAGCGTCCGGAAAAGATTCGCATCAAGCTGAACATGGATGAGGGAGAGGTGTCATTTTGGGATGGGGGGACAGCGAAGCATCTTGTCACGCTTTCTCACAAGTTTGATGAGAAGATATTTCCTATTTTTGGCCCTGGGCTCCATGCTACACCCATGACTCTGGCTCCAGGAAAAATAGTCGTGCGCACGTCATGATCAGCTACAATCCTGCAGAGGGATGTTTACTGACAGGGTAATATGTAGGGCTTGGAATACAAATATAAACCTTTCAGTTTGAAAGCCTTTAAAAGAGAAAAAAAAATGACTACAGTGTAAACATCAGTCTTGGAATAAATGGATGTTGTTTCATGACGCTGATTTATTATTCTTGAAGTAAACTATGTTTAGAGTTTGTCACAAAATGATAAATCAAACCGAAGTGGAATGAGGCGTCGGAGTTGTGATGAAATGCAGAAACCAACATTGTGATCAATCACTGACTTTCTCAGAATGATTCGGTCCAGTTTTTACCTACCTGCCTTTGCTGAATGACATTTGATTCTGATAGATTAAATTACGTTTTCTCGGTGTGTGATTATGTTCGGGGAAATCGACATGAGTCTCTGACGTGGCTTTAACTTGCTGCATCATAATGGTTGTGTTACATTTGAGATCGTTGTTTTTTTTTTTTTATTTGGCGTATCTCAAGCTATGCTTAAAAGATGCTTTTTAATTTTCTGCTTTATAATTTTTGTATCAATTCAGTTAGAATTCTACAAGGTGGTCAGAAGGTGGTCATTTCATGAGGACACATTTGATACGCATGTATTAAATAAATCATTTTGCTGAATTTGCCTTTTGTCTATAGTTTACAGTGTTTAACTGCACATTTAATTTCTGCTTTTGGTCACGGGGACATTGGTATGTAAAAAAAAAAAAGGGCAAATGATGAGGGATGGACCGTCTCTCCGTCAAAAAAATTAATAAATCTCGACTTTTTCTGGAGTGCATGAAGATTTTAATTTAATTTAATTTGTTTTGCTTAAGTGGCCCTAATACTCTTCCGTAGTTTACATTGTGTGTCTCTGTGGAGGATTCTTCTTGACCCATGGCTCCATCCAGATGTGTGTGATCCTCCACAGGATGGCAGTGGAGCTTCGGGCCGGCCGCTGTGCTTCTCTTTGTGTTGGTAACCAGCGGTTACTGTGATGTGTTTCACCAGCAGGGAGCACCGAAACAACGGCGTCTGGATTTAAACATGGGGCTGGCTTCCCTGGCAGCATTATCTCAGCACAGCGCCAACCGGATGGATCTAACTCCAGCATGAGGAATTACTGCGAAGAGACGACATCTCGCCGCAGACTGTGCCCGCCGATGAGGATTGCGCATCTGGATTGAGCCTCTGCATCCAGCCAGCAGCAGCCCGGGACCTGGAGCTCCAGTCTGTCCGGCCGCGTCCTCTGCGGAGCTCAACCAGCTAGCTGTCACTGCTCTCCCTAAGCTCATGGAGTAGCCCACGATACAAAATAATAATAATAAGGAAGACGAAAATGTAAATTACCATGCGGCAAAAGAGACGGGAATTGGTAAGTGGACGAGATAACGTGACGGCGAAGCGGCTAAACGGACGGCGACGCCAATTCTCTGAGTTAGCTTAGCTTAGCAGTTAGCTCTGTTGTGATAGCCTGCAGATACAGAGGCTCCTTGTTGCTTCTTCGTCCTCTCTGCGAGGCGGACGCAAATAAAACGGGGCGCTTTGTCTGCAACTGCATTCACGAGTCCGCGGTTGTTTTTGTGCGTTCTGAACACACACACACGGAGGGCTAACAGTTGTTAGCTCGTGGAACTGTTTGTGTTTCAGTAATGCGCAGTAATCGTCGTTATGAGACCACCTTTAAATCTGTCAAGTTGAGCAATGTGAGTCGCATAAACAGAGCGGTCTGCCAGGCTTAAACTGTAATCTTGCAGTGGGATCAGGCTGCAAAAAGCTGTTATGCAGACTGACAGCGAGTTAAAGGGCCAGGAGGGACGATTTGTTTCGTGGGGCCAGCAAAATGCCTCTGCTTTTTCCGTGAGAAACATTTAGCCTGAGGTATCTCACATGTTGGAGATGGTACGATCTGCTGTGAATCTGATCTGGTGACACTGTCAAGGAGGACCAACCCCCTGCACTGATTTGTTCCCCATGCTTCAGGCAGTGCCAGTGATGGCCTCCCCTCTCCCAGTCTACTTCATCCTGGTGGTTTTGCTGCTGGCCGAGTCCCTTGAGTGTCACGCCGGGGACTGCAAGGGCCACAGGCAGGTGCTGAGGGGACCGCCGGGGTACGTCACAGACGGACCAGGGAACTACTCCGTCAATGGCAACTGCGAGTGGCTTATCCGAGGTATTCAGAGCAGCACAGAAGCAAACTGTTGAATTCAAATCACTTGTATCATGTGAAGATTTTTGCTTTGAGATGAATCCCACTGATTTATTCTTCTTCGTATTTTTAAAATACAGCTCCCAGCAACAGCCACCGCATCGTCTTGAATTTCATCTTCATGGACACCGAGTGCACCTATGACTACCTGTTTGTGTACGACGGAGACTCCTACCAGAGCCCTTTACTAGCCAGTCTGAGTGGCAACACGTTGCCTCAACCCATTGAGGCAAAATCCGGCAAGGTAATATAGTTGGCGTACTCGGCCTAAGAAGTGCTTGATCATGGGATTTTATTTTTGTGTGTGTGTGCAATTGCGCTTCATGTACGAATGTGTGAATGCCGTCATCAGAACTACAGTCACGCCAACTTGTGTCATCGTGGTCACGTCATGGCCAAAAGCCAAACCAGAGAACACTGTGAACATCACAGGGCAACCACAGTCAAACATTCACATTCACACAGAGAGGTGATTTACTGTCAGAACTGGTGTTAACATGTGTTTCTGGTGATTAGATAACATGTGGTGAGCCCTAAAGAGAAGTGTGAACAGGCACAGTTGTCTTGAGTTGCATCTGATCACTGAGGCTTTGTAGTGTCATCAGTCATGAGCCCAGTGCACTTGCCTCGAAAATATGTTTTATGTAATCTGTGTTTTCTTCCAATGTTTAAAATACCATCACAAAGGGGGAAAAAACAGACTAAATTGGAGTTTGATTTGGGGTATACAAATGCTTCACTTGTTATTAACATGAGATTTTCAAACATCGGCTGATGTTCATTGTTTGCTCGGTGCAGATGCTGCTTCATCTCTTCAGTGATGCGAATTACAACCTGCTGGGCTTCAATGCAACCTACACCTTCTCGCTGTGCCCTGGAGCCTGTGGCGGTCATGGCCGCTGTGATTCCTCCACGTCGAAATGTCACTGTCACCAGGGGTGGGGAGGAGCGTCTTGTACAACCCCACTCTGCTCCCAGGCCTGCTCCACCAACGGCCAGTGTGACAAGGTGAGAAGTAGTCAAGAGCACCACTTCATGAACACAGAACTCAAACGATCCTAAAAAGCTGCTCGTGTTTGACCGAGTGTTTGGATTTGAGTCGGGCAGCTTAATTAAACGTAAGGGTTTTTCCTGTGTTCTATCTCAGAAGGGGGAGCGCTGTCTGTGTAACCCAGGCTTTATGGGCCACAGCTGCCAGCTCGGTCTCCGTGACGACAGCGGGGCCGGGCAGTGGTGGCGGGTGAGTGAGGAAAACCCGTACACGCCTCCCAGGACGGGTTCGGCCGGAGCGTACCTGTCCTCCACGGGAGCCATGTACTTGTTTGGCGGTGAGACCAAAGAACGAACTCGACTTCCCGATGCTATAACAAGCAAACATTTACAAGCTTCTTAACATTTTTGTAGATTTATCAAATTCTTGTTGTTAATATCTAATTTATTTAACTGCTATTCACCATTTGATGAATATGTTTCTGGAGTTTATGTTGATAATGACCGTCTATCTTCCCTCCAGGGTTTGACCTGAACAGAGCTCTTGGTGACCTGATCAAATACAATTTCACATCCAATCAATGGGAAAGCAGATCTTATGGTTACTCTCCTGTAAGTGGTGTGATCACATTACTTTGGCCTTCTCCAGTAAACAATATCATTTGAATGTCACATAAACAGCAAGTTCTCTAACTTGGAGAAACCTCAGGAATACATTCAGAATCCTCCTGATATACTTCAGGATAGTCGAATGAAGGAAAGCACCTGTCAGGGCTGCACAATATTAGTTGAACATAGAATATACAAGTATACAAGTAGTACTTTGTTTATTTAGTTTTTAATAATTTGTTTGTGTAGATTTTTGTGCTAAATCATTAAAATACTTCAGATGTGCTTGTAATAATTGTTTTTCCAGATCTAATGTGAGTTGAGATTATTTTATCATTCCCACGCTGCTCTTTATCTTGGTAAACGTTTTGGTTTTCACATCCTGCCAGGTGGCTCGTCATTCCCACACTGCAGTAGAGTTCATGGGCAACATGGTGATCTTTGGCGGAGAGCTCGCCAACGGATCCCTGGCCAGTGACGTCTGGATGTATTTGCCGCTCCGCGATGAGTGGCAGCAGCTTGGCTCCGCCTCCTCACGCGGAGCTCCTAAACTGGCTAATCATGCTGCGGCGGTCGTGGAGGGACATCTCTATGTGTTCGGGGGTGGGTTCCTACTTCACGTCAGCAAGCCCTCTCCATCTTTCGATTTGTTTGTTATTACTTTGTGGCTTTTTTCACAAGAGACAAATCACAACCTGAAATTCTTTCCCAGGTCGCACTGAGGAGGATATGTTTTCCTCGGCTCTGTATCGCTTCGGCCTGCTCGGCTCTGGACGATGGGAGACCGTCCAGCCCACAGGAGGGAAGCCCCCAGCCACTGCTGGTCACTCCATGGTGTACCACAGTCCATCCAAAACACTGCTGGTCTACGGAGGACACAGACTGACCACAGCAAGGTGATTATAGGAAAGAAATAAGTTTAATGTCATCAGAATAGTTCAAATTTAAAATATATAAAATACAAAGTGTCAGCCTGTCTTTATATCAAGAAAAATGACTCTTCTCCTTCATGTTCTGATTCGCTGTGGTCAGTTTAAATTTCTGTTCTAATGCTGCTGCTTTGGACAGTGTGGCCATAGGAAGCAGAGACGATCAATAAAAGTTCCTCATATGAGAAATAAGCCTGGCTACTTAGTGAACTCTTCATAACTGATCAGATATACCTTTGCTATTGTATCTTCAGGTTGGCTGTAGAATTGTGATTATTAAGACAAAAACAGCAGACTTTTACTGCCAGGTTGTTTAGAATGATCAATGCTACAAGTAAAAAAAAAAACTTTTTAATAGCGTGTGCTGTTTATTTCTTGTTAGGTTTAGTGTGAGAGTGAATCACACAGACGTATTCCATGTGGAAAGAAGGTTTTGGACGTCTTTTCGCTCGCGGTTCCCAGCAACCGGCCCCAGAGAGAGAGCTTTCCACTCAGCCACAGTCATTGGAAACTACATGGTTGTCTATGGTGAGCATATCGAGATTCTGTACCCTATTTTTAAATACTGCATCCCTCTTTATATTTATTCATTTATTTCCTCTTGATTATTATTATTTTTTTTTTCCTAGGGGGAAATGTACATATTCACTATCACGAGGAAAAGTGCTATGATGAAGAGATCTTTTTTTACCATCTGGGATGTCATCAATGGGTGTCCTCTGGGGAGAAGCGGCTACCCAGTGAGTCTCTGTAGCCTCCTTCTCATCTTACCCACAATAAGTAGTTTGTGAAGCCCCTGTTTGTACTGAACTTCCGGGGCATTTAATGTTCTATTTTATGTATTTATGTTGTTGTGAAGCCCCGTGAGTCACCTCGTATCTGTATTCTGATATATCAATAAACATGAGCTGTCACTGTGTTTGTTCCTTAAGGTGGTGACACTGTGAGAGGACGATACTCGCACGTCGCTGCTGTGATGGAGGGGCGAGTGTTGCTGGTTGCAGGGGGTTACAGTGGTGTTGCCCGGGGAGATCTCGTGGCTTACAAAGTACCACTGTTTGTCAGTAGTGATCAAGGTGATCGGGTAAGGTCGGGTTGATTTTGATTTGGCTGTTTTCATGGGAGAATAAATACATTTTGGACAGGAGCATTTGTTAATAATGACGTTGTTGATGATGTGTGTTTCTGTTCCCGCTCCAGGACGCTTTTTGTGCCGAGGCAATAGATGAAAGCATGTGTCTGAAGAACCCAGAGTGCAGCTGGTGTGAAGGCCGATGTCGAGAATATCAGCCCACTAACCAGGTAACTCTCCGTCAAACGCAAGCTTTCATTTCAGTCACAACGTCCTCATATAGTGCTCTCAACCATTCACACTTGAATATTTGTCATATAGAATAGCAAATGTTTTTCTCTTTCTTTTTATAGATTAGTCTGAATGAAAATCTGTAAGATTCACTGGTCCCTAATCTTTTTTTTTTTTTTTCTTCTTCTTCTTCTTCCCCTGGTCGCAGTGTGGCAGCACTGGCTGCTTGGGTCTTGCTCGCTTCCTGTCGGACTGCCAGTCCTGCCTGGTGTTCAGTGGCACTCCACCTTCTCTGGCCCGAGCCCCTGGTGAATTTGGCTGGTGTGTTCAGAATGAATCCTGCCTTCCAGTGTCAGGTGAGACCCAGGGAGGGAGGAAGGAGGGCAGAAAAAAAAGGGTCAAGACTGCAAGAAAACGAAAAAGGAAAAAAAAAAAAGGATGATGTTGGGAGCTGACATGGGAGGGATGAGACTCATGTTGGGCATGTTGCTGAGTAAAGTGCCGTGACTCGACTTACACCCAGCTGAGATGGGACAGGCTAACTCAGACCAGGATCTCGACTTTGCCTGTTCAGTCGCGCGACTTCTTTCGGTGCGGTCGGGTCACGTCACTTTGCTCTGTTGAAACACATGTCGCGCAGGAGTCAACAGATCGCACTCATTTCAGTACAGTAGTGCGCTAAAGGAAACTGCTGTATTTTGAGCTTTTAAGAGGTCAGATGTGTTCATTGTGTGCTGACCTCTCCCTCTCGGTCTCGCAGAGCGAAGTGCGTGCCGTGTGGACCAGATCTCAGGGGCGTACGGCTGGTGGGGGGAGCGTACCCTTTTCCTAACCTCCCTCCACTCCTGTCGCACCGAGAACTATGTCCCGGGACTGCACCTGCTCACCTTCCAGCACCCCCGCAACGACTCCCAGCCTGACAAGGTACGGAGTCTGAATCTCAAATGCTAACTGTGCAGGTGTGGTTGTAACTCCTTCCCTCCTTACTTATACTTACTCCTCCTTCCTTCCTCCAATATTATTTTTACACTTTGACTCCAATACCAGTTGTCCAACTTCAACACTGCCCTTACCTCTAATATTTTGTTTCTTGTTTGTACTCCTTGCCTTTTAACCTCCTATGTTCATTTCTCTTTGTTTCTTTTTTTTTTTGTGTGTGTCTGTTTTGCATAGTCAAAATTCTTTCTGGAAGTAGTTTGTCAAACTTGTGGAGCAGTTTATAGAGAATAGTGCTTCTGTTGATGTGTCTCCACTTCCATCCGTCTTCCACCATCCTCCATCCTCCTTCACCCTTCCACCAGGTGTCTATCCTCCGCAGCACCACCATCATCCTTAGCCCCACCACAGAAATGGACGTCGCCCTACAGTTCAGGGGCTTCATCCACCCCTTGTGGGGGGGGCCTCCTCCCGCGCCCCCTCCTACCGAGACTGTCTCCATGTGGGCTCGGATCCAGAGGCTCCACTTTGAGGCCCGAATGGCATCTGGGCCCAATTCTAGTCAACTGGTAAGGACTGCATGACTGCTAAAGTGAGGGGTTGCACTAATTCAAACGGTCTGTGTTTTCTTTTAATTTCCGGTACATTTTATTTGAACCTTTCCCTGAACAGGAGGTGGTGGGTCACTGGGCAGCCCACCAGGAAAAGGAACTGAAGCTGTTGGCTCGGGCAGACGGCACCAGGCTCTTCTCTAACCTGACCAGGGGCAACCATTACCTTGTTCAGGCCGAGGGCTACCTGAACAACTCAGGCTCAGGACAGACCAGTGAGATGGCCCTGACCTGGAACAGAACATTATCTGGGGGAAGTGTGAGTAGTCGCACTGTAAAACACCTCCAGACAACATCTAACGTGTTTCTGTGATTCTTCTGCAGAGTTCTTCAAAACGAGTACAAACCGTAATATGTTCTTCTTTATAACTTGTTCCCATTTTAGGAGATATCCTTCCTCTTCCTGGAGCCCTACCGCTCAGGCTCCTGCTCGGCCTACATGTCTTGTCTGGCATGTTTATCTGACCAGTCCTGTGGCTGGTGTCCGTCTCTTTCCCGCTGCCTGCTGCGAGACAGCCCCGACCTGGAACCCTGTCCCGAGTCAGACAAAAGCAAAGGAGATGGTCAGCGCCATCTGCTGTTAGCACCACAACACTGCACTTTGTGTGAAGAGTACAGAGACTGCTCTACTTGTACACAAGTAAGCTATAAATTCAACATCAATATTGTGCCCTGCGTCACCATTATATATGTTTCAGTTTGGAGCTTTTGTAATGTATCATGCAAAGCTAATTTTCTGCCTGCAGGATCCATACTGTGAGTGGCAGATAAACTCCAGCAAGAAAGGAGACTATCAATGTAGTCGACGAGGAAGACTCGAAGGATCCATACGCGACTCAAAGGGGTGTCCTAAAGTCTGTAACCAGTGAGTAAAAGGAATAAAATATAAACAAACATCTCATGCTATTTTACATTTTACAAAAACGACCTGGAACTCCACTACATTCTCCAATCTTCTTTTTCTCGCAAAGGAGAAAGACGTGTGGCGAGTGTCTCTCTAACGCCAGCCAGTGTGCATGGTGTGAGTCGGCCCAGGCCTGCTTCTATTTTGCTGCCTACCTCACAAAGTACCCCTATGGAGAGTGCCGGGACTGGTACGACAGGTAATATAAAGGACATTTTAATACGCTCTTTCTGTCTTGTTGGAAATACAGATTGGAAATAGTTCTCAAACACTACTTTGAAGCTAAACACTACTACGAAGAGCTACTTGTTACAAACTTCCCGAATCTTTAGAGTTTCAAGTATTGCTTGTACTGACCTCTATTTATTTAACATCCCCCGAGGACCACAAGATGTTTGCGTACATTTGCCCTGAGATCTTGGACTCAAATATATTAGATGACAGTTTAAAATTTCCCCAATTGTTCTTGACAGCCGTCTTTGCCTCATGCCTTGTTTTTGGTGGATTTTATGAACTTTCATCTGGTCTTCACTTTGTGTGATACATTAACAATGTTGAAAAGTTTGTTGAAAAAGAGCACCACTCCCCTCTCATTGCAATAGACCAGCATGGTATTCAGTAACCAAATGTCATTAAGTTCTAAACCCGTGCAAAATAGATAGCTTTTTTTTTTCACTAGTCTTATAAAGATACTCTGATAAAACAAACTGAGACTTGATTTAATTTATTTCAGACAGAATGAGTTGATCCACAGACCCTCTAGAGTACACCATCAGCATAAATACTTACATTTTAGATTGTACAGTTACAGAAACAAGAACGAGAGCTTTCAGATTTGTGTGTGTGTGTGATTGATCAATATTCATATATTCTTATTCATGTTTTTGCTCATCAGCGTTCATTCGGTGCCTCAGTGTAAGCAGTGTTCAGCTTTAAGCACTTGCACGGACTGTCTGCGAACGTTTCAGTGTGGCTGGTGTGGCGACTACAACAATCCCACAATTGGAAAGTAAGTATGGGGACAGAGGTTCAGCAAAACGTAGGCCTATATAGCACATACGATGATGGAAACTTGCTTTATCACCATGTAGCACATTCTCTGTTCTAAAGTTGCTTGTTTTCGTGGTGATTGTCATGTTTCCTGTTTTTGCGCCCCTCTGTCCAGGTGTCTGAGGGGAGACTGGGCAGGAATGGACGACCCGTCCGTGTATAACTGTAGTGTGGCTGTAGCTGAAGCTCGGGCTGCGAAGTAAGATTCCTGTCGCCCTTTAATGGCTTTATGGCTTCAAGTTGTGAGCTCTGTGGATGAAATTCTCTTCTTAAAAGGGAGAAGGACACTTTGACGTGAGAAGATTGCTTTGAATGACTGTATATCCCGTGTACTAAACACCCCACCTGTCCACCCTCCATCTGCCCTGTTCCTCTAGTCCTGAACCCCAGACCTCGGCCCCTCCTCGCCCATTGGAAATGGAAATGGAATTTGAGCACTTAGAAGATGAAGAGCAAGATGCTATCTGGTCTTACCCCGCATGCCCTGATGTAGAGGAATGCAGGCTTGGTCTCCACAACTGTCACCCCTTTGCCACCTGTATTAACACTCCCACGTCATACGAGTGTCACTGTGAGAGGGGATACACAGGGGACGGCACGTTGCACTGCAACCAGACGTAAGCGTCTTGGCCGGAAATTACACTTATGTGTCGATGACCTATTTGAGTCTCGTATCAACCTTATTTATCTTTACCATGCAGTTCTAAGGATTATAAAATGAGTTCACCTAATTCGTCTTTCCTCAGCTGTTATAACGAGTGCCGTGAAGGTCAGTGCAGCGGCAGCCCACGGTTTGAGTGTGAATGTTCCCTGGGCTGGACGTCTGACCCTGCCACTCTGGTTCTGAGTGGCGTCGAATGTGATGTCGACTGCGGCTGCAACTTCCACTCCACCTGCATTACTGCTCCTGGGATCTGTGACGAATGTCAGGGTGAGACTATAGCATGCCGTTTTCAATGCTTCAGTCTGTCCGTCATTGTTTGTTTTCACGTCACAAATAACAAGCCTTAAAACTGCTTGTGTCGGGTGACTTGGATGACATTTATTTATTCTCCCTCTGTTTTGCAGACTGGACGACAGGGCCTCACTGTGAGCACTGTCGTCCAGGAAGCTTCGGCTCGGCCTTGGCTGGTGGAGGCGGTTGTGTTCCTTGCGAGTGCAACGGACACGGCGATCCCCTCTCAGGATACTGTCACAATCAGACAGGCCAGTGCTACTGTACCCACAATACTCAGGGGCCGCACTGCGAGTCCTGCCTGCCCGGTTATTATGGCGACCCCAGGTGAGGAGAACTTCTCGCAAATAGCATAATGATGATTTGATTCCCCCCTTTGTGTTCAAACTTATTCAAAGCAGTGCTGAAACATGTCTGATTGGGTATCCTTTGACATTTTCTTTTCTGTAGAAACAATGGAACATGCTACCGCCAGTGCCAGGGCCGTTCGGTCCTGCTCTCCTCCACCTCCTCCTCTGCCATACCTCTGTCCTCTTCTTTGGGGTGGCGAAGCGGCACCGAGGGGAAAGGAGGACTCTCTCACTGCCTGTGGGTCCTTTCTGTGACTGAGAACTTGGCCCCCTGTCTGCCCAGACAGCTCTGCCCCCCAGTAGCCCTCACTTTACACCCAGACTCCCACACACATTGTAACGTGAGTATAAATGTATTGTTGTCTATGTGTCTATGAGGAGACACACAGTCTGTTCGAACATTGTTTGTTTTCAATCACTATATATATTTCTTAAACTATGCTAACTTTATTTTTCAGAGTTCATATGTTTACGTGTTTGACGGCCTCCCTCGTTTTCTGGCCAACGGTGTCGTGCACTCGGATCACAACCTAATTGGAGCCTTTTGTGGAACCACCAGAACTCAGCCCATCACAGTGGAAGCCACATCAGGTACACGTCAGACTGTAGCATCCATCATTGATCTGCTAATCAAACTGATCGTCGGTCCTATTAATCAACATGTATTTGCTAAAAATAAACTACTATACATCATCTGCATTGTAAAATCACTTTCACAATGTTCTCGTCCTCCACTACCAGGTGTGATCTCAGTCTACTTCGAAGCCAACGTCTCTTCAAACAAGCCTCAAGGCTTCAATGCGTCTTTCTGGGTACGACGGTGTCACCAGAGCTCGGACGAGGGCGAGGAGGGCTCATCGGTGTGTCCGGGTGGTGCCCAGTGCAAAGATGGGCTCTGCCAGTGCCCTCAGGGATACGGGGGTCCTTATTGTGACCGTCCCATGTGTCCTCAAGACTGTGGAGCAGCAGAAGGAAGAGGAGTGTGTAATATGGTAAGAGTTGTGCCACTTTACACCCCTTCATTTCTGAGAACTCCAAGCAGGAATCGATGGTTCTTGGTGATTTTTCAGATGCAAACATATTAATGATTCTTTTTTAAATATCTCAGATATTTCTTCTTCTTTTTTTTTTTAACCACCGACCAAAAAGAGAACACGTCCATCCCTCTTCTATACCGCTTTATCTAACTTGCAGTGTTGCAGAGCTCTGAGACAACTACGCACACTCACATTTACACCGACAAGCAATTTAGACTCAACAATCAACCTCACACTATGCTACCATACCGCCTTATTGTCAAACAATTAACTGCTAGTTTCTTTGTTTTAGACCCGAGGAGTGTGCGTGTGCTCGGAAAGCTGGGCTGGCTCGAACTGCTCCGTTCCCCGAGACTCCAACAGCTTGGTTTGGGAAACCCTGCTGGATACGGCACTGGCAGTGGTAGGAATGAACAAAGATTATGTAAAGTGTTTCAGTTTTATACGCAGCTCACACTGGAACACGACCTCATGTTCGCATGATATTTTATTTCACAGAACCAGGCCCACCGGTTTCTGCACAGGATGGGACACTCTCTGGTGTCGGGACCGCAGGGTAACCTCTGGATGTACGGAGGACTTTCTCTCTCAGAGGGCATTCTGGGAAACGTCTACAGGTGGGAGAGTGTTTCATCTGTTTGTAAATGTTTCGGGTTGCAAGGTTTTCAAAGCCGTCTTTTAGGTCAGTTTTGTAGTGTGGATTTTAAGGGTGTTATATTTTACATGTGTCATGTTTTGTTTGATACATTTCCCTGTGATGACTTCAGATATTCCATTTTTGAGCATCGCTGGACGCAGATGTTGACAAGTTCCGTGGAAGAGGGTTCAACCCCCAGCGCACGCTATCACCACGCCGCTGCTCTGCTGACCAGTCACGAGTCTGGATCTGGAAGCCACGGCGCCAGTCACAACTTCATGATGGTAGTGGGCGGCGTCAGTCAAAATGGTGTCGCCATGGATACCTGGAGTCTCAATCTCAGCAGTTTGGTGTGGAGGGAGCACAAGGTTGGGATTTGACTCATTCTCACATTTTCAGAAGAAAAGAAAAAAAAAATTGATCTTAAAAGAAAAATGTTCTTTTATCTCTGTCAGAGCTCAGTGCTGCCTCCGCTGGCAGGTCATACTTTAACCGTACGTCGAGACTCCTCAGTGCTTTTGATTGGAGGTTACTCTCCAGAGAATGGCTTCAACCACCATTTACTGGAGTTCAGTCCTCTTTCTGGAAACTGGACGATTGCTCCTCACACTGGCACGCCACCGACAGGTTCATAAAGTTTCCGTTACATTTTTTCCAAATGTTTTTACCAAGTCATTCACTGCACTGACGCACCATGCTTTTTTTCTTTCTTATCTGTTAACACAGGTATATATGGGCATTCAGCTGTTTATCACGAGCAGACCGACGCCATTTATGTTTTTGGAGGTTACCGCTTCCACGTGGAGACGGTGGAGCCCTCTGGCGAGCTCTATAGTCTCTTTTACCCCAACCTCACCTGGTCCTTGCTTGTCCCCTCACAGGGTAATAAGGTAAACGATTGCTCTCTTCAAGCGTCTGTCACACGGTTATAATTAGGCAAAGCGCTCTGCTGAAAAATCACTCAAGTAATCTCACTTTGTCATCTTATTGCTCCGTAGCCGCTGTCCCGCTTCTTCCATGCTGCAGCTTTGATCAAAGACACCATGGTCATTGTTGGTGGAAGAACAGAAGCAGAGGATTACAGTAACTCTGTGTCTCTGTACCAGATCAACTGTAACACCTGGATACAACCAGGTGCCACTTTAAATGTCAACCAATAGATTGAAACATATTTATTGATATAAAAAAAAAAAAAAAAGACATTTTCACACACCTAGCCACTTATGATTTGTTTCCTTTAAGTCTCAGCGGTTGGAGATCCAGTAAATCGCTCGGTCTCTCTTGCTATGACGAGCTGGGACGGTCAGCTCTTCCTGTCCGGGGGCTTCAATGGGGTCACACTGGGGAGACTCCTAACCCTCTCCGTGCCCTCTGACCCCTGTGCCCTTCTGCCGACACCCGAGGCCTGTAACACCACCACAGGCAGCTGTGTCTGGTGTCGTGGAGCTTGTGCTTCTTCTGATATTGCAGAGAGGTAGTGACCTATTAGCTGAAAGACTCTCATTAAGATTTAAGTTTTTGCATCCAACTAAACAATTATGCCCCTTGTGCTTCATTAGAACGGCCTGTTTTCCTGGTCCCTCTTCCTGTTCCCCAACGCCTCGTCAACCAGACCAGTGTCGCAGACTGAAAACCTGCAGCGAGTGTCTTGCTCGACACCCTAAAACATTCTCCAGCCAATCACAGGTAAGGAATAAAACTCGTACTGTCGTACACATTTTCAGTCAAACCAAAAAGCAACAAGCTGAAATCCATTCTGATTTCTCAGCCGGCTCTACAATGCAAATGGTGCACAAATTGCCCGGAGGGGGCATGCATTAGCAGCTCTGTCAGCTGCACATCTGAACACGACTGTCGCATCAACCAGCGAGAGATTTTCTTGTCCAGCAACTGCACCGAGACGAGCTGCGAGGCTTCGGACTGTCCCAAGTGTACCGCTTCTGGCAAATGCATGTGGACCCGTCAGTTCAAACGCACAGGTACTCCCCAACAAATATTCACTGAAAATGTAAATGTTTGCTTTTGAATGAGCTTTTTCCCACACAGTGTGATTGTTGGGAAGAAATGCTCTGTCCTAAACTTGACTTCGTTGTCCTCTGCACAGGCGAGACGAGGCGCATCCTCAGCGTGAACCCCACATACGACTGGACGTGTTTCAGCTACGCCCTGCTCAACGTCTCGCCCATGCAGGTGGAGTCGTCCCCCCCCCTGCCGTGCCCTCCCCCCTGCCACAGTCTCCACAACTGCAGCCTCTGCCTGGGCTCCAGAGGCTCTGACGGGGGCTGGCAGCACTGTGTGTGGAGCATGGCTCTGCAAAAGGTAAAAACTGCACCAACCGCAGCTCCACACAGTATTTTGTGTTTTGAATTTTTCACACAATATTGCCGTGGCTTCTTTCACAGTGTATGAGCCCGTCCTTCGTTCCCCTGCGGTGCGAGGCGGGCCAGTGTGGCCGCTTGCTCTCCGGGGGGGACTCCTGCTCCCCTCAGTGCTCTCAGCTCACTCAGTGCTCCCAGTGCATCGCCAGGCCTCAGTGTGGGTGGTGCGCCACTCGTGAGGGAAATGGGGCTGGACGCTGCCTGCAGGGGGGGCTCGATGGTGGGAATACATTTGAATACAAGAAGTTGTTTATTTTGGGATTTTGCGTGGACTTTATTGACTCTCTGACCTTCTTACATTTGTTTTGTGTCTCCCAGGTGTGAGTGAAGGTGTTTGCCCTCTGAGAAACAGCAGTTGGTCTTTTCTCCACTGCCCAGAGGAGGATGAGTGTTCCAACGGCCACCATCACTGTAACAGCACTCAGGACTGCCACGACTTGCCTCAGGGATATCACTGCACCTGCAAACAGGGTTACATACTCAGCAGGTAATGCATGACGGTTCTAAAAGCCCTCTATTGTTCTCCTTAGTAATAACACACATTTAGCCACGTTGACTCATCATAGGAGCTTTAGAGATGGATTTACCTTTTTCTTTTTTCTCTTTTTTTTTTTCTCTTCCATGCAGCATTTCTGGCCAGTGCGAGCCTGTATGTGCACAGGGCTGTGTGAATGGGACATGTGTGTCTCCAGGAATTTGCCAGTGTCACTTTGGATTTGTAGGAGATAACTGCTCCTCTCAGTGCAGCTGCAACAAACACAGCAACTGTGCTGGCGTTACCAGACCGGACATCTGTCTTGAATGCCACAACAACACCATTGTAAGTCCTTCGATTGTACATCCATTTACTGTGAGCACCTTTTTGTTTCCTCTCACACCAAATGATGAATATTGATTTCTCGTGACTTCACTTCCAGGGTAAGCATTGTGAGAAGTGCAAGCCTCTGTTTGTGGGCTCTGCTAAAGGGGGCGGCACATGTCATCCATGTCGAGAGTTTTGTAAAGGAAACAGCGTCATTTGTCTGACGCGAGATGAACATAAAAAAGTCCTTGAAAATCCACGGCTGTTCCCTCTGGACCCCAGCAGTGTAAGTATCCTCATAGCCATCTCGTGTGTACATGGGGGGGGGGGTGTCTTTTTCTAACTCCTTGTCCTTCTCTCTTTTATCATGTTATCAGATTCAGAACTGGGTGTCTGAAGGTCCCACAGAGGACAATGCTGTGTGTGTGAACTGCCAGAATAACAGTGTCGGGGACAAGTGTGAGAGCTGCCTCAGTGGCTACTTCCTCCTGCAGGGAAAGTGTGAGAAGTGAGTCATGGTTGCTACGCTCACTGGATTTTCATGCTGTGACACTAAAAGCTGAAATTCAGCCTCGACTGTAAAGGATCCAAACAGGATTTAAAGCTGTTCCCACGTCTTCAGTGTTTGAATGTCTTTCTTGCAGGTGTCAGTGTAACGGCCATGCAGACACCTGTAACGAACATGACGGCACAGGCTGTCCCTGCCAGAACAACACGGAGACGTCCTCCTGCCTCAGCAGCCCTCAAAGTGACCGCAAAGACTGCTACAGGCAGCAGGTGAGCACACCTTCGCACATTTCACTCTTGACGTTTATCGTACTTTAATTTGAACGCTTTGACGTTGATTTGTTGTCCTGTTCCTGATAGTGTGCCAAGTGCAAAGACTCCTTCAATGGCACGCCGGTGAACGGGCGTCAGTGCTACCGTCAGTTCAACGTGGACACGGAGTGCTGCTTTGACCCGACGTCTCAGACCAACTGCTTCCACGATCCCACCATTCGCAACCTGCCCAAAGGACGCACGGTGTTCTTCGCAGCGCAGCCAAAGTTCACCAACGTGGACATCCGGGTCACCATTGACGTGACCTTCGGCGAGGTGGAGGTGTATGTGTCCAACTCTCACGACACCTTCATTGTGGATGTGGACCGGTGGACAGGGATTCACACCATCAAGATTGAGGAGGAATCGGCGAGTCGGGGGACGGCAGCGGTTGTGGACAAGGACTCTCCTCCGTCCCCCATAAAGGTGTTCGCCAACGCCTCGTCCAGCCTCGGAGGTCCCGTGCTCTCCCACAACCCTTTGCAGCTGCAAGCCAAATCCCCCGGGGCGGAGCGGGAAATCAGTGAGGAGCGTGCCGAAGGACTCATCACCTACATCACCGTGTGGAAGCCACAAACGGTGCTGATCGTCCGCGCCGTTCGGGACCGTGTGGTCATCACATTCCCCCATGAGGTGCACTCGCTGAAGTCCAGCCGCTTCTACATCGCCCTGCGAGGGGTGGGGACCGACGACAAACAGGGAGAGTCCCAAGGGCTGCTGTTCCTGCGACAGGACCAGGCCCACATCGACCTGTTTGTCTTCTTCTCCGTTTTCTTCTCCTGCTTCTTCCTCTTCCTGTCCGTCTGCGTCCTCCTCTGGAAGGTCAAGCAGTTCCTCGACTTCCGTCGAGAGCAGCGTCGCCACATCCAGGAGATGACCAAAATGGCCTCAAGGCCCTTTGCCAAACTCACCATATACCTTGAGCCAGAGGAGCCTCAGCTCATCTACCTGCCCTCGACGGGCGGAGGAGTCGGGGGCAGCACTGTGTCGCTCGCCCACGCGCGCACGGGCAAGCTGGGTGGAGTGGTGGTGGGCCAGAGGGGCCGGGCAGGAGCCGTCTCCTACAAACACGACCCCGGCTCAGGACCCACAAGCCACCACCACCACCACCTCACTCTGGGCGGGGGCGGCAACAGCGGTCAGCACCTGCCACTGCACTACTTAAACACCCATCACTATGCCAGCACCACGGCTGGCGCCCCGGCCTCGCATCACCACCACCCGTCCACGTACAGTGGCTACCAGCACTTCTGCCGCTCCGACCCGTTCCTCTCTCAGCTCATGGGTTTCTCCTACTCCACCTTTAAGGTGGGGCCCATCACCCTGGAGCCCACGGACGACGGCATGGCCGGGGTGGCCACCGTCCTCTTCCAGCTGCCCGGGGGCGTGCTGGCTCCAAACCGGGCCTGTTTAGGCTCCGCACTGGTTACTTTGCGCCAGAACCTGCAAGAATACTGTGGCCATGGGAGCGGAGGGGGGCACCCCGGGGCGGGGGCCGGGCGGAAGGGGCTGCTGGGCCATCAGCACCTGACCACTATGGCCATGTAAGAAAAAACAAGCAAAAGATATATAATAAATAATACAGAGATAAGAGATTAAATAAATCTGTAAATCAGTTTATGATAAATTAATTTTCTGAGAGAAACTTAGCCGCGAAGCAAGAGTTGGAAAGAAAACAGTTTAGTCAGCCACTTGGCTTGAGCATTCTGAACAGATGTACATACACTGTATAATGAATTAATGTGTCTTTTATTGTATTATGTATGGCTATACTGTATTTCAGTGCTTCACATGACCAAGCCAGTTGTCTCTAGATTGCACTACAACTGCTATACGTATCGACACAATAACGTCACATCATGTCAGTGATCACTACAGAGGTATGAGCGCACTCGACACTCGGTCTTGGACAGACTGAAGCTGAATGGTTGGTGGTTGAAATGACTAGTTGACCAACAAGAGACGTAAAAGGAGAAATAAACACTACACGTGCTTGCTTTGGAACCAACATGTGCTTTATACCCAAAAAAAAAGTGACAATCAAACTTGCCATTGAGAACAAAAGACTTGAATTGGTTCAACATAATGTGCAACATTTTGATTGTCAGCCAGTGCAGGAAAAAAAAAAAAAAGAAAAAGTCAAAGTTGCTTGTGAGATGGTTTTTATATCATTGTCAAAATGAGTGGTTTTATTCTAACTCAGTAATTCAACGCAGGCTTTTAAGCTATGTGCTTATGTTGGAGTATGTTTCATTCACCTACTCTGTTACATCGCTCGTCTTTCGACTCATCTGCCTTCACTTCTTGCCTTGTCTGTGAGTCGGATGGCTTACACTAAATACTTACGTGATTTGAAAAGTGCGTGGCGCAGCTTCTGGAAGACACGAAAATAACATATTTTACATTTAAGTTTCTCAAGACTGTTTTTTTTTGTAAAAGACGACGACGTTTTCTCGATGCCGATCATCATTTCTCCACACTCACTTTAAGAAAGACAACAAGAACGTCCATCAAGATGAAGAAGGCCTTTCTTCACTTTGCTTTACCCTTTTGTTCACATTAGGCGTCAAGTGTGTTTCCCTGGGTTTCTTCCCACAGTTCTAAAACATGCATGTGAGGTTAATTGGTGACCCTAATTCGCCCCGAGATGTGAATGTGAGTGTGTGAATATGCCCAATCATAAATATGTTTTGAAAGTATGGATATGGGGGAAAAAATGGAAATGTTAGTCTGTTTGAAATTAGATTTGCATTTGAAAATTCTCCTGGAGAGATTTCAGAATGGTTTGTCAGCTAATTTTTCAACTGGATTATTTGTTCACTGGCTTGCATTAGTATTTTTTTGTTTTTATCTTTTGCACTGCATGGAGCCAATGTGCCCCATTATTCATGTGAAATATGAGAAGAGTTGTCATGGATGAACTCAGAATGGTGCTCCTGGCTTTCTATCGGATCAGCAAAACCAGGAGAGAGTTTTAAGTGTTTCATGATCCTCGGCAGCACAGTTAAGCAAACTCAATGAATACCATCACTATTTATAGCAGCCCTCCACAAATAAGCATTAATTCAGTTTTTTTCTTTTTGTCCTGTATTTTGTGTATTTTTTTTTAACATGCTTTATTTTTGTACATAACTATTGTTGTGTTTTTCTTTTGTTTTCAAAGAAGGGAACAGTGTTGTATAGAAGACCTAAAGATTCTTTGTCTTGAGTCAGCTGAAATAAAGTCTGTGGAACATGATTATTTGTGAATATTTTGCACAATTGAGAATGTTTGGCAACTATTGTTGGTCAAAAGAAAGTTGTTGACACAAGATAGGGACAAGAAAGTGTGGAAAAAAATGCTAAATGTGAGCAATGCTTTTAACCTCCATACAACGTGTTCATTGATGGGATACAATCTATTAGTGTGACAGGGTGGTAACATAGTTTTTTTTCAACCAAAAAAATACAAAAATATAATACACACACACGTATATATATAATTTTTATTATTTAATAGTTTTCTTTAACTATTCAGCTGATTGAGAGATCATTTAACGTCTAATTAAGCAGGTAGCTTTAATAACGAGAAGCCTTTCTCAAACTGAATCTTTTTTTCATGGACATATAAATGTATCCATACAAAAAGAAGACGAATTAAGTATATTGAATTCACCGCTTGTCTCCATCCGTACACAGCGGCTGCCGCTCTGCCGCACTCTCTCGCGCTGCCGCACGCGCCACCCAGCAGCGGTGCTCTTGCTCTGATTGGTCCGAAACACAGGAAGTGATGGGAGCTCTTCCTGTGTTATTAACGCTGCACAGCGACGCGGACGCTGCCTTTCGGGTGTTTATTTACAGGCGGCTCGGCGGCCTGACCCTCCCTCATTTCCAGCCGTAAGTTTGCTCCTGGCCAGCAGACGGAAGCAACAGGAGAGGCGGCTGCGAGCACGCAGGAGGTGCGGGAGACGACCCCACTTGCCGCGATGCTAAAACGCTGCTGTTAGCAAGCCACCGTGATAATGCATATCATGTATGTCTGACGCTCCCCCGGCGAGTTCAGTGTCCTGTCCCCGTGGCCCGCGGCACGCTGGAGAGACCACGTCTCCGATGGTGACGACGTCAAGATGATCGCCATCACGAGGGAGGCCCACGGACAAGAGGGAGACGAGGGCGTTAAGACGGAGCAGGACGAACCCCAGGAGGTCTACACCGACAGAGGTGGGCTCGTCATCCACGTCAAGGAGGAAGTCCATCCACGGGACATCTGTGAAGACGCGCCTCACTACCCAGACGCTAAACCAGAACCTCCCGCGCTGATCAAGGTCGAGAGCGACTCGGACCAGCAGCCCGAGTGGGATGACCCTGAAGCTGCCGTGAAGGAGGAGCTGTGGACCAAAGAGGAGAGAGACTGTGGGGGGGAGGAGGAGGAGGAGGAGGAGGAACAGCTGGGGGAAGAGGAGGAGGAACAGCAGGATGAGGAGGAGGCAGGTGACATCCAGGAGGACTATGGCGAGGGAGAGGAGGTCTGCACAGGTACCTGCCAGCCTCCTTTCGTTCACGTATTATTGAACAACATTCAAAACAACACATTATGGAGGGTTGCCTTGAAGGCTTTACTGGGAGTTTTGTTGTCAGAACATAACAAAAGAAGTGTTTAGAAATCATTTTGATTAACTATCTGTGATCAGCAAAAAATAATGATGATTGTAATATCAGTAATAATAGATATTGATAATAATAACCATGGTATTGTTGTTGTTACTACTTTAATTTGATTTTTGGATTACTCCCGTAGTTATTATGTGGTGTTTTAGGTTTTATGTGTTCTTTTGACAAATGTGTTTTATTTGGTGAGCTTCACAGTTTGTCCTTTCTGATTGTGTGTGTGTGTGTGACTTTGTATGTAATATTGTAAATACAAATTGTAATGAAAAAGAAGGAGAGCCCAGGCAGAATAGCTCCTGCAACCCTAACCCAAGTCAGGAGCTAATGGGGCTCTCAATAAAATGAACAAATTAACGTTATCCTCAATCCGCAAAGAACAACCAAAAACGAAACAAGTTAGAATAAATACATTTGATTTGGATGTAAGTGAAAATCACGTGTGTCAAGCCGGCATCTCTGTCCAGAAGTGAGTGAGGTTGTTATTAAGTAAAGACCAAAATATTGTGAATAAATTGTCAGGTGAGTTGACGTAACACCTTTTTATATGTAAAGAATTTCTTCTCATCAGATTTTTTCTTTTTTTAAAGTTAACTTCCTGCGTTCGTCCGTCTCTCCTGCAGAGTCGTCCTCGGACTTCTTCCCGTGTCCTCACTGCACCGTCTCCTTCACTGACCTGGACTTCCTGGAGAAGCACGTCAAGTGGGTCCATCAAAAACAGTATCTCGCCGAACTCTCAAAATGTTTCTCGAGTCGCACAGAAAACCTCATCCCCAAACACGCCTGCAACACCTGCAGCAGCACTTTCAACTCTAAAGTACACCTCCGGGTCCACGTGCGCGAGGTC
This sequence comes from Blennius ocellaris, assembly GCF_963422515.1. Taxonomy (NCBI): domain Eukaryota; kingdom Metazoa; phylum Chordata; class Actinopteri; order Blenniiformes; family Blenniidae; genus Blennius; species Blennius ocellaris. The sequence continues at coordinate 14,212,228 of NC_137657.1, forward strand.
CACCCCTCGGCGCCTCCTCGACGGCTTCACCCGTGTCCCACCTGCGCGCGCAGCTTCCAGTACCTGAAGAACCTGAAGAACCACTGTCAGCGCTGGCACAACATGTCGGTCCTGACGCAAGGCGGACACCTCTGCTGCGCCGACTGCGGGAAGAATTTCAAGGCCACGTGGGGACAAGGACCGCATTTGTGCCACGAGCCGCACGCCGCCGAGTCGGAGGACCAGCCCGTCTGCCTGGACACGGGCGTGCAGTGTCCCGAGTGCGGCAAGAAGCTGCGCACGCCGCAGAGCCTGGAGGACCACATGAGGACCCACACGGGCGACCGGCCGTTCGCCTGCAGGCACTGCGGCAGGAGGTTCGTGGAGCGCAGCGGCTGGCGGCAGCACATGAAGATTCACACGGGGGAGAAGGAGCACAAGTGTCAGGTGTGCGGCAAGGCCTTCTTGAGGTCGCACCACCTCAAGTGCCACTTGACCACACACTCCGGCAAGAAGGAGTACTCCTGCGCCGAGTGCGGGAAGGAGTTCGGGTTCAAGTCGAGCCTGGACCTTCACGCGAAGACGCACTCGAGCGAGAGACCTTACCAATGCCTTATCTGCGGGAAGAGCTTCAACGCGCAGAGGAACCTGAGGATTCACACCAAGCTTCACACTAACGAGAAGGCCCACCAGTGCGGTGACTGCGGGCTGAAGATGGGCGACCTGGGCGCTTTGAAGATCCACCTGAGGACGCACACGGGGGAGCGGCCGTACCACTGCACGGTGTGCGGCAACCGCTTCATCCGCCTCGCGCATCTGCGGAATCACCAGCGCACGCACACCGGCGAGAGGCCGTACAAATGCACTGAATGTGACAAGAGCTTCACTCAGTCCGGCGACTTGGTGAAGCACAAGAGGATCCACTCCGGGGAGAAGCCCTTCGAATGTCCCGAGTGCCACCGGTGCTACACGTCGTCAGGCGACCTGGGCAAACACAGGAGGAGTCACACGAACCTGCGCCCCTACACGTGTCAGGAATGCGGGAAGAGCTTTCGCCTGTCGGGCCACTTGAAGACCCACATGCTGACTCACACGGGGGAGAAGCCTTATTCTTGCCCCAACTGCCTCCGCAGGTTCGCTCGCTCTCACCACCTGTCGGGTCACGTGGCGAAGTGTCGCTGATGGCGCCGGTTGAACGGGGCAGATTATAACCGCTGTATTACAGATTACCGCTACAATTTTAAATGAATGTGTTAAAGTATGAACTAATATGTATGTATTTATTTAACTGACGTTTGTGTAACCCCCCCCCATCGATTCAGATGACTGTTTTAACTTATTTAAAAAAAAAAAATGAATTGGTTATATGGTTTGTGCCGTTCGCATGAAGCTTTTTAGAAACACTAAAGTCTGACGGAGGATTGAGAGCATTATTGGTTTAATAAAGGCATGCAAATATTGTTTCTGTCAAATTTCAGTAAGATGCGTGAGTTAAGAGATCAATTTTCTTCTCCCATAAATGCTGGACAGTGTGTAAAAAAAGATATATATATTAAATACTTTGCTGAATGCATGAAAACTGTGATATTGTGTCTGAAGTAGCTGCAAGAAGCCAGATTATTCCCGTCAGAATAAATGTCACATAGATTCAGCAAGATCACTGACATAGAGGAGCCTTTCCTCAATTTCCTCAATTTTATTTTTGTAACTTCATACTTAAATTGGATTATTATATTCAAGTTACATTTTTCAAGTTTTGGTGTTAGTTGTTTAATAGAATCAGACATTTAACATGTAAAGTATTTGCTAAAAACTATGTTTGCCCCTCATTTTTAAGGATTTTACAAAAATTCCTAACTACTCCCATTTTGTAGAAATGACAAATCATTTGTTTTAATGAGATTCTATTGAGATTCACTTGTTTGGGAAAGTTGTTGATTTGAAGCCTTTTTAGGCTTCATGCTTTCAATTTCTTTGCCATTGGATCTCAATGGGTAAAGATAAATTATGAATAACTATTGGGCATTTCTTTAACTAATTCAACAATATTTCATTTTTTTACTAGATTGAAAAAGAAAAAAGGTCATACTGAAGGTACTAACCTTAAACAACATTTATCTGTCAGTAAAAATGAATTGCGGATATTCCAATATGGAGAAATCCAAACCTTACAGGCTGACATTGATCAGTAAACCCTGGGGGAAACTCATGATGAGACCTCTCATCCAGGTTTATTGAATTCACACACACTTTAACACGTGATCAACAGCAAAAATATTCCTCTGTTAGATTGACCCGGCAGATGTTGAATCATTTCATTCTCAATAGTATTTGTAATGTCAGATAATATTACGTGATCAATCTTTACAGTAATCAAACCGTATACCCCCGGATAGAAACATTTATCTACTTCAAATATTGAAATGTTTGTATATATTTAAAATGGGGAGAATTTTAAGTATTTAAGTATTGCAAGCCTTTAAAAAATAAATTATCTTAAATTACTCGGATTTTTAATAAGGTCTGAGGTTCAAAAGTCAGAAGAGGAGAGGAGGTAAGAATGGGGGATTCAGTTGTTCCCCCTTAAGGCCTGCCTTAAGGGGGAACAACTGAATCCCCCAGTATATATTATGTACTATATTATTATTAAGGAGATATATTATATATAATTATATAAATATAATTATATTTAATACTTTCTTTGATAGATGGTTACACTAGTGAGAGGGACTGAAAATACATTTACGTGTGTGGATGAGGGAAATTATTTGTTTTTCATTTTGTACCTGTGGATCATTTATTTTAATACCAAGCAGTGCTACAGCGCCCTCTGGTGACAATTTTTGGCAATTGCCAAACTACAGTTCTCCATAGGTTACAATATTCTAACAATCATACTCAGAAAGTAATACCTATTTCGATAATTATGAAATAATTTTTTTGTGGTTATTCTATATTTTCTTCAGTTTACAATTGTTGGTTTTGGATTTAAAAAATGTTTTTCATGTTACTGCAGATACACATGTATATAAACATGAGGGTAATTGGTGACCCTGTGCCCTGTGATGGACTGGTGACCCATGAAGTGCTACGTTAATTACGTCCTGGCAGGGCGGGGCATCTTTTCCGCCCTTAAAGCATTCCACCGTTACAATCACCGCTTCATGGTAAACAAAACGAGCACACCATCCTCTAATGTTAATTAGCATTTTGTTCATCTCAACTTCAGGGAAACAGTTAATATTTTTTTTGTGATTTGTGAGTAAATTTGCCTTGTCAAAGTGATGAGTGGTGGATTCAGAAGCAAAGACAAACAGGAAAGATAACTTCTACAAAACAACAGGTGGAACACCTAAGCTAAGCTAAAGAAGCTAACTGCATACACTCAAGTCATTCTTTTAATAATATAGGATTTATAATAGTTAATGAGTTTTTGGCTCCTCTGTTGAGCAATGGAGCTTCTACTCCAGCAATTAAAACTAAACTGGACACAAATAAAACTAATCCAGCTCATCTAAATCAGACATGCATGATATTGTGGGCACATATCTGCTTCACCCAAGTTCAGACATGAAAATCCCAATTTTTTTTTTTTTTCCCCCTAAAGTATTAGAATTTAAACTCGTACAGCTAGAGATCATATAATATAAATCATGCTAAATGAAACAAACACGGATACATAACAAACCAGCTTTTTGTTATAAAGAGTGGCAATCCGGATTTGATGAAACCGTGATTGATAATAAGCAAACATTCAGAAGGGAAAGAAGCCCAGAAATGCAGAGTCAATTCCCACACACACAAAACCAAAAATAGGAATCAATCAATAGGTAAATAACTGAGATGCTGCACATTATAGTACAAAGAATCACATGTAACGACACTACAAAGGTTCAAAAGGCAAATAAAATAATGCCAAGCCTATTGTTTAAACACAGGGAAACACACACACACACACACACACACACACACACACACACACACACACACACACACACACACACACACACACACACACACACACACACACACACACACACACACACACACACACACACACACACACACACACACACACACACACACACACGGCAGAGTTAGTGTTACCAGTCATCATCTGTGTTTCTGGTCCATGGTGGTATAATAGCACACACTGGTCCTGGCACAAATTCACACGCAATCACATGCAATGAGGCAAAAAAAAACAACAACAAAACAGCCTCACAGCATAATGAGCTTTTCACTTTATGGTCTTCTACATTGCCCCATTTACATATGGATGTTACATATGGATTCAACGTGTCCAGAATATGGCCAGCTGCGGCGTATATGACATTGATGAACATTTATCGACAGCCAATATATCTGAGTGTGTTTGAGAATGCGGCGTGGATCCTCACACATGTTTACTGTAAATTGCCCTCTCCTGTGTGTCTTAAAATCAATAGCCATCTGTCTGTGCTTAAAGTGAAGTGAGGGGATGTGACACATTTTAATTTGATAGTAATGGGTTTAGTTCAACCTTCTGTCAGAGGTCCTTTCATAACTGCGCACATTATGTAACATTATCTGGCAGAAACACTGGACTCATCTCACTAACAAAGGCAACGGCAGATTGAAGCACACGCAGAAAAATAAAGACAAGAAAGGTCAGATTCAAAAGCCTCAAGTTTGTTGTTTTTTTAAATGGCAATATATGCACAGTTAGAGATGAACACTCACAGAATTTCCAGTTTCAAAACAATCCCTGATATGATGTGAGGTTTTTGGGCCTGTTGTGGTATTTCTTGTTTGTTTGTTTGTTTTGTTCATCTGGTTAGCTAAGCGACACGACTAAAGTGCACAGCTGAAATCGGGGTTAAAAAGAGACAACAGTGATACAAGATACAACATCCCCAAACCCCCCCCCCCCCCCCCCCCCCCCCCCCCCCCCAATGCCTCAGATTGCCCCTGAGAAAGGTGATAGACCCTCTCTGTCTGAAAAACATTACAATGAAGTCCAACACTGGTGCACACTGCCACTTTCACCACCCGGCAAAGACCTTCCAGATGAAAAAAACATTTCGAACTACTTCTGGAAATTCTAGAAAGTGTCTTATTGTGGTATTTTGAGGAATACACTCTGCAAACAATTTCAGGGATACAGGGAGCAGGAAAACTCACAGATCACAGCCTCACAATGACAAGAACCCGAGTATGTAAAGAGTAGAATATTGAATAAGAGAGCACAAGCTCAGATTGTATTCACTGTAAAGAAGTCAAAGAAGAGCCAGTAGACTCTGAGATGCATGAAATGCCATGTAACAAAGATTGGGAATTGGGAATTTGATGGCCTGGAGGCATTTGTTATGGGAGATGCTGAGGCACGCTTAACTGGACACTAAAAGGCAACATGTCAAGCTGAGGGAGTGAAAAACAACACTAGTAAAGCACCTCACATTTAATCTTTCATTAATCCTCCTCGGTGCCGAAAGGTGCTCCATTGGAGAGTTTTTGTAAGCCTGCTCGACTTTTTATTTTTCCAAATATTAATTTCCCGTCGTGTTGGTTTTTGCACGAGTATTGTATTTTTGTTCCGGAGTTTGTGTTTTCTGCATTTCTAGCTGCGGCTAACAGTCAATCCCAGCATACCTTATACCAGAGGTGGAAGGAACCATTACAAGTGACAGAGTATCTCAAATTTCTAGGGAGGTGGAGTTCATGAGAGTATTGGCGAGGAAACCAACATGAAAATAGAAGTGGTGGTAGTGCTTTCACGATGCTTAACCACCAGGCCTAATTACCACGAGGTGTGCAGAAAGAAGTTTCTCTTGTTCAGTCACCTGTGTGCCCACCCTGCTGAGAGGCCTTGCTATATATATATATATATATATATATATATATATATATATATATAGTATATATATATATATATACACACACTCGTCCTGCATGTTTTCGGTCTCTCTCAGTTCCAGCACACCTGATTGCAATGAGGGGATCGTTATTGGGCTTTTTGACAAGCCTGATGATGACATCATCGTTAGAGTCAGGCATGCTGAAGCAGGGAGAGAGCTAAAACGTGCAGAACGGCGGCCCTCGAGGACCGGAGCTGGACACCTCTGCGTGTGTGAGTATAAGTTTATTTGGTAAGAAATGTCTCTAAAAACTTGTAACATCCATGTTAAAATGTAATTTTTTACTAGTGTTAATGTTTACTAGTGGTACATCTCCTTTACTCCACACAAGTATCTGTACTTCCTTTTTAATCATTAATCTGTTCCAGACATGGTGAAACATGCACAAAATACAGATAGATAAAAAAAACGTAAACAAATTATCAGCACTGATATAAATTTATCTATGCATGCGTATATATATATTCACTTATATACAGAATTGCATCCACATTCTCAAATAGAGATAATTTAATATCAACTGATCAGAAATACAGTGATTTCTTCATGTCTTAGGAAATAAATTCAGTTTCATCAATGTAATGTAAAATACAGCAATTCTATGGCACTGTCGTCTTTCATTTCATGTAGAGGAGAGTCCAGACTATAATATATAGGTTGATTGCAGTTTGATATGGACTTTGCATGTTACACCTGTGTGTGCATTAGTATTTTTCTCCAAAAACGTGTGAAGTTTAACTGGTGAGTGTGTGCTGGCGACGTGTCCAGTGTGTACCCTGCATTCACCCGTAGCAGACCGGGGTCGGCTCCAGCCAGTGAAAGTGGACTCGGGAATGAACGGATGGACGGAGATTACTCTGTCACCTGACCGGTGCCTTTCACTGCCGGTGATTAATGTTCAGTTTCTGACCCCGACTAACCACAGATAAATCTAAAAACAAAATTGTGAACGGGCTCATTGGCTTTCACGGCAAACAGTGCCAGCTTACCCGTAAGAATGACGTTTACAGACGATAAATAAAAATGTTTAAAAACACGTTTCTAATGCAAGCCTGCGGCTTTTCCTGTATAGTTAGGAATGATCAAAGAATTGTGACAATACCAAACTATGTCACTTAAATATTATAAGCTGTGTTATCTTTATTTGAAAATGCAATCTGTTTTAAAAACATTTTCAGACCAATTTTGTCCGTACGGACAAATGGAGGACAGATGGAGGCACAAATGGCAATTTTGATTGTCGTGGTCGCAGACCTGTAAGAGAAAAGACGATGACACAACAACAAACAAATGGACATCAAATGGCAGTCTACTTTCACATGTGAGCAACATCTTAAACACCTTCAATTCTTGTGTCATTGCATGAAAATGCAAACTATACATAAATATTCATGAATTTGAGTGGAGGCCAGTCTGTGCAGGGATTGCATGTCCTCCCTGTGCGCGTGGATAAAGAAGTTGTGTAAAGAATATGGATTGATGGGCAGTTTGCAGTCATATTCTGCTGAATAACAACAATGAGGATATATAGATTATAATGAGAGGTGCTCAACACCACTGAAAACAACAGTCGGAAAATGATTACCAATGAACACCTTTCATATCATTTCAAACAAACGTGGTCTTTGTTATTTTATGTAAGCATTTTTATGGCAAAACGGTTGAACATTAGATTTGGAGGATTAACTGGTAAAGTGTGCATTTATACAGATAATGTAAAAAAAAAACAACCTATGTCAGATACACTCAAAATGATTTTTTTCACTTCGAAAGTAGCAAAGTCTGTCACAGGCAGCATCTTATCATAATTATTTTTTTTATTTTTTTCATATTTTCTTTGGAAACTTTTATCCTGAGAATTGCTAGTAAATAATACATTATGTACTTGTGTTTGTCTGATTGTTTCTGCAAAAGATAAGCTGAACACAGAGCAGCACAAGAAACTATCTTTTTTGCCAGATAGAAGGTTTGGGAATTTATGAACGCATACAAAAAGTAATGTACTATTAAAAGAAACAAAACAGTTGAATTTTTTTTCACACCAGAAAAGAAAACCACAGGGGTTTATGGGATAGTTTAAAAAAAAAAAAAAGAATCCTCAAAATGCATAAAAACCAAAAGTAGGAAACACAATTTTAAAACAATGTATGGGGGGGGGGGGGGGGGGGTGGGGGGGTGGGACTGGAGAAAAGATGAATTGTTATTTTTGTCTTTCAGACATTTTAATTATATTGTGGGATTTTTTTTCCCCCCATTTTCTTTTCTCCCATTGTGCCCTCTGTACTTTATTTCCTGTTTGGATTGGAATATATATCTACCTCTAGTAGGGCAGTCATCAGAGGAAAAGCTAGCTCACATCCATTTACACCCGGGATATGCATCACCAGGACAAGGGCCACAACCGAACCTGTCTTGGTCAATTCACTGGGAATTGGTCTATTATTTTTATGTCCGCAATTACAGGGACAGAGCAGTAACTATGACTCCGGCACAGATAACAAAGATATATTTAGGAGTAAATAATATTGACTGTACCTTTGTTTAAAGCTGGAATCAATACTTCTTAAAGCGTGTCCATTTTTCATTTAGCCGCGTCATGTCTGTGTGGAGGAGGGGCGGAGAGATGAATGGGTGGATTCTCTAATTCCCCCTGTTGCAGTTATCATAATTGTTGAACAACCACGGTTTTTAAAGATCGGGCTCGAGGAGAGGCAGGCCACACAAAGAAAGTTAATAGATTTGGAAAATTGAGATAGATTGCACAGCAGCCATTTTTGGAGCGCTCCGTCGGCGTGGCAGGCAGATGGACAAATATGATCCAGGGACGGGGAGGTGAGGCGAGCGCCGCCGCCGTAGCAGGAGCGCGAGGCGGCAGGCAACGCATCCTGATGAATAAAGGTGTTACCGTTCACACCCTTTTCACGGAAGCATGTGTGTATCTCATCACCTGCTGAGTGATTGCCGGATACATCACAGTTTGAGGCCCGCGTCGGCTTCAGAGGAGGCAGGTGGGCTGAAGAATCGTCTCCACGAGGCCAACGTGGAACTGCAGTAGTTCCCCTTTTGAGGCACCAGGGGGAAATGGATAGCTGTGGAAAGGATGCTTCAGGGAATACGTGAGCTCTGGAAATGTCTTGTGCCCAGAACTTTGTGGCATTTGTTAAGAGCCATGATGTAGAATGAGCCTGCGGTCAGTGCCGTAACACGGGAATGATATTTATGTCTCAATGTAAAGCAAGATTACAACCCCTCCCTCATCATAAACAGAACTCTTTCAGCCGATAGTGCTTCCCCAGTGAGACCTCTGACCCTCTCATTTGTCTGCTGAAGATGGCTTTTAGGATCTCTTAAGGACATTATACTGCAGTGATTTATCCACAGAGGCCCTACATTTGTTTCCATCCTTTTCAATATCGGTCATTGTTTTCACATTTGATGCATCCAGGCTTTCCGCTGCTCCTCAGAAGTCTTCCCCACATCCAATTTTCACCTTTTCTCTGTCCAATTTTCCCTAATATTTGGATGATAATGGCATGATGCTTTCCTTCCCTCCTTTCAGCATTCTCCTCTTTTCCTCTCACGCTCTTGTTTCCCCTTAATTTTCCTTCGCTCTCCGTCGATACGGCTGCATTATTTGAATGTTTATAGTGACATTAGGTTTCATCAAAGCAGACACAGATGCGCTACACGAGACCAGAATCTCTCCAAATCATCCACAAATCACGACTTAAAACCCTACATTTATTCAGCCTTCCTCGTCCTAAAGCCAAACGGCAAAAAAAAAGCATTTTCAATCTGTCCCGTTTGACAGACAGTTGGTAGTGTTTTAGGTTGCAGTCTGAGTATTAAATTACCCCATATTGAATCTTATAAAAGTCCAGTTGAGGGGATTTTCTTTTCGTGATGTAATTTGAGCTATCCAATTTTCCTTGTATTTACTGTCTATATTTTTGTCAATTTGGCAGAGGAACACATTGTGTGCGTTGGCGCCGGTGTCACTGGTGTCGTCACGCTACAGTGGTTTTGGTGTTGGCTGGCCTCTGAGGTCAGTGTGTGGGAAGAGACGGTGGCTCTGCAGGGCTTTGCGGCGGCTCCTGGCCTGTCCCTTTGGGCTCCGGTAGGCCCACATCCACTCCTCTCATTCATGAAGGGGTCAACACACGGGTCAAAACACACAGTTTGACTCGCCGCAACACACTGGTGTGTGTGGGCGTAGATGAAACTGGGTATTTTGTGGGCCTTTGGTAAGCTGCAGCTGGTAGCGGCTCTTACTTCTCTCCCTCTCAAGTCCAAATGTGCCTAAAAGCATGGCTCACACAAAAGAACAAGAGAGAGAAAACGCCATTAAATTGTGTTGCATTGAGCGCCGAGAGTGGGCTGCCGAGTTACACATAAAAGGATGGAAAGACGCTGTTTATTCCCTATTAGTATCACCGCATTGACAGGTTGGTCAAGAGGTATGGAAGATTTCTCTCTCCCTCAACCACCTCTAATGCTCGCGCTGAGAAACTGCGCCGGTCCAGACTAACGCGTTCCCCACCGAGCCAGCTGCTATCGTGGCGACTGCTGTAACCCCTTGCTCTCTCTGTCTCTTTAGTGGAGGGATAGAGATGTGGAGGGCAAGAGAGACTGACAGTGTGCGCTCCCCTGCTCAGTAAATATGAACTGCACCCAGCAGACAGACTCATTCATCACAAGGGAAAGGGGGAGAAAAAAAAAGAGGGTGGAGAGGCAGGGTGGAGGGATGGAGAAAAGGACTAAGAGAAATGTCCAAAAGACGGAGAGAGCGAGGGAGGAAAAGGAGAGGTGGGAGGAATAGGAAGCAGATGGAAAGAGGATGAAAGAAAGGAAAGTGTCCTGGGTGAAATGAGTGGGAGAAAGAGATAACAGGCTGAAAAGAGGGAGAGAGTTGTGGATGATTGAAGGATAAATAAAGGATAGCGGAAGTGCACGGGGAGGAGAAACCTCCAGCACGGGAAAACTGATGAAATATAGGAGGACATTTTATATCTCATCACCAAGTGATCTCATGTTATGATCGCTCGCCTTAAGCATCTTGTCACCGAGGCTATATTAGTTCTGCTGGCCGACGGTCACAAAAGCCCTCGTCCCACTCGGACTTGCTGCATTTTCAAGTTTGACCTTGAATATTCACTTCAGGATATTTGCTCGGATCTGGAGGTCTGGTGACTTCAGTAAAAGACTGAAAATGAAATTACCCCTGCACATGTTTGGGTGACACTCACACAGTTTTCCAAATCCAAATTAATTTACCGAATAGTATCTTGCCAGGATTTAAAGTGTCCCAGTGCTTTATTTTATTTTATGCTAATAAATCAACAAATTTAGCTGCCTGGAAACTGACCATGGCCCGTCACTACTGAATACCCTCAAAGTAATAAACACAGGCTTCACTAAAAAACTGATGTCATTTCTTAGAATAAAGCAACTTTGTAACTGTTAGAAAATAATACTCTAATAGCAGTAGAAGTGGATTTCTACACTGAGCATTTGGCAGTAATACATTTCATTAATTCTATTTTGTGTGATTGGCTGACACTTTCGGCTTCATATCAATTTAATTTTGATTATGTGGGTTGAAAAAAAATTATAAAATGAACAATATATGTATGACAGACAGATGCAGCTTGTATACGACTATTTGATGTGTTTATTATAATGAAAGGAGACATAGTCCAGCATTTAAATCTGCATGCAGGCTTTGGCTCACCAGAAAAGACTTATTCCTAATTCAATTATTTCCAGTTTGGCTGCCACATGCTTTCTTAAAATTGATTCTATATATAATTAACGGTATAACTTATTACAAAATGGCATTATAATGAAGACGATTCACGCAAATCCTCATCAATATTTTACTGTTTACAGTAAATAAACAATGCAGTTCACAGTCAGTATTTGAAAGACTTCCCGGTTTACATTGACGTGAGTCCTGAAAGTATCAAAACTCAAGATTTCGATCTAATACCTCATGATTACTGTCCTACCTACAGTGGCAAACTGTGAAGCTTTTTTGACGATGCAAACCGTTCCTGAAATTCTTTCATGTGGTAAATCTGTTAGTTTCCATCAAAACCCATGTCTGCACAAACAACTAAAAACAGATCTCTATTTATATATGCAGTGTAACTTGATTTGAAGAGTCGCCACAGCAAATACGAAATACAATCAACCGAATATTTCTCCAAAACCAAAAGTTCTTTGCCCTTTCCGGTCCACGTCCTCGATTTCCAACAACTTCCCCCTCTTCACTCCCACCAGACACACCTCCTCGCCATCCTGTTCCACTCCAAAGAAAGACAGGAGAGAGGGAAGATGATGTGTGACAGATGCCACATTTCGACTTTCTGTCACAGAGATTAATATTGACACATTGTGTTTCTTACCGGGGGCCTGGTGACTGTGTGTGTTGGGCTTTGATTTCATTATCCTGTGCTCAGCCACTTTTTTCTTAAGAATCAGACAATAACAGATGTGCCGACTGAAATAGAGACAGTGATATTGGCGAGCCTGAGTGAACAAGTCATATTTGGTGGGTCGGCCATCAGTCCTGTGTGCCGTGGAAGTGTAACCCCCCCAAGGATACCCGGAGCGCAGAGACCCCTCAGTTTCATCAAGCCTTTCAGATCGTCAGTGGCCGCAAGCTGCTGGACACAGTGTCGCAGTTGTTGCCACATATATCTGTGTGGAAATTTGCTCAGCAGTGCATCATTTTTCTCATGCGCTTTCAGAGCCAAATATTTGAACTCTCCTACATTTATCTGACAGCGAGACTTAAGAAATACACGCCAATGCAATATGATGCATTTGTACACAATATGAATAGGGATTGATGTCATTTTGTATTTTAAATTTGCTGATCTATTAATGTTTAGGATTTTTTTTTAAATATATTTTCCTCAATATTAGACTTCAATAGAACACAAAAATTATTTCTCAGGGTAATGTCTCATTTCTGTAACTGTTACCAAGCTGTGTACAAATGATGTAGAAACTACATTTAATTGATTTACACAGCTGTTATACTATATAAACAAGCTTTAGTAAGCTTATCTAATATAAACTTCTAAATATATCTCAAATTAACTTTATGTGTATGCAATGTTAAAACCAGTTCATAATTTAGTAATTAGATCCAGACAATATGTCAGTAGCAGATATGTTTTTGGGTCATAGGTATTTTCAAAGGATGCATTTATAATTTTTGGTCATCTGTCTATTGTTTGTCAGAGATGTGATGTCAATTTGAAAAACTAAATATAAATAAAGAAAAAAACAAAGTTTCCTTGTTTCAAAATAGGCAAATATCTTTGAAATTCACATCATTTTAAATGGTGAAGGCTCTTTTTTTTTTTATAATTTTTGCGGAGCACTGAGTGACACATTTCCATTCAATTACATTTGGTAGGTTCGATTTTGCAACGCAGTCAGCAGTGAACAGACCGATCCTCTGTCAAGAGGATTAATGTGTTTGAAAAAAACACATATTTTACACATATGATTGCAAAGACTTGTAATGGCCTGTATATGCTTCTATTCTGAAGGATGTAATGTTCTCCTGCCACTGGACAAACCAACATTTAAGTCATTACAACATTGTGTTAAGACACACACACACACATATATATATATATATGATTTTTGTGGATTTTAAAGAAACTGATTGTCCTGAGAGTGCAGCCCAGGTTTTTATATGTTCTCCCATCATTGTCTTGCAGGTCTGTCTGAACCTACGTTGCACACACAGTTTTGTCAGAGTGTGTTGAAATTAGATTGATGTAAATCCTATTTTGAGCTCAACAATCTACAAGTGGTTTCAATTTTCCAAGCCAAAGCTGGACGGCCGTCATCACCAACTTGTATGCCGCTGAGAACTTTTCTGACGCTTATCGAAACATTTCTGAGGTGGATACAAGAGATGGATCCTACAGCTTCCTGATTTTGTAATTTCAAAGTGTAGGGCTTGCTGTGAGTGGAAGAATAAAATCAATAGGCCTCTCTGGAGAGGAGTAGGTATGGGCTTGTAGTCCTATGATATGAGAGAGGATCTGAAACAGGAAACGCAGCCAAAGGAGGAGGAAATAGGGAGGAGCAAAGCAGCTTCAGTGAATAAACAAATAGAAAACAAAACAAGAGAGATAATGCAAGAAGGAGACGAGAGACCGATGGGGGAAACAGTTGTCGCCAGAGACTTTTATTGACTTTTTCCCCCCTCCTCCAGCCATGTGACTACCAGATAAATTCACACAGAGAGGGAGAAGGGTAGTGAGGGGAGAGAGAGAGAGAGAAATGAGAAAATAAATTACTCTGGAAAGATATGACGATAGGCTACACGCGGCTTTAAATCTAAAAGGGAATTCACGACACACTCGACCAATTTGTCACTGTGCTTTTTGCCTCTTTTCATTTCTTTTTTGATACTTTGCCCCCCTATTATTTTTCACCCCCTCTATACCCCGATGCCCCTAATTTACCCCTCTTTCCCCATGTAGGCTTGTCCAATTCGTCTTCACTCCATGTTTGGCAAATCTTCCGCAGGGTCTACACATTGTGGAGCCGTCCTTGTGTTACCGTGTGAGGATAGAATATTTCTTTCTTTCTTCCTTCCTTCCTTCCTTTTGTGCTGGCTTTCTTTCTTGTAAAGTACCTGCCATAAAATGTAATTCTCTGTATGGTAAATCCATAAATCCATCCCCCTGAACTCATCCTTCAATAGGTTTCCCTTCATCTGTAACTACAGTCAGATCAGCGCCTCCTCCTCTGCAAACACAGGTCTATCAAAATCTGAGGGAAAGGAGGAAATGAGATGCATCGTAAAAAGAAAAAAGAAAAAAGAATGAGCAGGCCCACGGTAAAGGATGGCTGGAAAAGAGGTGGAAGAATGGAATGGAAAAGAGAAAAGAAAGAAAACGCAGACTTAAAGTATACCCCCCTCTCTTTTATTTAATTTAGACGCCAGGCGAAAATCGATCCTGCCATTCGATACGCAATCCGAATCAAGGCGAATTAAGCGGGCGGAAATTAACTCTGAAAATATTTTTGATGGAGTGGCTTGTAGTCTCTCGGCCAAATGGACTGCAAAGTGGAACAAATGACAGGGGCCTAGTGGTGGAGACAGCGCCGCTCCATCTTCCATTAGGCCGTAATGGGATAGGTCCAGCCCCCTAGCTCGACTCGGCTGCATTAATCAAAACAGCCGCTATATGAAGATTTATGGTTCTCCACTCCAGCGAAGCCGGAGCCAGTTCTTGGTGTGTATGTTTGAAGGAGGGGGTCGGGAGTCTCTCTCCCCCCTTTGCCTCCCTCGCTCTCCCCTTGCCTCTCCCGTCTATCCTGTAGACTTTGCTCCTACCTGTGGGCTCATATGAAGCACGCGTGTCGTGCCTTCACACACACACACACACACACACACACACACACACACACACACACACACACACACACACACACACACACACACACACACACACACACACACACACACACACACACCTTTAATCCAGGGACTATGTAATAGCATCTTGTCATTTGTTGTCAACATTCGTGTCAAGCCCTGATGCTGTTTTAGTCGACTCTGTAATATGCTTGTAATAGCCGGTCTATATGCATATGAGCACGGTACTTAATCAGACATTATGTTAAGCGATTTGGTGGGAAATCAAAAAGGCTCTCGGTGACCTTCAGACTACATATGGTATACCCTAAACAAGGAGTCAGATACTTTTGACATGTCAATTCTACTTTCGTGATTCATTTATTTTCAAAATTGTAAATCAAAGGAATCTTGCCAAAACTTGTTTTGATTTGTTGTCTTGTGAGTGTTTCAGTGCTTTCAGGGCCAGTCCAGATTTTTTTTTTCTCCATTTTTTATAAACGTGTCTCCTCATCTCCTGCTTATATGTTTTGCTCTTGTCACATTTTTTTCTCGCCCAACATAGCAAACGGCAGACAAACAAAGTGGGCGTCCTCCGGTGTTCGGCAGTGAGACTTTAGATTATAGCCTGTAATGCTGCAGCTTCTCTCTCCATGGCAGCCTATTAGGAGCGTATAGCCCAGTGAGCCGGCCACTGCTGTGACGAGCCACAGGGACAGACAGGGGGAGACAGTGTGACGGAGAAGACTGTGGCGGCTTGAGTAGATTGGAGCTGGTAACCATCCAAAAAACTTCAGCCAAGTTTTGATGAGACTGATCGGACCCACTGCTGAGAGACCATGTCTCACTTTCTCTTCTCTTCTCTTCTCTTCTCTTCTCTTCTCTTCTCTTCTCTTCTCTTCTCTTCTCTTCTCTTCTCTTCTCTCTCTTAGTTTCTTCAATAGGAGCAGGATGGATGAACTCTTCCCAACAGATGGATCGCACCTCTTTCTATTCACACGCGCAATTTTCTATTACCTAACTTTCACAGCTCTTTCCTCTTCTACCCTCCTTTAACCCATGCATCTTGTCAGTGAGGTTTTTTTTGTCCATTATTTGTGTCCCTTCTCTTTCCCCTCCATCGAGCTACCTATCTTATTCCACTTCAGTCTCTATATTCCCCCATTCGCCGTCCTCTGGCCTCTAACTCTCCCATGCGGATAAGCAAACCAGCATGGAGACATCTCTATATCCATCTATCTATCGCTTCTTTCCTTCTGCCCTATCTCTTTTCCCCTTTTTCCTTTCTTCTCGCTCTTCCCCTTGTAAGCAAAGGGGAAGCTCGCTGCCAGTTTCAGTCTGCCGAAGGGTTTATTTAAATTAGAAACGCTTCAGTCTCCCCTCTCTTTCTCTCTCTCTCTCTCTCTCTCTCTCTCTCTCTCTCTCTCTCTCTCTCTCTCTCTCTCTCTCTCTCTCTCTCCCCCCCCCTTTCTTACTTCTCTCTCCTGGCTTGGGGTGATCCCACCTTTCCTTGCTGACATCCTCCAGGGTCCCGTCAATGCCAGGCAACTTTGTTTTGTAGATGGAATTGGTGGAAAGAGGGCTTGGAAGGAGAAAGGAAATGAGGAGGAAGAAAAGTAGAGGTGGGAGAGTGGGAGTTGGCGAGGGGTCAGGGGAGACCTGTTAGTCGGTGTACTTTAGTTCCGTCTTCCTCTCACGGCTCATTCCACCCAGATTAAGACCTGTAAATGGCTTTGGGCTACCTCACCTGGCTTAGGATTTTAACATCTCAAAGGAATACAGGCAAACTATTACCTTTTACTCTTTCATTATCACACACTCAGATCTGCTCGTCCGAGAAGATCTGTCTCCCTTTGCTTTTGTGTGGTTTGTGTAATTTCTCATTTGAGGGCAGCGTTTGACCTCTAATTATTGCCACACATCTCCTCTGCTGTCTCTGTGACCATAAAGGGTCAGTCAACACACCTAATCATCCCCTCTGTTAACAGTGACCCATCTCCCCGATAATCCTTCCATCCTTCCCTCCAGGGGCCCTAATCCCCCTCACACCCGCCCTCCTCCTCACCCATTAACACACAATTATTTTAGGGGGCCGACACGGGCGAGGGGGAGGAAACGAGGTGTGGAGAACACAGAGAGACTGTTTCTCTAATGGCTGACTGACACCAGACGAGCTCATAGATCATGGAGATTATTAATACCACTGTTAAACACCCCATTCAAGGGCCGCCCCATCCGCGCATGCTGATACACACAATGTGTGCACGCACATGCACACAGTCTCAGACCCCCCCATCATAGCTCATTCCCCGCACACATCTTCATATGAGCTGTCATTCATGCTTGGTGAATCGGCATCAATTTCATTTGAGTCATTTAAACAATGCCGGGTGTTCATTACAGCATGTGGTTGAGCGGTAGAATCAGATTTACAATTACAACTCTCATTGGCAGTCAAGAGGTTGTTTCCTTATGATTCGCCGCCTGCAATATTTCTAATGACGTAATTCCAGGTTTGATCAGATTATTGTGCATACAGTGAGGTGAGAGATTCTCTGTGACTCGCCGGTAATGACCAGGGAAATGTGGCCTTAATGCAGCAGTGGGGGACCATCTCAGGAGAGGAGATTGAAAGGGAGGCCGGGAGGAGGGAGTTTGTGCATCTTTGTGTGTGTGTGTGTATCAATGACCTGTCCGTTTAACCGGTGGGGTTCTGGGGAGATGGCAGGGGGAGCCGGGGGTCCCCAGAGAGCAGGGTCTGGGGAAATCACACTCTCACTTTCACCAAACAACCTGGAGGCTGCATGGCAGCTGGCAGCAGCCAATACACACACAAAACACACTCCCACTCTCCATATCCTAGTTTATATGCAAAGAGACTGCTAAACACACCCGATGTGTGATGTATGGGCTGAGTAAAAAAGAATTCTGAATTCAGGAATCATACAAAGCTCCCCATAGCCCAACAGTTACTCAATCTGTTCATCAAATGTGGAGCAAGGCACCTTTAAAAAAAAAATGCTGGGGTGCATCCATTATTTATAACATTTATTGCTAGTTTTGTTAGGCACTTCAATGATTTTTTTTCCTCCCCCCCCCCTACATCCTAACTTTTGAGAAGAATTTAGAAGCTGCATTTGCTGGAACCATCTGATAACAAAAGGAGTTTCTCTGCAAAGCGGGGGTGTAAAAGCTTACTTTAAGTGTTCTACTACTGCTCCATTAGCTGATCTCAGGTCTCCCTCTGAGCTCTGCTAGTGCCAGCTCATTGATTCCTTAACTAATCACTCTAATTAAAATGCCTTTTATTCATTCAGTGGTTTACATGGCAGTCTACTACTCGCACTTAGGAATCAATTGCCACACAAATGTACAGAAATTTCTGTCAACACTTTCAATGGAATTCCAATAGTTTTTTTCTCCATTTTTCAAAAGTTATGTTACCTTTTAATTAGGTAAGATGACACAGGTCTGAGCAAGTTCAAGGCTGACGGAGCAGGCAGTACATGTACCAGACTGTTTCTTAAAACAGTTTGTCACCTGAGGAAATTGGTTTGCTGTTTATGCTGCATGTTATAAATCGTTCTCTTTGTCTATGAATGATTCAGGCAGAAGAATTTACACTCTCATTATTTGAAGAAATTAGAATGGTATAGTCATTAAATAATTAAATTATACTGCCTAAGAATTATAAGTTGTCTCAGGCTGTCTTATTTTGATAGATGTCTGTTTATGCCTCGTTCCGCCTTGAAGTCCCTACAACATTTCTTTCCTGATAATATATCAATTTATCAGCAGAGATTTTATGTTAATTTCCTCCCCCTCTCCTCCTAAAACAAAGTATCTCACTCTCAAACGATCTCGAACTAATTAAGCAAGCGTTAATTAAAAATCCCAGAGAGGATAAACGTGGTAGAATTGGTATGGAAACGTTGAAGGTAATCAAGCTTTCAAATTATTGATAACATCCTTAGTACAGTGATCGATCGGGAAGACATTAAGTGGCAAAATAAAGCAGCAGCATTCAGATTTGATGGGTGCGCTTGTGCGCGTGTGCATGCGTGTTTGCGCGTGTGCGTAAAACAATGTGCAAAAACAATTAGACCCATAATACATAATATTAGTCCGCATGACAAATAGGATATATTTTGTGTCATTTTAAACTTGCCTGCGTGCACGGCGCGTGCCCAAGAGTTACTGCGGAGTGAAGATAGAGGGGGGGGGGGGGGGGGGGGGGGGGGGGTGTAGATAGAGAGAGAGAGGGGGGGGGAGGTCTCTTTATAGTAGAAACATCATTAATCAAATATGTGCGTCCAAATTGAATTGAAGACTCCGAGAGAGTGAGATATTGACGTTCGCTGATATGAATATTTCCCCTCTTTGCGTGACTTTGCGTCTATTTTAAAAAGCGGGGCCGCCGCTTTCCCCGCGTGTTTACATGTTTCTTCCCTGGCTGCATGTCTGTTTACGCCGGTGTCAGGGCCTGTGTGGCATGTACTTACAAGGCGCTTCATCATCCCACCAGCAATAGGAGCAATTCACCCATAAAGTGGGTCTTTCGCCCATAAATAATATTCAAGTCGCTCTATTGTTAAGTGAAAAGTTGACTGGTGTTTGATTTTTTTCTTATTTTTTTTTTTCTTCTTCTTCTTTTCCGCGGCGACCTCGGGTTAGGACTCATACATCACGGGATGACAGCTATAGAAAGGCCCTAAATTAGCAACTAAATCGAATATTGATCAGCTATGTGCGGCCCTGCGAGTCGCGCCTCCTTGCCGTTTTTTCCAGAGAGAAAGAGAGGAGGAGGAGGAGGAGGAGGAGGAGGGGGGCGAGGGGGGAGTAGGTGGGGAGGAGGGGTTGGGGTGGGGGGGGGGGGGGGGTGAAAACGAGAGATAGAGAGGGAGGAGGACGGGGTGGTGGTGGTGGTGGTGAAAGGTGCTTCTCTCCTTTCTTTCTCTCTCTTGAGTTTAAGTGTTTGTGTGTGTATTTTATTGTCCATCGCCATGGACTCACAGTAAAAGCATCTGTCCTGAACACTTTGTGTTCGTTATTATTTATTATACGTTTTTTTGTTTGTTTTTTTTGTGCGTTCATACTTAAAAACAGGCGGCGCTGATGATCTTTTTCACGTGCGCCCACGTCCATCCATCACACTCTCGCGTACCTGCGCGCGCCATAATATAGCTCCTTATTGTTTACATAAAGTTCAACTGACGTCCTTCATTACCCGCGCGCCTATCTGCTCCCGTTTGTGGATCACTGACTGTCTTGCCGCTGTTGCATCGACGCAACCCCCCCCCACCACCACCACCACCACCCGACCCCAAACCCCCCACCCCACCCTGCTGCTGGGACGAGTGGGAGGTCGGCGGCGCGCGCACGCCCTCGCAGCGGGGACGTCGTTTGATGAAACGATCAAGCGGGCGCTTTGTCTCTCCTGGGAAGCGTTGTGTGTCCGGGGTGGCAATGAACCAAGCCCAAGGCCGGGGGGTGGGGGTGGGGGGGTGTAGGTGGTCAAGGTTTTGCCGGGTCAGTGAGATTAGCCCCGGTGTGTTTTGTAACAAAGGGCCGCGCCGTCAAACTGCCGCTTTCACCCGATCAAAGTATCCGGTGTAGGACAAGTGGTCCGTAAGACGGGGATGAGCCGCGGATTACAGCCGACTAATTACAAAGATCACTTCCACTCTATGTGGCGCTCAAATACATGAGGATTTTCTACTTGTTCTCGCGTCACTTGAATATTTTAAATGGACACATTGCGCGTGTGTCATGATACATTCATTTAAATGTATCATAACAAAAAAGAAAGAAAAAAAAGTTCTCCAGAGCGACATAAAAGAAGTAAAGAGTGCAATGCAGATTTAAAACATGCAAATTACAAATTACAGTTTTGACATAGCAGCCTGTTTTCTACATAAGTCAGTCCCAGTAGTGTGACGTCTATTCTAGCTGCTGTCCTTGGTGCTGATGGAAACGAGGTCTGCTGAACACAATGCTGTCCATGGTGCTGAAAATTCCCCGACCCACTGAAGTCTTCCTGCCGCCAAATACTGCTCCTCTTGCTCATATGATTTGATCATCCTTATCTTCCAGGGTGACTTAAAAAGTAGTGACAAATATGGGAGTCAAGGAGACACTTTTCTCAGCAGTTGCTCACCACTAAATTCTGAGAAGAAATCCAGATACAAACATTTACAGAAAAAATGTCTTAAAACAGATTTTTGGGGTTGACTGTGGCTCAGCTGGTAGAGTGGGTTGTTTTTCAATTGCAATGTAGCAGGTTTGATCCCATTCTTCTATTGTCCATATGTTGATGTGCCCCCGAGCAAGACACTGAACCCCACTTGACAGACAGCACATCACCCATTGCAGCCATATAAGCCTCCCATCCTAATGTGGGCTAACCTCTGGAAGGACGTTCTCATCCTTTTGATACTCTATCACTCACCATCAATTTAAAATAGAGACAATAAGACCCAAAATAACCCATTTCTAACCAGCTAAATGGAAACCACAGCTTATCGTGAAATACACTGAACTATGGACCTCCACAGCTATATGTCATGTCGATGACCCTTGAAACAAGTAAACATTCCCAGTTAAAAAAAAAAAAAAAAGTTTGTGCCCAGCCATGACACATGTTAGTTTTTGCTATAACTAGGACTGGAATGGTCAAACGTGAGCAGGTTGAGTAATGATCTGAATAGAGATAAGTGTTCAAGTGCACTCTGGTAATAGTCTCTCGAAAAGTCGATCGCAAATTCAACACTATAAAGTTTTTGTAGAAGTTCAGTTTTTGAAATAGAACATTTATAGTTGATCTAAATGTGGGTTATTGCACGGTGTGACATCAGTGTGTGTTTGTGGGGGTAAACATTTGTAATATTGGTTCATCAAATTTGAAAAGTGTACAAACACATTTTTACTTCTGCATTCTGTGTAGTCAGAGCTATAGGGCGTGGGCTGAGAAAGTCAAGTGACCAATTGAGTATCAAACGTGAAATTTACTCTGAATAAATATTATTTCATTCACCTTCATTTTGATATCTATAAAACCTGAGTGCATGGAGGACTGTAGGTTCAAATTGTATGCTTACACGTCTGAAGAGATTCTTTCTGGATCATTTTGTCATTAGTACACAATTGCTTATACAGTTTGAGTATTTTGACAATAAAAAGCAGCAACAAAGTGGATTAAAGGAACATTTAACTGCAAACAACTACTTTCTTTTTGATATGTGTTTTTTCCTCACTCATTTTTGTTCCATTGAAAAAGATTTATGCTTTGGAAGATTTAAAGGAGCCGCTGTGTGGCGACACACATTTGAGGTTTATCGGTGACTCTGAAATTACTCTACAAACATGCAGACAGAACCCAAACCTGGACTTGAACCAGGGATATTGTTTTTTTAGGTGTAACAAGGGTACACATAGTTTCAATATGTGTGTCCCTTTGTACGCTGCGCAAGGAAACAAAAATGAACCTCCAATTATTAATCTAAACAACCAGTGTGCCCTGCTCCATTTTTCTTTCCTTTATAATAACATGGAGCGAAAGAAGAAATTAATTGAAACTACTGTAGCTGATGCTCCGGAGTTGTGTACGTGACATTCTGATTATAGAGAACTATTATTAAGCATCCTGATCGAGCAGGAAGACGGAGAGCTACAGAGAGGCAGATGAAGTTAAGTTTGTAAGAGAGACATGAGTTTAACCCCCCCCCCCCCCCCCCCATCCTCCCCCCTCGCTCACTCACTCCCTCCCTCTCTGCCTCCTTCACGTGCCTCTCGGGCGACTCACAGCTCCTCAGAAGTCTGCTCGAGGACATTCCGGGAACCATCTGTTTCCGGCAGAGCGCCGGTCGCAGGGCATGCAGGAAGCGAGGCTTACAAATTTGCGCGGAAAGATGGTTGTCTGCCAACGTGCTTGTTGAGAAATATCGCCCTCACCATCACCCCCCACCCCACACACACACACACACACACACACACACACACCCGCCACTTGAATTCATATCTGTCTTGTTACACACCTAACAGGAGAAATGAAGTGTTGCAGAAGAGAACATCAACCTGATAATTCTGCAGAGTGTCAAATGGGAGTATTTTGTTGAGATACACTGCACTCCGGACGGAACGACTCCTGCCTGCTCACACTGTTACGATCCACTCTTCTAAAGGAGCAACAGCGAATTCAGCGAAACACCAAGCAGGTGTTTTGACAATGTTTAAAAGAGTGAGACGGGAGAAAGACTGTGTCAAGGTAGACAAACGGGTTTGCATCCCTTTGATCAGAAATGCCCTAAGCATTTGCATCAGTGTTTGAGTGGGATATTGTGCAGTGGATGTGGAGCTTCCCTCGCCGCTCTATCAGTCACGTTTATAATCTCTCCCCCTAATTTTAATTCAAACAAATGCGCTTCATGCTGGACCCAGTGCTTGCATGGAGATGATAACAAAACAGTCTCAATGTTTGAAGTATTGTTCATTGCAGGCTGATGGTGGATTCATAACTTCAGTCTGTCTTTGTCTGACAATTTCACCTTTGTGTTATTGTACATGAATTGGGTTGATTTGAGGCATATCTAGGAAAAAAAAAAAAAAAAAAGGTTTTCCTTGTGCTGCTATATCAGGTGTGCCAAGGTGTAATAATACTCTGTACAACTGTCACCTCAGAATAAGAGAATGGCAGCCACAGTTGTAGTTTTCAGGACAATTACATTTGTATTCAATCATTTTTAATCAAGATTAATTTAGATTAGAATACTGAATAAGATTTTTGGTATTTAAAAAAAAAAGAAAAAGCTTTTGCATTTGTGTCCCTAGTTTGTCTTTACATTGACCTTGCAAACTAAACCAAGTACAGTACATGACAAATCGAACAAACGATAAATACAAAGAATCTTTAATTAACTGAACCAGCAAGTATTGCAAACAATATAACACCAATTAACAGCAACCTTAAGCCTCAAAACAGGTCTGGCAATTAACGCTTTCATCTGTGACTTTTAAAAGTAACATGTAGAAAGTGACAGAGCTCAAAATAAGTTGAGTTGATTGTGGGGAAAGCAGCAACGATTTCCAGTGAAACTGAGAAGAATAAGCTGTGCACTGTTGTCAAAAATGTACCAAGTACAAATCCAAACGACTAAAAAGGAGTTGCAAATGAAATGGCTGTAATGTGGATGTGTGATAAGTCCGAACCATTACTGCTAAATATTTGAGGATTGTTTGACAATGTATTTTATTCATGTGTAGCTGCATCAGACGTACATTGCCTGTGTTTGGCGGCGATATTGCTGAGTCTCAGAGAAGTATGTTATCACATTTAGAGCGTGATATTGATTAATGAGAACCTTGTTGTCACACACAGGGGACACGGCAGACTGAGCACCAAAGATCAGAAACAAAGGAGCGAGCAAGGTAAGAACAAACAAGGAGGAGCAATAAGTGCTTCGATGGTTGTTGGGGTTTGGCTCGGGAGCGGTGGACTCAACATTCCACCGTGGTTGGTGGAGAAACTCGTTTTATTACAAAAGGGACGACAAAAAAAACCCCCAAAAAGTCCAACAACCAAAGTCCACAAGTTTAAGGGAGCTTTATCTACCGTGAACATGCTTTGAAATGGGTGTTACATTTAGTTCTAAGTAGTTATAAAAAGGTCTTAAAGTATTAAATTTAACGAGAAAACCGTTGGAACACACGGCAATGGTAGGTGCAGAGATACAGAAAAAGAGAAGACAAAAACAAAACAAAAACAAAAATAACCTCTCAAACTAAAATGGACACCCACCAGGATGAGAAGGATGGAACTAGTAGAAAAACAGAGGGATGGAGAGGAAAAGGGGAAGGAAGGGATGAATAAGGGATAATTGTATTAGAAAGAAGAGAGGGCCAAAAGGAAGGAAATGATTAGAGGAGAAGGGACTGATATCCAATAGAGGGAAGGAGCGATGGAGGAGGGAACGGGCGGGAGAGGAGGGCTCACTTACCGCCCGCCGTTCAATACATACTGACACTCGCTCTCTGTGTCAATACACACACACAGTGTGTGTGTGTGTGTGTGTGTGTGTGTGTGTGCTGTAGGTCTGTTAATCCTGGTCCAGCAGACTTTCTCACTTGTCCTGTCCGCGGTCTCTGAGGAACGTTCATGTCAATTTCACCGGTTCCTGCTTCCCAGTTGTTCTTGAACTTGTGTTTCCTTCCTCTGCTTCCAGTCCCACTAATTCCGATTAAACTGATTAGCAAGAATCTGTTTTGAGAATTTTCGACCACTAAATTTGCTAAACTGCAAGTCATTGCAGCAGAGGCTTGATCTTATCATCATAGGGTTAAAAGAAGACACACAGGGAATTACAGCCAAACCTCCAATCCACAGAAGATATTTGTTTAGTTTTGAAAGGTGTTTTACAAAACCTTCTTGCAGACTTCCTGTAAAAACCAAGTTAATCCACGAGAATTAGTGCCGTTTTGTTTGAAAACAGTGGTTTAACCAAATGCTGAGTCACATCTCCATTTAGGAGAGCCTTATAACTCCTTTTGCACACCAACATTACCTGAATCCCTTTTTGAGTGTCCAAACAATCAAGTATTGTCTGTTTGCTCCCAAATATTAACACTCCCTTCCCCCATCCTCCTGATTTTCTTTCTTCTTCTTTCTTTTTTTTTTATCTCTCTCCTCTGTCTCGTTTGTCCCTTTGTCTTTCTCTCCTTTTCACCTTTTATGTCTCTTGCCTCAAAGTTATATTATCTGGCCACATATCTCTTGTGTCCCCCCCCCCCCCACCCCCCCCCCCCATCTATCAACCTTTTTCTCTCTCTCTCTCTCCTTCCAATGGGCTCTCCCGCCTTTCCCAGCTCGCTCCTACCTTTTGTCATTGACCCCTGCCCTGGGTGTCTGGGCATTGACTGGCTCTCTCCGTGTCACTGGAGCTCCCTGTCAATACTTACCAGGTTTGGCCACCCTCTGCGCTGTGGTCAGAGAGACGGAGAGAGAGAGAGAGAGAGGGAGATACACGAGATGCTCCACAGCACCAGGAGATAAAATAAAAATGAATGTGAGGGAGAGTAAAACAATGAGGGATGGGGAGGAAAATGACACGGGGAGGCGGTGTGCGAAAACAGCTGGAAGGCTGTTACACTTTACTGGAGCTCTCTCACTTTTCGGAGCGTCGCAACAGTAGCTGCCTCCGACGTCGCGAACCGTCACATACAGTCTCTAATTTTTTTTCTTTTTCTAAGAGTCTGTTTGTCTTCATCCTCCACCCGAATACACACAAAGGATTTGCTATTAACACAGAGCTAACTTTGATAACATCTCACCCTTTGCATGAGATTTTTCTGCAGGGCTTCTCTGTATTGGAACAGAAAGATTTACACATTCATTGGCAGGAGATCCCAAAATCCAATAAAATGAGAAGTAAAAATCAATACCGTCTCAAATGATACACAGCAGGATGGTAAAACACCTCAGTAACGGCAAAAGCTGCAATTATACCAAGCAAATGTTTTCAATTATAATAGTAATGATAGCATAACTAATGAAACTTCTCCTGGGTGTATAAAGCATTATGAAACTATAACATGGAACACAGATGATTGAGAACAAACATGCAGTTACTTTCGACACTCTGGGGACAAACAGCTGCTTATAGGCTGTATTCGTTCTGAAAACATAGTTCCAACTTAAAGTACAAGTATTACGTCTATGTTGTGGATTTTATAAAATTATCTATTGATCATCTTTTTTTATCGGTTTCATTTTACATAGGAAATTTGTATTTTCCAATTTCTCTGCATTTGTACCCCCCTATTCATAGACAATACTAACTATACATACTAGGAAGTTATAGTCAGAAGCCTCGCTCAGGGACCTACAGTAGGAACAGATCAGCAGTGAGATTCAAACCTGCAAACCTCTGATCACAAGCCCACGTTTCAAGCCTGTAGGCCTGCATAGCGATAGATCCGCAGTTTCAATCATTATTAATGACCTGACATATCGTTTGAAGTGCCAGATTCATTGTTCATCCTTTTGTAAGCCCACCACATGGAAATTAATCACTCTTGTTAAATTGGCTGCAGACACTACATCATATTTTGTCTACAGGTAGAATAAATACAAACAAAAAAAAGTGCTTTGTTTTAGCGAGAATTTATGTTTTTCAGTTTTCAAACTATTAAAAACAATGATCAGAATAGCTTTTCTGGTGAAAGATTGCAGGTATTATGAGATTCTCTGGGCAGGCGATAACTGTTTAAAAAAACATGATAATGTTTTACACAAGGTCAACAAACCAGGTCAAACCCAAATAGCAACAATTGCTATTGAGCAGGGTGATGTTTAACACTTAAAGACTGATTCATATTCTACACTCGGGGAAAAAATATGCACGGGCGGATATCTGAAATGACAATGTGACTTGTGATTATATTATCAAAGTCATTCCAAACGTTCAGAATTTATACAGTATAATTTATAACCATGTGGACGTCACTCCCTATTTAACAGTCTACTCCATCTGCAACATGCTCGGCCTCCCATTCCCTCTTCCCCTCTTTCCTCTTTACTCTTTTCATTTCCTCTAATCTCTCACTCTCCCTTGCTCTACCTCCATGTCACTTTGATTTCCCTATCCACTGGCCTGTGTGATGTGTGTGTGTGTGTGTGTGTGTGTGTGTGTGTGTGTGCCAGTGAGTGGGAAAGCAAAGAAAGTGTGTGCATGTGTATTATCTGTTAAGAGAGCATGACTTAATTGTGTAAAGCAGTTTCACAATTGTAACTGAATCAGTGGATGTGTAGTTTAGCACATCAGTAGATGTGGCATTGGAATTACATGGAATGTTTCATGTCGTACACACACTTCCTTCGGTTTTTATTTTTTCTTGCTACGGATGTCCGAAAGCATTTTCTGCTACGTTTCAGATACATTTATATGGATATCAGCATGAGGCTTTTCATGCATACGTATATAGTTTTGTGTGTGTGTGTGTGTGTGTGTGTGTGTGTGTGTGTGTATATGGTCTTGCAAACCTGTGCAGTTATGAATGCTTATGTGATTGTGTGTGTTTCATGTGTGCATGTGTAAATACGCAAGTAAATATATGTGGTTTTTGTACTTATATGTGTGTGTGTGTGTGTGTGTGTGTGTGTGTGTGTGTGTGTGTGTGTGTGTGTGTGTGTGTGTGTGTGTGTGTGTGTGTGTGTGTGTGTGTGTGTGTGTGTGTGTGTGTGTGTGTGTGTGTGTGTGTGTGTGTGTGTGCGTGCGCAGACGCCCAGCGTCTGGGCTGAGCCTGGATGGGCCTGTTTATATGAGAGTAGACAGTGTGCGCGAAGAGAGCAGGGGAGTGAGAAGGACGTAGCAGCAGTTGAGGGGGGGGGGAGGCTGCGACAGGCCGAGGGGCCCCCCTCTCGTAGACAGTTTGACTGATGACATGCATTAAACAGTTAATCTGTCTGATTGAATGTTTGCTTCCTCCAAATTGAAACATTAAACAACAAGGCGAGAGAGAGAGGGAGGGGAGAGCCTGAAAAGGAGAGAGGGATATGGCTTCATCTATTGCCCAAATCATGCAAAGCATGAGACTGGAATATATAATACTGTCCTGTGAGCTGGAGAGGGGGGTTCAAGAGGAGGAGAGAGATTGGAAGGGACAGAGCAAGGAGTGTGAATGAGGGAAAGAGAAAACGAGTGAGGGAGAGAGATGAGAACAGAAAGGTTGAGGGTGGGATGGAGGGGATGGAGGGAAGCAGTGAGATGCAGAGGATGCTGCAGAATAGGCCCATAGAGAGAAGCTCTGCAGAACTAAAGTTTTTATTTGCTTACAGAACAGATGAGGTAAAAGCAAAGCGTCAATGCAATGCCAGAAACCACTATGCACTGTATGTTTCTTTTAATTACATACTCAACAATTCATTTCCCCCTGGGATTAATACAGTATTTCTATTTACACATTTGTGTTAAATCACACACATTCAAACTTTTTTTCTGTGATAATGTAAAAATGTCCAGAGAGCCTTGTTGTCTGGATTTATGTTTTCAGACAGGAAAACATTTGACGGTTGTCACCATTTCTTAACCTGGTTTTACTTCTTAGGTTCATGACCTCTCTCAGGCGTCTTGGACGCTCTTTATGTTGTCAGCTCTTCCCCTTTGGGACCGACAGAGAAAGTGAGATTCAACCTTTTAGACACCGCTGTGTGCTTATAGAGTATATGCTTCCACTGACTAATTTCATCATTTCATTTTTTTTTTAAGGTGCTGTCTTGTGAAATACAGACGCTTTCAATGAAATCAGCATCAACATCAGCATGAGGCAATTTATTTCTTCATAGTTGACCGTGCATAGTATAAAATAATTTTATGATATAAAGAACACTCCAGATCTCATCATTTAGAACTCTTCTTCAGATGAAGGGAACTGTCAGCTGGAGGCTTAAAGTCCGGCATATAAATAATCAGTTAGCTTTTAACAGAGCCGCCGCCGCCGCAGAAATGCTGCTGGTAGATTACGAGAAATTGAGTGACCTCTTGCTGGTAATGTGATATGTCATTTAGCCTTAGCCTAACCCCGTCCCTCCTAGGGTTCACCATCGTCACCATGCTCCAAATGGGCTTCCCTTCCCTTTGTCTCAAGTGCATATTCTCCTGCGTCAAAATGACCATCATTTTCTCCAACAACTGATTTTGGTCCAGCTCTAACACTGCAATATAATTGCACAAGCAGACACCCACTAGGTGTTGATGAGTACATGAGCTTAAAGCCACTTTACCACCCAACCGTCAGCAGCCAGAGAGAAAAAGAAGAAAGAAAAAAAAAAAAAAACAACAGGGAAAGATGAAAACATTAATGGATAGGTTGCAGGATGGACGGATAAATTGATAGATCTTTTAGAGAAGGTCAAACTTCTGTGCCCACACGCGGGACCATCATGAAGAGAAGAGAAATTGATTGCCGCTCACAAAGGCGCTGAAATGACTAGAGAAATTATTTTCTGGGCAATGAACATTCTAGGAGGCATGGGGGGAAGGAGAGGGAGCCGCGGGAAAGTGCAAACCTTTCTCAAAGGGTACAAAATGGCTCAAGCAAGCTGCTGTCAAGTGCAGTTGTTGGTGAGAAAGCTCATTGAGTGGATCTTCAGGCTGGTCCCCAACCAAACTACCTGGGAGGTTATTAGTGCACCTAAGCAAGTCCACTTTTGTATGTATGCTCGCACAAGGTGCATTGGTGTCTGAGGGTCAAATTAAAGCCCTTCGGGTTGAATATCACAATGCATCATTTGTATGTGATGTCCTCATGTCTGTCTGTCAGGCGAATCAAACATTGCAAGAGACTTTACCAGACTTGACCGGCACATCTTCTCTGGTGCTACTCGCATGCAAGTGTCATGGTGGCCAAAGGTTATAGAAACATGCTTGTGTTGGTCTGTATGTCTCAGGTTTGTCTCAGCAGCAACTGCTCCTAGTATGTGTTGTTATGATAATTTGTGAATAGGGTGGGTGAACTGCAGGGAGGTATTTTCCCAAAGGGGATCAATTAAACAAACAAAACAAAACAAATTAAAAAGTGGTCTTGAGTCTTTATATAAATTCTGCAATTGCCAAACATGTTACATTTAAGGTTTGCTTTCAAACTTTATTTTAAAGATTTCACTACCATTTAAATAGTTTAGTTGAATTCACAATGACTTCAGTTCAGCTTCGATAATATTTATCATCAATTTTTTTTTCTTTTCATCATATGCCAGATCTTTTCCATTGTATACAGAGCTCTCTGGCGTTCCTCAGGGAAGACCAATCGGCTTTGTGCAAACCACTGATCTAAATAGAAATCCTGTGTGTTTCAGCATTTTTAATGTACAACCAGGCATACCAATCTATCCTAATCTGCACTTCTCTGACGTCTGTCATTGTGTAACTATGTTAAACAGTCGTACCGACTGACCAAGATGCAGAAGTCTGAAGCACAGC
Source organism: Blennius ocellaris (assembly GCF_963422515.1). NCBI lineage: Eukaryota > Metazoa > Chordata > Actinopteri > Blenniiformes > Blenniidae > Blennius > Blennius ocellaris. The sequence goes on from NC_137657.1 coordinate 14,243,469, forward strand.
AGGATTTTATCACTGCACCAAATCTTGTGTTTAAGTTTGCCTATCCAAAAATCTTGAAACTTTTTTAAAGTACAAAAAAAAAATACAAATGTTGACTCTCTAAAGGCCTGCAATTTTATTCACATCTGAAAAGTGGCCACAGCTTGTCTTTTGTCTGACAGTGGGCACCCATCCTTCAAATAAGGTTGTTTTGAAACCTCTATAAACACCAGACGGGATTGTATGAACTTCGAGCATATTTGATTTTTACACTTTATTTTCACGATAAATGAGACACTTCACATCATGTTCAATGATTTCTCCAAAATCAGTGAGATTCATTTCTACTCTCAGACCCAAAGTGCCAGGTCGTAATCACTCGCGCTGTTTCTCTTATTTCACCAGCACCGGTGACTCCGAGGCCTCCATTGTGGTGACATACAGTAAGTGATGCAAAAGTACACCCAGGAGACCTCAACGAATTAGATTTTATCACACTAGAAGAATCCTTCCCCCATTAGACTTCAACCCAAAATTATAGCAATGACGAATTTGTCTTATTTACCGTTGGTATGGTGTGCTAACATTGCTCATTTGATGAGCGATAATGACTGCTCCGTTGACATATGAAATCATTTTAACACCGAGTTATTATTGCAGTTGTCTGATATATTAGTTCCTGCTTGCATAAACAAATCTTTCACGTCGTTTCTCAACCGTCAATCCTGCTTTTGGATGACAGCGAGGCCCCTTCCTCCTCTTCAGCTTGTCTATGATGCACAGATTGATATAGACCTCCACCAGCATCCCGACAAACAGCCCCGCATCAGGACCAGAGGAATGGAGCACAGTGGCAGAGATGTAGAGTGGGCAGTGATGACAGAGATGATCAGGGGTTTATGTGTAGATAAACAGAGAGAGGTTGATTGCTAGCACAGAGAAGCGCCATTACGGCGAATCCGTACGCTAATCATAATGAATCACTTACTTATTAAGCGTTAATTATGGCACACAAATACATCCCATGCAGGCGAGCGAGCAGGGAGGCGGGCGATGGTGCTTGCCACTCTTTGGAGGTCTACAGGAGGAGGCGAGGAGGCCACATAATTTATTCTTATTTATTAATTTCCTAATTAAAACAACAAGGCTGTGGAATAGAAGTGTTTCTGTGGGTGAAACAAATGAAGGCCCGGGAAAAGCGATATGAAACCAGGCGTGGCGTGGTGTAAACATTAAATCATGTGAAGTGATGGTGCTTGTTCAGCTGTTCATTATTAGGATGGCTTTATCCAATTGGGCTGCCCCCTCTTACCCCTTTCCTTTGTTATTATACCACAGAGCAGCACCTCCTCTGTCATGAGGAACACACACACAGACACACACACACACACCACACACACACACACACACCACACACACACACACACACACACACACACACACACGCGCGTACACTGTGTGACGTGGATGGCAGATTTAATCATCATTATTCAGTAAATGGTCTACTTGCCACCCACAGTATCACAATAAGCCCCAGTTCCTCCTTGAACGCATCCTCCTTAAAAGCCATAAAATCAGACAAACGCCCCATGTTTTCCATTTGATTGTCAGATGTTTTCTACCTTCTCTCGCACAACTGCAGAAGCCATTTTTTTTTACTTAATCTAAACTGCGCCTCCTATTTTCTCAAATTCGTCTATCTCATTGTCGTCCTCCCTCCTTTTTTCCACTGCGCCTTCCCTCAATTTCCAGCACTCCCTCCCGGGCCCCGGAGCGGCCCACCTGAGCAGGCGGGGCGAGGTAATGGCGTTAATGCCCGGTAATGCGGGCCAGATATTATAATCTCAACACTGTCACATTGCGTTAGCTGCGGGAGACTGACGTGTCAATGCCACGGCGAGCAGGTGACGCGCGGGGCTCAGGAAGCGTGGCCCGGTAATCGCCCAATACAGACGCATTTATTTTAGGGGGAAATATTTTGGCCACGCTGCTTTTTTTGCAGCTCTGCAGTGGGTCCATTTATG